>NW_006295816.1:5071840-5141767 GCF_000327345.1 Myotis davidii
TCCCTGAGGAGAAAAACAAACATTTGAGACAGAACGCGGGGTGGATCTTAGTGCTGAGCTCTGAATGAGGCAACATCCTAGACAGAAGCTCTGTGGGCAGAGGGGCCTCGAGGGCAGTCTCATACGGTTGTGCGGGTCGTGCCCACGCACGGCGACCCCCCTGCCCCTGTGGACGGGAAGAGGCAAAAATGACGCTCACGCCTGTTCCCCAAGCCCTGTGACCTGCTCGGAGCGGCTGCTGCTCAAATTCACACAAATGTTTCGCTCTTTTGCCAACACCTGTGTCCGTGAGGCTTGTTCCCGGGAGGAGGCGCCTTCCTGAGAAGCACAGAGACGCAGAGGGCTCCCTGCCCGGCGGGCACCCGGGGAGGCCAACCTTGGGGCGGGCAGCCTTTAAGGAGACCTCTAGCCTTGAATCCGGCCACCTCATTCATGTGACGTGCACCCTGAGTGTGTGCCCGCTTTCTCATCGGGTGATTAGGTTACAGCAAGTCACCGGGGCTGGTGTGAGGACAGGGCCACCCCCACAGGCTGGGGCGGAGTCCACGCTCAGCTGCTGTGGCTCTCCTGCCCCCGTGGCCCTGCCTGAGGGCAGAGGAGGACAAGGCTGGTTATGGGAGACACGGGAAGCCCATGGAGCCAACATCCTCGTGATGCCGCCGTAATGGGAATCACCAGGGGCCCCCTACGGGGTGCGTCCTGAGCTGAATGTGCGTGAGCGTCCGCTCCCAAACCCACTTGCGGACGCCTAATCCTGCTGCAAAGGCGCCTGCAGGTGAGGCTGTTGGGAGGCAACCAGGTCACGGGGTGGAGCCCCGGCGAATGGGATGAGTGCCCCGTTAGGAAGGGGCGGGGAGGTCGCAGGCTCTCCCACTGCCAGGAGATGACTCAGCAAAAAGATGCTGCCTGCAACTTGGAACGGGGTCCTCCCTAACCGCACCCCTCCGCTGCCTGCCGGCACCCTCGTCTCAGACTTTCGGGCTCCAGAGCCGGGAGAGAGAGGTGTCTGTTGTGTAAGATCCACTGAGTCCGGGGTCATTTGGGGTAAACAGCAGCCCAAGCGGACTAAGAACGCTCCCGGAAGGCCCTGAGCGGCTCAGCTGACAGCATCGCGGAAGGGAGAGCTATAGACAGCTGGGCAGGGAGGTAGATCGATAACAGAACATGTGGAGAACACGCGGAGCCACATACACGAGTCAGAGACTGTGGCGTCCCTTCCCTGTAGTGGAATAATTGTGATGCGTTTCCCATAAGTAAGTGCAGGCAATTTCTCTCTCGGTGTCTAATTACTGGACCTGCTCTGAGAAAATGAATAGGGAAGGAACCGATTCGCATGGCTTACCGCGGAATGAATGGTCTTCATTAACGGTTCCCGTAGCCAGTTCTACACACACCGAGACTTCACATAGGAGCGGACAGCACTCTCAGAGGAAAATGGTCTTCTTGCAATGGATCTGTCTGCACCAGCAACAACGAGTCTCCTATTTGGGGGAAAACGGGAATGGAAGACCGAAATCATGCTCTCGTGTAACATTTGGCCTTTAAATATATATATATATTGCTTTCAGAGAGGAAGGGAGAGGGAGAGAGAGATAGAGACATCAATGATGAGAGAGAATCAAGGATCCATTGCCTCCTGCATGCCCCACATTGGGGATCGAGCCCAGAACCTGGACAAGAGGCCTGACTCAGAATCGAACCGTGGCCTCCTGGTTCCTAGGTCGACGCTCAGCCCCGGAGCCACGTGGCCACGCTTCGTGGTAAGCCATGTGAATCGGCATTTTTTAAGGAAAGCCGTGAGCACGGGGAGGACTGGCCCAGCAGAGTGAGGCTGTTCGCAGGTTTTCTCCAGGAGGGACTGGCCCAGCCGTGGCCGCCCACGCCATCAAAGCAGAAGCCAGGGCGCTCTGAGTGGAGGCGGAGGGAGGACAGCAGGCGGGGCCCTGGCTGTCACAGCCGGCACTGAGGGCGTGGCCTGCCACCGCTCCCTCCCGTCTCTTCACTCGCGATCAGACTCCTGCATCGGGGCTCTGTTCCACGTCGGACCAGCATTCCATGACCAGAGCCTTTGTGTTTTCAACTGGTTTTAGGCCAAATGGCTTCTATCTAAGAAAACTTCCCAAAAGGGACGGTAGAGTAACATTTGTGCTTCGCCTGCTCTGAGGGGAAGTATGTTATCTTCCCACTTTAAAACCGTTTTCTAACGTGAATGACACCGTTCTGTCATTTTACGGAAGCCGAGCGGCTGCGGGTTAAGTGAGAATGTGTATCCACCCCAACACCCCCTCCCGGGCCTCGGGACACCTGGCCAGCATCCCAAACGGCTGGACATCTCCGCGTGGAGCGCGTTCGGTGGCCTCCTTGCCCTTCCCTTGGAAATACTGTTGAGGACGGACATTAACGACAGAGATTGAAAGAGGGTTCGCGGTGTTCGCTGCAGCGATAGCATTGTAAATATCTCTGAATAAAACGGGAGTTCACATGTCATTGGGGAAAGGTTAACACAAGCCTGTTGGGAAGGAACCCGATTCTTTCCCTGGTTTTTGTGGGAGGCGGGAATGTGATGGAACTGACGAACGTGCCAGGGCAGACACATGAGAAGGAACCTGAGGCACGGCCCGCACACGGCTCTGCTCGCCCCGTATCATCTCCACCTTCACACCAGCCATCCTTGTGTCCCTCGAACGGTCCCCACCTTGTGTGACTCAATTTTGCTGATTTCCTCCAAATCAAGTTCTTCCCACCTTCCTTTAAAAAAAAAAATTAATTCTAACCCAAGGATATTTTTTTCCATCGATTTTCAGAGAGTTGAAGGAAGGGAGGGAGGGAAGGGAGAAGAGAGAGAGAAACATCAATGTAAGACAGACATATTGGCTGGTTGCCTTCTGCACACGCTCTGACCAGGGCCTGGGGTCAAGCCTGCAACCCAGGTATGTGCCCTTGACTGGGACTTGAACCCGAGACCGTTTGGTGTTCAGGCTGACATGCTAACCACTAAGCCACGCTGGCCAGGGCTGTTGGGTGTTTTGTTCCCAATCATGGAAGTGGCTGCACCCAGGTCCTGATCCAGTGGGAGGTGGGAGTCGACCGCAAAGGGACACCCTGGAGTCACAACGATGGAGGAAGAACCACAACAGGGGACCGATGTCAACACAAACCCATGGCATCCGGAAGGTGAGCCATACGCAGCCAGTGGTGCTGTCTGGGAGCCTCCTCTGTCTCCCGAGGGTCCCGGGCCGGCCGTCTGTGCCCCCCCTTCCCCCCCCCTGCACCTGCCTGGTGTCCCCAGCCAGCCCTGTGCTGAGGAAGCCTCGGCCATGTAGTCCCCAGATCATCGATTACAGTTCAACTTTAAATTTTATTTAAATATTTTAAAATGTATTTGTATTGATTTCAGGGAGGAAGCGAGAGGGAGAGAGAGAAACATCAATGATGAGAGAGAATCATTGATCGGCTGCGTCCTGCAGGCCCCTTACTGGGGATCGAGCCCTCAACCCGGGCCTGTGCCCTGACCAGGAATCAAACCCTGACCTCCTGGTTCATAGGTCGACACTGAGCCACACCGGCCTGGCTTATTTAAATATTTAGAAACTCAAGTAATATATATGTTCTGTGAAATAAGTCAGAAAGGGCATCTCACCCAAAATTATTGTAGAATTAGGTAATAATAGTTTCAAACGCTAGTATTGGGGGGAAACATCGTAGACACATAGCCAACCTCACGGTGTGAGGAAACTGCAGCTGAGACCTGAGGCGGTGACCGGAGGGCTGCTTTAGTGACAGAAAGGGGTGGGGTGTCCGTCTGTGACCTGTGCTCCCGGCATGAGAAGCCTTCGCTCTGCACCGGACGCTGGAAGAACGAACACATTTATGTTTTACATTGAGATGCTTGTGTGTGCTCCTATAGCCCAACCACAGGTTCCATGCATGCTCACCACTGAGTGAATATCGCGGTGTCCACTTATGTCACCTCGGGTTTCTAAGATGTCCTCCTTTTACCAACCAGCGTCTAAAAAGACAGAAAAGCCACTCTTGGAATTGTGTTTAATTAAGAAAACAGTCACACTGTTGCCTTCGGTCCATTTAAAACCTTCAATCCCTGCCTTTCCAATTTTTCGCTTGGTGCCCCGGACCTCGGCTTGGTCAGCTGTGAAATAGGCAGGATCACACGTCCAACCCCAGAAATGCGCGGCCAGGATTAAGTGAGATGATTTACTGACACACTTTGTGCCGTGTCTGGGCCGTGGAGCCCGTGTCTCCAGATCCATTTATTTCCTCCGCACTTCCCAGGACTCACCCCCACCCCCCACATTCACAGCCCCTGGGTCACCCCTGGGAACAGTAGCACTTGGCCCAGAAAGGGGCGGAGAATGCGGGCAGCTGGGCCAGCCATCTGGTGGCGGGCCTGCCCGGACCTTCCTCTACCAGCTGGCGGGGCGCCGGGGGTCGAGGCAGCCACGAAAAATTGTCCACTAAACAACTGAAGGTAAGGTCAGGTGCCAGAAGCATCTGGGCCAGCCGGGCCCTCCTGGGCAAGGGAAGACGGCCCGCGCTGCTGACCGCCTGGGCCACACTCGGCCTTGGGGTCCATTCACGGAAGCCAATGCTCCTCTTTGCGCCTGGCCTTGCCTCCTGCTGGAAGTCTTGCTCTCGGTCTGAAGCTCAGTCCAGAACAGCCGCTTGATGTGCGTGGGGAGAGTGTTCACGCTAACGGGTGATCACGTGACCCCGCTACATCGACGGTCCAGAACCCTTTGGTGCAGAAAAGGAATTCTACCCACAAAGATGGTTAATTCTCTGGCAGAAGCAGAACCTCAAAACCACGTGTCCCCGATGGAACTGAGTCGTGAGTAATGGGGACACAGTGATTAGAAGCATTGATGGGGTGCGCACTGCGCCAGGAACCCAGACCATGCCATGGACACGGCGACCGATGACGTGCGCACCTACCTTTTTGTAATTTTAAGTTGTTATTCATTTGCCTTATTGTTCACGGCTGATGGGACATAGGGAGACATTCAGAATTGCATGGCTTTCTTGGTTGTTTTTTAAAAATATATTTTTATTGATTTCAGAGAGGAAGGGAAAAGGAGATAGAAACATCAATGATGAGAGAGAATCATTGATTGACTGCCTCCTGCACGCCCCACACTGGGCATCCAGCCCACAGCCTGAACGGAAATTGAACCGGGACCTCCTGGCTCACAATTCAATACTCTACTGAGCCATGCTGGCCGGGCCGGCTTTGCACATTTTAACTAGGATGTTACGCTGCAGTGCACGCTGAGAATATAGTGGAATCCCCAAACCTGAGGGCAGCTGGTGACCACCGTATACTTAGGGACGACCCCGTGCGCGTCACTCCTCGCGGCCACCGCTTCCACACCGGAGGGAACAGCCCCGGTGACCCCACAGAACCCGTGTGGCTGCCATGCTCATCGCCACGGCACCTGTAACCACACCGTGCCCGTGAAGGCGGAGTGACCTGCCCCCGGTTCACTGCCCAGGGGCAGGGTGAGGGTGGAGCCCACGTGTCCTGCCCTCCCCGTGGCGAGTCTCCCACAGATCCCTGCTCCTGGAGGAGAGGTCCTCTCGGGTCTGAAAGCGTGGCCGTCAGCTTTCCCACAGACGTTCCAGGAAGGATGCTGGATCTGGGGACTGAGGGAGGCAGGTGCGGGAGTCAGCCATGGTGACCAGCATCCGGCGATGCTGACGGTGCCCAGGGTGGGGCTGGGAGGATGTCTTAGAGCAGTGTCTGAGTTTTTGGTGGTTCCTGGCTGGAGGCTGCGCTCCCAGCATCTGTCGGGCAGCTGCCCGGGACGTGCACAAACATGCCCGTCTGCTCCTTAGGCATCGCCGGCCTGCTTACCACCCGAGTCAGGGATGCCCGTAGCATGAGTCATTCCTTATCAGGTTGACTCCGTGGCTTGTGCGCTCGGATCGTCCACCCACACCATGGCCATCGCCTGCCTAGCACGCCCCTCCCATCCGCTTCCTGTGAGCCTGGGACAGAACGTTCCACACAGACTCTCCGATGCCCTCTGGGTTCTCGCGGCAGCGGACACCTGTGTGCCCCTGACCTCCTGGCCCCTAGGATCCAGGCCTGGGATAGGGGTCAGTTGCAGCACCGGTCCGAGCCTGGCACAGGGGTCACGAGTTTCGACAGCCATGGACTCCGGTCTGAGAGGTGTTTCCACCAGAAAGAAAATGGTTCAGCTAAGACACTGGTTACTTTCATGCCCTGAGTATTATAACCGATGGTTTTATCACTGTCAGGGTTCGGAAACTACGGCTCCCTTCACGTTTAGAAAAGGCCTGCATCATTCACAAAACTGGAATCAGCGAACGCCAGTGAGGGCTATAAGGAGGCCACACTGAGAAGCCGCATTTGTGTAAAATGACTAACGTGTGCATGATGCCTGCTTCAGCCTTTAAGCCTGCCGGAGGGGAAAGGCCGGGCCCTGGGCGCTGTCCACACGGGACTTTCTTTGAAACACTCCCACCTAGCGGATGAGCCTTTTAATTACACCTTTTGAGAAAACGGTACAACTATGCGATGCCTCCAAGGTTTAACTCAGGGGTGGGCAAACTTTTTGACTCGTGGGCCACAATGGGTTCTTAAACTGGACTGGAGGGCCGGAACAAAAGCATGGATGGAGTGTTTGTGTGAACTAATATAAATTCAAAGTAAACATCATTACATAAAAAGGTACGGTCTTTTTTATCAATAGTTTTATTCATTTCGAACGGGCCGGATCCGGCCTGCGGGCCATAGTTTGCCCACGACTGGTTTAACTCCATCAAAGAGGCATGTTCTGGGTGTTTTTAAATCCATTTTGACACACAGCCGATTCTTATTCTCTACACAGGAACTTAATGTTATAATGTGAACATGTCTCCCCCAGAATTATGCTTCCGCTCCCGAAATGTGGACTTTGAGACAGAGAAGAGAGGCCTGTAGAAGTCAAATATACAAGCCTCAGATCGGAGAGGGATCCGGGCTCAGATCGCTCGGGACGCCCTGAGTGCAAGTGACAATCGGGCCTCGGATAGGTGAGACAGGGAGGGAGACAGACGGTTACGACAGGACTTAGACCGAGTCTGCCAGGAGCTGCAGGCCCAGTGAGACTGGCTACTGTGTGTCCCTCAGGGAGAACGGCAATGCAACACGTTTACCAGTTTATTTCAATGACTGCTTTTCAGGTTGTCCCCTCCCACGGCTGAGATGCATATACCACATTGTTTCCCCCGTGTATGTTTTGACCACGTATCTAAAAGCCAAGTTCTCCTAAACATGATCAATTAGTCAGCTTTGACCCCAAGCTCCCCTTCCTTCAGCATTTCTGAGAGAATGTGAGGGGGGCGGAGAGGAAACGTACCAGCGTGGCTCGAGCCCGGGTTCTGCTCGATTCTGCCTCCAACCACTGGCCACACTCACCAGGGAGCATCCCTGGGCCCCCATTCTACAAAGAGAAGGTTGTCCCAGATGTCAGCCGGTAACGTGTGTAACGTGCTTAGTACACACACACCACTTTCAAAATTCACAGTTTCCAAGAGATTGCCTGCTGAGCCCCACTGGGAGTCCCAGTTACCACCCGCCTTATCTGAAAGGACAGCTACTGGCCATTTTCTTGAAAAGTGACATTTCTGTGTTGTGTTACGAACAAGCCGGTGAGCGTGCATTCACCTCAGTTTTGCATTAACCTTCAGTATAGAATTTAACGGCACAGGGTATGTTGGAGATAGTGATGGTAAACCGTCCACTGTAAACAGGCATTCAAATAAAAACACTGTATCTATACTGCATTTATACCTCATTTATACTTTATGAATATACACTTTGCTGATAATAGTCCAGGATCAGAGGCCACTGAAGGTAAGGTTGATATGCACATTCTGATTCTCGTCTGGACAGAAAAGAATACACGTGTGTGTAGAGTTCATGAAGTCAAACTTTTATTTGGAAAGCTGAATCTCATGTATAATGAAAATATTTTTAAACCGTACGTACTCACAGGCATAGTACAAACACCACCTACAGCACAAACACATTTCATAAAGTTCAGCTATGAATATCAATCTAAGTAAAAAAAAAAAGCAACCTGGTAAGCCAGTGTACATACCTTTTATCTCTACTGATGACATCATCACAGAGTGTAAGACACACAGCGAGGTCAGCTTCGCCTCCACATGCCCGCTGCCCCGCAGGAGCCCTCGGCGTCTAGGCTACCACAGAGTACACACCAGTCCCTTGGGACCCACTCCACCTTGTGCCAGGAACCCTATCTTAGTGGCATGTAAACAGAGCTAGGGTTTCGATGGGCAGCTGTGTTTTCAATGCTTATAAAAGCCGAACAACATTTCTCATGATCGGTCTCTCTCTTTAGCTCATCTCCTCCATGAGTATAAAATAGGAAAAAATATTATTATGTGAGGCTTCCCGCACAATTCCATTGTGCTTTTGCATTTTTACAAACATGGGGACATCCAAAATAGCAGACACCTTTACACAAGTAGAACAAACCCACCCAATTCACATCGGCTCATGAACATACGTGCAAAGCTCATGAGTCACTTCTGCGTAGCAAAGACCCTGCTTCATTCTCGTCTGACTCGGCGTTTTTTGATGGCGTGTGCGCATCGTGCTGCTCACGGAACAGTGGATCTACTTTCTTTCCTGTGGGTTTGTTTTCCTATAAAAATATATTTATGTGCTCACAGGAAAGCGTTGCGTGGGTGTGCGTGGGGTGACTTTTCGATACATCATCAGAGTATGGGTTTGCTGATCAAGTTCAAAGGCATCTTAGCTTTTATTATTTTCAAATTTTTCTTCATAAAGAAGAACACCCTGTGACAAAGAGAAGGTAACTGAGATCATCGTTAGCACTTGAGAGTTGAGACCGTTTGAAGCAGAGGGGTCCAGCATGTGCCTGTGTTGGGGTTTCTGTACAAAGTCGGTGCTGGGACTGGGAGAGAACTGGGGTCTCCCCAAGCCTTGGTCATTCCACCAAGAGTC
The DNA here is from genome assembly GCF_000327345.1 of Myotis davidii. Classification (NCBI taxonomy): domain Eukaryota; kingdom Metazoa; phylum Chordata; class Mammalia; order Chiroptera; family Vespertilionidae; genus Myotis; species Myotis davidii. Next base: position 5,080,857 of record NW_006295816.1, read on the forward strand.
CTCGCGAGAACACACAAGCTGTGACATCGAAGGAACATCGACCGTGGGTGCGAGAAAGTCAGCCTCGGATCTGGTCCTTCTGTGCGGAGGTTCCTGGGAGAAGAGGCCAGATGCGCGGAGAAGAGGTCACGGGAGATCGAGAAAGGCCGCCGAGGGCAGTCGCATGTCCCATGCCCCTTGGTTTGGCCCCTCAGAAGGGACTCCCTTCTTCCCCAGCTAAGGGAGCTCTAAGATTTCGGACAAGGAAACATTTGGCCACTGTGTGGGCTTCTAACGGGAAGTTATTGAATTCATCACAAACATGCTCCCGGTGCCTTTTGGAGACCTGATGACAAAGAACGGGAGCTGAAGTCGCCGAGGAGCGAAACCCCGGAGTCACGACCTTGGCCTCGTCAGGAGCAGGGGACCAGAATCCCCCCCGGAGAAGTCAGCACGTGAGGATCCCGCCTCCAGAAAGCGGGTCCTTAGAAACCAGATGCAGATTGAGTTCGGGGTGCCCCCCACAGGTGTGCGGGTCCCCACCCCCACGCAGGGCGAGGACCAAGGCTCCCTGCTGGAAACTTGTGCTGGGGCCTGTGGGGGCGCTCCGACCCTGACCCTAAGTCGCTGTTTTAACTAAGACATTCTTTCCTGCCCATGCATTTTGGACAACACACGAGGTTTAAAACGACAGATAGATATAGGCAACAAACACCAAAGTCAAGGGATTCGCTAGAAGGGATGCCCACAGCCACAGCTCCGAAAAGGCAGGATCTGGGAACCAATTTGGCTTAAACACAATCAGGGGTTTTGTGGGGAGGGTAAGAGCTGTTTCCGCACATGGAGAGCTGAGCACTGGAGGTCGCTGACACGCATGCACGAGCCTTCACACTCCTTCTTCACGTTTTCATGGACAATTTTGGGCGGATGGGCAGCCCACATGCCAGGAAGTGAATTCCCTCGCCTCGCGCTGATGTCGCCAGGAGAACACGGAACACGCCCCCAAGCATGGTCAGCCCGTGATGGAGGGTCATGTGTGAACGGCTTCCCTCGGGCCTGGGGTCGGAGCACACGCCCCCCAACAAAACTTATGTTGAAAAATATGAAGATGTTCCCTCCACGTCTACAGGACGTGTTACTGTAAGACCCTGGGCGGAAGCCATGAAGAACAGAATCCGGGGGCTTTGTACAGAGCCGTGTGTGGGAGATGCACGGCCCGGGCGTGGCCCTGGGATGGTGGGCACGGCATCTTTCATGTCCTCCCGCTCGCCTCCAACCCCACCTCCTACAGTGTAGATATCAACATGGCACACACAACGCATTCGCGAGCAGATGCGGTGGACCATCAGGGAAACAGCAGAGGGGGGAGCTGTCGCGTGGGAGTGGGGATGTCACGGAGCCACAATTCGCCATCTTTCCTAAGACGGCCTGGGACGCGGCCTCTTCTGCAGCCGAATTTAGTCCAAGAAAAAAACACCAACAGGACGTGTGCCAGTATCACAGCCGATAGGAATGAGCAGTTCCCGCTGAGGCAGTTCGGCTGCTGTTGAAACGGGGCTGTCCTGGGGCAAAGAGCACTCAGCGAGTGCTAGCGGACCATGTACTAAGACTTCTCCTAAACTTAAATAATAAACTCTGACTGCATACAGACAACCAACGGTTTTAATAACACATCCATTTTCCTCTTTACACTTAAATAACCTGTGTGCTCCCCCTTCTACCTTCTAACCTGTAGGGGAGCATCACCCAGACTCCCCTGCGAGAGCACACTTGTGCAAACAAGACCCCGTGGGGCCACCACGTCTGTGCAAACGTGGCCGGTGGGGACGGAACACACTGACGGACACTTTGGATTCCTGGAGGTGGACCTAACACGGCTGTTCCGTGTTCCGCATGTTCAGCACCTGTAAAGAAAACAAACCACCAACAAGAGGCCCGCGGCACTCAGGGCGCTGTTATTGTTCACGGCAGTGCTGTTTGCTCCGCGTGGTCGCAGGGCGTGGGAGTCTGGCTGGAGCCTCTGGCAGTGCTGGGTCCCAGGTGCACGCTCTGGACCCGCGAGCCGACAGACAGGAGGTCGGTGGGAACCGCTGATGCCCCCACGAGGCAGCCACGCTTGCAGGGAGAACATAGCCCACACACTTGGAGGCGACACAGGCAGGGGGAACGTGGCTCCCATGTGTGCCTCCCACACGTGGCGGTCACGCTTACAGGAGGACCGTGGTTCCCACACGTGGTGGCCACACGGGCAGGGGGGAGACGGCTCCCACAGGCAGTGGTCATGCTCGCAGGGGGAACGTGGCTCCCACGGGAATGGTCACGCTTGCAGGGGGGACGTGGCTCCCACGTGTGGCTCCCACGCGTGGCACTCATGCACGCAGAGGGAAGGTGGCTGTGGAGCTGCCATTGCTCTCCACTGAACCCTTCTCCTTGGACCCCGCGTAGGCACCGATGAAGGACCCATCTTCGCTGAAGAGGCCATGGTCACCGTCCCCATAGGGGACCAGGCTGTCGGCGCTCTCTGTGGCCGGCAGGTCCCGCGTGAGGGACCGAAGGCTTCCTTTCAGGGGCTTCTCGTCGCTGTCGCTGGGGGAGGAGAAAGAGCAGGTCAGCAGCCTCGAACTGGAGCTGCTCCCGCAGAGCGAGGGTGGAGCAGGGCTCTGCACTCAGGGTATCGTCACCATGGGAGACGGACACACAAACCCTAAAGGACACTTTCACAGACACGTTTCAAAAGTCACCACCCATCTGTGCCATTCTGAGCAACTGAGAAACTATTCTCCTTTTTTAAAAAATATATTTTTATTGATTTCAGAGAGGAAGGGAGAGGGAGAGAGAGATTGAAACATCAATGATGAGAGAGAATTATTGACCGGCTGCCTCCTGCACACCCCACACTGGGGATCAAGCCCGCACCCCGGGCCTGTGCCCTGACTGGGAATCGAATCATGACCTCCTGTTCATAGGTCGACACTCAACCACAGAGCCAGGCCGGCCAGGCCTATTTTCCATTTTCCACAGCAGCTCTGCTCCCCTTACAGGCGGGAGCTCCCTGGGAAGCCGGGTGCCCCTGCTGACACAGGACAGACGCTGCCTCCTTGGCTGTTGGAACATTGGAACTCAGGATCCCCAAGTCTCCACCTTCTGTCTTACCTTTGATCTGATATGTTCCCCCAAATCCTCCCCAAAATCACTCTTTGTTTAGGTTACTCAATGAAATTCTGTTTGTTATAACCAAAGAAGTTAATTTAATAGAGTATATAAACTCAGGTTTGTTAAATTTTTTTTAAATGGCTGGCATTTTAGAACATTAGCATCCTATACTTATGGTTTGGGTTTTATTCTTCTTCTTCAAAAAAAAAAGCAACTCTGGCCTTGGCCCTGGTTGAGCATCACCCTGTGCACCAAAAAACTGCCAGTTCAATTCCTGGTCAGGACACATGCCTGGGCTGTGGGTTCCATCCCTGGTCAGGGTGGAAGGAAGGCAACCAGTCAATGTTTCTCTCTCTCTGTCTCCATCTCTCCAAGAATGTCCTTGGATAAGGATTAAAAAATAGTAATACTAATAAAAATATATTTTTAAAGCAACTCTGAGTTAGTGAAATGTCTGTAACGCAATAGTCTCCTAAATTCCTGATCGGGGTTCACTTTAAGTACTAACGACGATCACACTGTAAAAAGTCATCTACCACCCTACACAGCTTTATGAAAGTGGAAAAGGAAGGACTGGAGAGATGCAGGTAGATGTGGGAGCACTTGGGAACCCGTGGCCGTCGGGCTGTGGGCCGGGGCACTGACCTTCCCCGCCTCATGGGACGCATTGTCGCTGAGGGAGCAGGAGTGATCTGTCGCGTGAGCCAGCGCTCAGGGCCCATGCTCGGCTCCTGGTCTGTGGGGGCCTCGGGGGCCCCCTCCCAGCCAGGCACCTCCGTCACCCACACCCCAGAGCAGTGAGAGCTGGACACACAACTCGGCGGAAGCGCCGTCAGCTGCCCTGATGACGCGGCCACTGGCTCAGGGCTGGGATTCTGCAGTTACCACGACAGAAGCCCTCGGGGCGGCCCCTGCTTGGGGCCCAGGTGAGTGCCAGGCTCCACGCCCGGACACGGTCTCCTGGGAGAAGGTGGGGACAGAGGGGTCTCCCTAGGAGCACCGTTCGGGGGAGGGGATGAGAGCATGGTACCTGCTCTGAGGGCACAGGGGAGGCATGTTGGGGATGCCGCTGGGTCTGCCCCTGAGACCTGAGGAGCGCCTGCCTCTGGGCCGTGCGGGGCGGGCGTCATGCTCACCTGTAGTCACCAAAGGTCTCATCTTTCCCCGACTGAACGTCCGGGTCCGGGTGCAGGTCCTCCTTGTCTTTCACTGAAGAAAAGAGAGAGAAGCAAACAATGCAAACGTGTTTAAAGGCGTGTCAGCCGTGAGGCTGGGCGGCGGGCGACCCATAACCTCTGCAGAGCTCACACCGCCCGATGCGGCCGCGTTGGGCGTGTCTGTGGTTGACTCTCCCACTGCCTGTGACCTCGTAAAGGAAAACAGGGGTTTTCTGGGTTCTTGCTCTTTGTCATCGTCCTGGCACGTTGCCGGGTTCCATGTATTCACTCTACACTCTGTGGGTCTGAGGCTTGGCCATGGCCTCTGAGGCACCAGTGACCACACCCACCCCGTGCTCTCCTAGCCTTCTGGAAGATGCCACAGGCTCACCTCCGGGTCCTGTCACTACGCCACAGAGAACAAAGGTCAATTATTGACCCGGCCGGCGTGGCTGAGTGGTAGAGTGTCAACCTATGAACCAGGAGGTCATGGTTCAATTCCTGGTCAGGGCACATGCCCAGGTTGAGGGCTTGATCCCAGTGTGGGGTGTGCGGAAGGCAGCTGATCCATGATTCTCTCTCATCATTGATGTTTCTATCTTTCCCTCTCCCTTCCTCTCTGAAATCAATAAAAATATTTTTTTTTTTTTATAAAAAGAGAGAAGCTGGGAAGCACTGTAAGTCTCCTTAGGGCCCATGTTAAGTACTAGAAACCGGAAAGTGTGTAACCACCTGGAGACAACGCCCCCCTTGGTCAGTAAACACAGGAATGGTTTCTCCTCACAGCACACTGTATCTCTAATGTGCTCATGTAATTTTAACCTATATGTGTAATTAGAAGAATAAGAGACATCTCTGAAGAGTGCCCCCTAGAGAGTAATATTTAATCAATTGGAAGCTCTATTAAAAACAAACTTATTTGTTCATTTGTTGCTTTTTAATTTATATTTCACATAGGAGTGAAATCACACGGTTCTTGTCTTTTCCGTCTGACCTATCCCACTTGGCATGACTCCCAAGACTCACCCATGTTGTCACAAATGGCAGCATCCCACCTTTTTCAGGGCTGCATAGTATTCCACTGTGTATAGGTATACCATGTCTACGTCAGCCACTCGTCCCTCAAAGGAGGCTCGGGCTGTTTCTATGAGTGTATTGTTGTACCAGTAAACATAAAAGAAAGAGGAACCTCCTACCTGAGTACTTCCCGCCGCGGCTCCTCTTCACGAAGCAGATGGTCAGCAGCACGAGGGTGAGGACGGCGATGGCGCCCATCAGCCCGATGAACCAGCCCTGCGTGGCGATGTCGTCATACAAGCCCGCGTACTCTGTGCACAGAAGTCACACACTGAGGGCCCGAGAGCCAGCGGCACTGCGCCCCTTTGGGGGAAGTGACCCCTCATTTACAACACACAAAACAGCATCCGTTCTGTGTCTCCTTCCAGGGACCCTGGCGGGAAGGGGACCGGGAGGACACTTCCCGGGGAGAACGCGGACACAGGGTGCGTTCTGACTGGGCATGGGCCCTCTGGGCACGGGCCCTCTGAGTGTGAGGACAGCAGGCGGGGGACAGGCAGGCGGGCGAGGCGAGCACGCAGCGGCAGAAGCGCAAGCAGAAGCCGCCTCGGGCACTGCAGGTTGCCATGGTGATGCTGGGGTCCGAGTTCCTCTTGTTTTCCTTCTTAGTTTTTGTTATTCACGCGTGTTAATAAGCGGGAGCTAGTTTAGGCAACTATTCCAGAAGGAGCAGCCAGGGCGAGGGCTCCGTGGGAAGCTTTCCACTGGGATCGTTTTAAACTCTACGCTGATGCCCTGGCCGGTTGGCTCGGTGGCTAGAGCGTCAGCCTGCGGACTGAAGGGTCCCCAGTTCAATTCTGGTCCAGGGCATGTACCTCGGTTGCAGGCTCCTCCCCAGCCCGGGCCCAGGTCAGGGCGCGTGTAGGAGGCAACCAATCCATGTGTTTCTCTCACATCGATCTTTCTCTTGGTCTTTCCCTCTCTCTTCCACTCTCTCTCAAAACCAATGGAAAACTATCCTCGGGTGAGGATTTAAAAATACCAAATAAATAAATAAGTAAACAAAAATCTGCTACGCGAAACGAATGGAAACTGCCTTCGTATAGCCAACACCCTGCACACTTGTACCTTTAATGTGGGGAGTGGGGGCACCTAACAATCTACAGGACGCAGATGTGCCGTCCGAGGCCGCCCCAGCAATCCCACTTCTCACCTCTCCCTCTCGCCTCAATCACATCTTCAAAAATGCTATTGTTCCCAACCCAGTTCTTAGGCAGGAGGCGGACTGCGTGTTCGGCTCCGGGCTCAGGCACCTCGGGGGGGTGAACCTTTTCAGTGGCGTTCACTCCTTCTGGGAGCTTCCCGGGACCTCTGCCTGAGGAACGTACACGGGAGAGTACAGGAACCGTGAGCGTGGCGAAGCGGGCGGAAAGGTGGAAACAGAGAGAGTGTTAATCGAGACGAAAAAGAGAGCCGCTGGTAGCACCGTTTCCCCTGAGACAGGCCTTGATTTACCAGGAGGATCAATACAATGGACGTGTCCTATGTTCTTTTTAGCACACTGAAACTCGGTAAATGCCATGAGCTGGATGCGCGTCCTATTGGGATGCGTACAAGCTGATAAGTAGATGCTGTACATACTAGTAAGTCTAACCTGGTCAGGGGAACGGTTCAAAACCAAACATGGACCTAAAGAAAACTGTACATTGTCATTTTGCGGAATTTGAACTTTACACGCCTAGCAGGAGACGGAGTGTGGCCTTGGAGGCTTATGACTGGAAGCACAGCCATCTTCACTCTATGCTACCTCTTTCTGCCTTGCTCTTCTCCAGAAATATTGATGGAGCGGCATCCGAATATGGCCACACACGAAGTGCGGCACATCTGTAGGGATTTAAGCTACAGAAAGTGCAGCTTTCCAGGTACATTTCATCAAAAGGCACTGAGGCTGGGACGTGCTCTGAGAAAGGGACACTTTCCAAAGAAAAACATGAATATGCCAACATAGTCATTCGTAAAAACTCATCGTTGCAGGTAAAAATATGAGCCAAGTGTGATTAAAAGATACACTTAATTTCTGGCCTTGCAACAAACTATCCCAAATACCTATTTTTGCTAAGAATCAAATCAACAGACTAAATGGAAACCGGAAAATGTTAATAACTTATTTGGAAGTAAAATATATTCCCTACGTCGAGGGTCAGAAAACGCTGTTCTCAATGGGATGCGCTGTGACGCGCTGAGCGTTAGTTATAACGCTCCCGCCGAGGAGGAAGTGACGCAGAGTTTCTGATGACCCAGGGCCTCCCTCGCTACAGACGGCGCCTGACCAGGGGCATGAGGGAGCAGAGAGGTTAAGACTGAGCACCTTCGAGACAGAGGCAGTTAGTTGTGACTCCGAGAAACCATTAAGTAGCACAAGCTTTGGAAAAACAGAGAAGCCGGTGTTTTGTTCAAACCATTAAAGGCACACAGAAGCCCACTTCTGACGAACTCCATCCTTTCCCTCGAGATTATGGACCGTGGACGTCGGAGTGACAACCAGACAATAACCAGAAAGAAGGCAGACCCCGTGCTCTGAACACATGTGCTGTCGAGGCAGAGCAAGAAGAAGAGGACGCAGGAAGAGGTCCCACTTTGACAAAAGGTATCATTTCGGGAGGGTTCCGTGATATCGAGATACAGCTCCTCAGAGGAAATGCACGTGTGTGTTTTCCCAAAGACCGCGCCGGAACCCAGCGGGAGGGGTTCCCGCCCCTCCCTTTCCTGCTTCCCGTCCCCAAATATCCCTCCAGGTCCGATCGCGTGGACCCTCACACAGGCCTCCGTCCTCACTCTACTTTCTCATTTCTCTCCCGAGGCCCTGTTGGTGTCAGGGTAAGCTTAGCGAAAACACAGCTCAAATCGTGGTTGGAGGAATAATTTGGGGAGACCTGGTTCTGAGTTGGAAAAAGAAAAGTGCAATTAAATTAGAGAAACTGTGCAAATGAAACCAGACTGGTGGGCCATTTCCACATCAGTTATGCGACACCAGCTACTGGACAGAAACATAAAACTGGTACATGAGTCAGCATGAGCAGGGGTCCGACATGTATAGGGAAGTGAAATGTACTAGATCAGCGTTGCACATCGTCTACCAGGGCAAGAGATAATTTTTTTTTTGGTCTGGAAACATTTCCAAAAGGAAAATATCCTCCTACTAACCCAGGGGTGGGCAAACTTTTTGACTCGAGGGCCACAATGGGTTCTTAAACTGGACCGGAGGGCCGGAACAAAAGCATGGATGGAGTGTTTGTGTGAACTAATATAAATTCAAAGTAAACATTATTACATAAAAGGGTACGGTCTTTTTTTTTTAGTTTTATTCATTTCAGATGGGCCGGATCCGGCCCGCGGGCCATAGTTTGCCCACGGCTGTACTAACCTTATGAATGACTTCATGCCCTCACATCCCCTATTTGCATTAAGTCAAACGGTAGCACCTGACCTCATATACTAGTACACGTAGCTCCCGCTGGATGACTGTCATGTAGAAACCCATACACTGAATCGATGTGAACTTCACGAACAAGAGAAATACATTCTGGGTCTATGTGGGTGGAGAACAGGCGGGGACAGCCCGAGGTCACGGATCCCTGATTTGCACGACTAGCAGCCTAGCACGGGCGCTCCTTCCTCGGCGTAATTATCACGAGTGCAGATGTGTCCCCTCAGCTCCTGTACTTACTGCTCTCGCCCAACGTGGCGGTTTCCTCCGTGACGGGCTTCCCGCAGCCCCTGGACGTGCAAGCCCTCACGTAGAATTTGTACTTGGTGGTGGCGTTGAGGTTCGACAGCCGCCAGCTGGGCTTGGACGGGGCGGTGATGCTGACGTCATTTAGCTCTCCGATCTCATCGGTGTCGTTTACTAGGAGACAAAGAACCATGCCTTAGCCCCGGCAGCGTGGCTCAGTGGTTGAGCGTCCACCTATGAACCAGGAGGTCACGGTTCGATTCCTGGTCAGGGCACATGTCCGGGTTGCAGGCTCAATCTCCAGCATGAGGCGTGCAGGAGGCAGCCGATCAATGATTCTCTCTCATCACGAATGTTTCTCTCTCTATTCCTTTCTCTTCATTTTCTGACATTAAAAATAAATAAATTGTTTTTTAAAAAGAACCATGACAATACAAGTGACGCTGCCCTGAGCTTTGCTTCTCTGCATGCCTGGGGCCTGCCCAGCACTGAATTATTCATAGCTGCCACCTCACTTCATTCTCCGAGGCTGACATAATCACCGTGCAAGGGCGAGCTGGAGTCCTGCCGGATGGAGAGCTAGTCACAGCTAGAAGTACCTGATAGATAAACATGGCACACATGTTCCCTGCTACCCAGTGGCGTGTTGTTTTTGCTAACCCCAGGTTCAGAAAACCTTTTGGAAAAGGACTAAACTGTAAATATGTCAGCCTTTGAGATCCCCACGATCTCTATCGTAACTACTCAACGTGGACACTGTCATGAGAAACCGCTCTGGACAAATATAAACAAACAGACATGGCTGTGTTCCAATAAAGTTTCCTTCAGAAAACCCGGCGGTGGGCGGGCTGTGCCTCCGCCCCAGTCCTACAGGCCCCGCACACCACGGAGCTCGCCGCCTGTGGGACGGTCACGAGGCCTGGGCAGAGCGGGCCACACGCTCCACACACCACAGACACACCGACTGGGGGGTGAATCCGGCTCCAATGTCCACCTACTTATCTGGTACTGCAGCAGGTAGCCAGTGAGGTTTCCGTTCAGCTTCCTGGGCGGCCCCCAGGCCAACGTGGCCGTGTCCTTGTCCACTTTGATGACCTTGAGGAAGGTTGGCTGTTCGGGTACTGAAAGCAGGAACAGACACTTGGAAAGTTAACAACGACAACCCGCAGTCCCACGCGTTGTCATTTTCCACTGAAATCGAGACGTGAACTCGTGGATCACAGATCTGCTACCATCGGTTTGGCCGCTGGGCCACGCCACGTGGGCACAGTCCCCAGGGCCGCCCCTCACCTCCTTCCGGCGTCTGGAAGACGTAGGGCTCGCTCTCGGGACCAGCGCCCTTGGCGTTGAAGGCCAGGACGGTCAGGTGGAACTCGCTGAAGGCGTCCAGCGCGGGAAGCATGCCCGAGCTCCTCTGGCCCGGGAACCGCAGGATGCTCACCTCTTTGGGGAGCGATCGCCCGTCCGCCAGGCTTTTCGTCTTCCACCAGTTTATCTGCAAGGGAAACAGGAGCCCGTCACCCTGCCGGCCGGCCGGCGTGGGCCTGGGCTCTGGGCTCCCTCCAGAAGCAGCTGGGGTGCAGGAAAGGCAGTCGCACGAGAAGGAAGGGGAAGAACCTGGTATCCTTTCAGACGCCCGTGCACTCTGTCCTTCGGCACCGAGGACCAGGTCACCTTCGCCAGCGTGCTGTTCACCACGTCCACACCATGGATCACCGGGGCCGCGTCGGGGTCTGCGGGCACGAGAGGGTGGTCAGGTCTCGACAGCCCCGAACGTGGCTACTGGGACACATTCAGAGTTGACTTTTCACCCGGCCGGCGTGGCTCAGAGGTTGACTGTTGATCTATGAACCAGGAGGTCATGGTTCAATGCCAAGTAGGGGCACATGCCCGGGTTGCAGGCTTGATCCCCAGCTGGGGGCCTGCAGAAGGTGGCTGATCAATGGTTCTCTCTCATCACTGATGTTTCTATCTCTTTCTCTCTCTCCCTCTCCCTTCCTCTCTGAGATCAATAAAAATGTATTTTTTAAAAAGCTGATTTTTCACGAGGTGGAATCTCAGAAAAGCTCTGCTGTGGAGCCGGTTCCCAGGGAACCAGGAGGTTCTCACCCCAAAGGGGTGTGTCGGTCCACACGGTGGGCATGGAACAGGAGGCGGGGCAGAGGGCAAGGCATGGGGCAGGTGGCGGGGCCCAGGGCAGGGGCTGGGCAGGGGGCTGGGCAGGGGGCTGGGCACAAGGTCCTTGACGTGTGAGGGCAAGGGCGACTAGAAACCGAGGACAGTTCTGCTGCATAACCCACTGTGGGGATGACGGCAGGCCTGCTTTTCGATATAGAAATAGCTTCCTCGGGGACTACAGAGAATGAAAACCTCCCTCACAGGTCCTTATACTCTGCACCGACCGATCGCGTGCCCCGGCCTCAACCCTGAGGAGGAACCACAGTCCAGCTCCCGAGCCCCGCCCGCAGCCGGAACCCTCCCGCAGGCAGAGGCCGCTGGAACGCCATGCTCCTGGCGGAAATGCAAGCTCCTTGAGAGAAAGGGGCCGAGTGCGAGGAATCACTTACAGTCTTCCCCGGAGTGGAGCACCACAGACTGGGGCTGGGGGCCGGCGCCCAGGTGGTTGAGGGCTTGGACCTGGACCTCGTAGGGGGCGTAGATGGCCGGCGTCATCACCCGGAGGCTGTGCTCTCGGACCGTCTCCTCTTCCCACTCCCCCAAGGCCCCCAGGGGCTTCCAGGCCACTCTGTACTCCAGCCCCGGCCCGTTCTGCTCCGTGGACTTGAGAGGCTAAAGCAGAGGCGGGACACGTCAGTGACACGGACACGTCAGTGACACGGACACGCACTCGGGACAGTGACAGTGTGCTGTGAGACAGGCTGCACAGCCGGTCCCCTCTGGGGAGAGCTCACCCCCTCTTCCGTTAGCAACTGCGGGGAGCACTGCTGTCACTCTGCGAAGTTTTCAAGTTAGTCCCTCGCCTCCTCTCATCTCAAGAGTCCCACAGTTTAGATGCTGGGCTTCTATCCTTGGGGTTAAGTCTAACTTTTCATAAGAAAGAATCAACTAAGAAACTCTACCCAGCCCGCCAATGTGGCTCAGTGTTTGAGCATCGACCTATGAACCAGGAGGTCATGGTTCCATTCCGGGTCAGGCCACATGCCCAGGTTTCTGGCTCCATCCCCAGTAGGGGGCATGTAGGAGGCAGTCAACCAATGATTCTCTCTCATCAGTGTTTCCATCTCTCATTCTCCCTTCTTCTCTCTAAAATTTCAAGAAATTCCACCCAGTTTTGAGTCTTGTTCTAGCCTGAATAACCTTCTTTAAATTATCTGTTGCCATAAAACTCTTTTTCACAACACTGAAATCCCAATGTTCTTTAACACAAACAAAATGTATTCATAAAATATGATAGTATAATCTAAATAGCTTATCTCCCTTTTCTTAGAAAATACTGTCCTACCCTTGTTCTTAGCAAACTGACTTGAGAGAGAAGAAGGACACAGAGAAACGCGGTGAAGAATACACACCTCCCACCTGATCACCATTTCCTTGGGCTGAGAGGCTTGAACCCTTACGTTTTGTGGATTCTTGTCTGGAGCTGAAAAATGACAAGCATTACAATTTTTTCCCCATTGTATGGCCTATAGACAAATCATCATATTGCCCCCCCATAAATAAATATATTAAATAACTGATATACTTATTCCTATCAAGCTCAGTCCCTAAAAAGATTTAAGATAGCATTATTGAGATATAATTGACATATAACATTGTGTAAGTTTAAGGTGGGCAATGTAATGATTTGACGATATAAGTCTATATTCAAATATGGACATACATTTTATGCGTATCTATACATATAAAAGCCTAAGCGACCGAATGACCGGTCGCTATGACACCCACTGACCACCAGGGGACAGACGCTCAACACACGAGATTGGGCTCCCTCCTGTCTGGATCAGGCTTGAGGGGATCGGACCGAAATCGGCTATCTGACATCCCCCGAGGGGTCCCAGATTGTGAGAGGGTGCAGGCCAGGCCGAGGGACCCCACTGATGTACGAATCCATGTACTGGGCCTCTCGTATGTATATACTGCAAGATGATTACCACAATGACTTTAGTTAGCTCATCCATTGCCTCCCATGAGGCAGCTTGAAAATATGTATTTTATTTAAAGGAGTGGAGTCCTGTTCCTGAAGTCATACTGATTCCCTGGAGAGCAGGAAACGGTTTACTTCCATGTGTCTTAATTTTAAAACTGCTCTTCCAATTTGGCTCAGTGGATGGAGCACCGGCGAGTGGATTGAAGGGTCCCAGGTTCAATTCTGGTGAAGGGCACATACCTCAGTTGCAGGCTTGATTCTTGGCCCTGGTTGGGGCACATGCGGGAGGCAACCAATGTATCTCTCTCCCTTCGATGTTTCTCTCTCTGTCTCTGCCCCTCTTTCCCGTCCACTCTCTCTAAAAATCAACGGAAAAATACCCTCGGGCGTGGCGAGTGGATGGAAGGGTCCCAGGTTCAATTCTGGTGAAGGGCACATACCTCAGTTGCAGGCTTGATTCTTGGCCCTGGTTGGGGCACATGCGGGAGGCAACCAATGTATCTCTCTCCCTTCGATGTTTCTCTCTCTGTCTCTGCCCCTCTTTCCCGTCCACTCTCTCTAAAAATCAACGGAAAAATACCCTCGGGCGAGGATTAACAAAAAACAAACCAACAAAGTGGAGCCCCTGACTTGCTCTCCATACACTGAAATCCACCTTGAGCTCACTCGGCACGTGCTTGTACCATGATGTTCCGCTATCAGAAGCCACTCAGAGGAATGCTGGCTCACATCCCTGCCCCCCGGCTCCTGCTCTGTGGCCGACGTTTACATCCTTCTGAACGAGACAGTGTGATCGGAGCGTCCGGTGAGAGGTTACTTTACATAACTTCCCCAGCTCTGTCTTGGGAAAAATCTGAAGTCTAAAAGCCTGGACCACTCTAGCAGTTCTTTGTAGAGGCAGCCAAACGGGGCCCGACTGAAATGCTGGATGGAAACCCGTGCGCAGACCCACCTGCGGGAGGCGTTTCGTGGTGCTCGCTCGGCCTGCTGGGGCGGCTCCTGCCCACTTCGTTGGCGGCGATGACCCTGAACTGGTATCTCACGTAGGGCGCCAGAGTCAGCAGCACCGTGGTCTCCCCGCCGGGGACGGCTGCCAGCTGCTCCCACCGGCCAGGCTCCTCCCTGTTGCCCTCAAACTCCACAACATACCCTGGGGAAACAGCACAGGAGCGTGTGTGGGTTAGAGGGAGACTCGGACACAGCAGCAGAAGCAGCAAAGGTTTTCCAGGAGAACCCGCCAGCCGCGTCAGGCGTGGCTTTGAGAAGCGCTTTGTCGGGAGGGTGAGTAGCAGGGGCCCCAGGCCGCCCCTACCACTGATGTTGCTGTTATGGCTGTCCCCGGCGTCCCACGTCAGCCGCACGCTCCTGTTCTGCCGTTCCGACAAGCGAAGGTTCTCGGGGGGATCCGGAACATCTGGTTGAAAACAAAGGTGAAGGTGAGGAGAGAGCGGGTGGCCTGGCTTGCCGACCCCTCACCAGGCACCTGGCCAGCCTCCCTCCTCCCTGGGCCGTGTCCCCTCCGAGTCCCTGTCACAGGCAGTGTCCTCATGCTGCCCCCTGTGGGAAGATCCTCCCGAGATCCCCCAGGGCTGAGGCCTGTGCCTGATCCCCCCACCAGCACCCCCTACAGCATCACCTGCCCCCCACTGCGCCTGGCAAGGGTATGCACCGAGGGAAAGGAAAGAAACATCAAGTCTTTAAGGGAAGATGAGGAGAAAGTATTTGAAACCAGGCTACTACTTAATTGAAAAAACCTAACTAACAACGTAAGTGCAGGGGCCCAGGTAATCACTGGCTGAATGTCATCGGAACGGAGGGGTTCCCACAGCGCGCCGCTCACCGAGCACGGTCACGTGAGTCTCGTTGGCAGCGCTGTCGAGAGCTGTGTGAGCCGAGCAGGTGTAGACGCCTTGGTCCTCCAGGGTGAGGTTGGAGATGGTCAGGTGGGCTCCGTCAATCAGGATCCTGCAGGGGACAGGGAGCACAGGGTGAGGGAGAAAAGACCACGAATGACAAACACAATCCTCTCAAAAATATGTTTTCCTGCCCGGCCGGCGTGGCTCAGTGGTTGAGCATTGACCCATGAACGAGGAGGTCACGGTCTGATTCCCTGTCAGGGCCCAGGCCCGGGTTTCGGGCTCGATCCCCAGTAGGAGGCGTGCAGGAGGCAGCCGATCGATGATTCTCTCTCAGCATTGGTGTTTCTATCTCTCTCTCCCTCCCCCTTCCTCTCTCTCTAAAATCAATAAAAACGTATTTTAAAAAAATGTATTCTCCAATGAACACCATTCGAGGGAGAGTAAAGAAAACCAAAGCCAACTTCACGCAATGCAAACGTGGTTAGAGAGCCGCGCCGTCGGAAACTGGATGTAAAAAGCATCGCTCAGGCACACGCAGATCCGCCAGCACAAAGGGAGAAGTTTTGTTTTGTTTTGTGTTGTGTTTAGTGACCAAACCCAGCCGCGCGCAGGACGGGTCCGTGTGGCCCTGTGCTGCTGGGTGCGCCCGAGAGTCCGTGTCTCACACTTGCCACACGTCTGAGTAACTCTCACCGGGTATATGTTAGGGAACTCCACGCAGAATCAGCGGGCCGCTTCTTTCAAACGAGCTGCTGTGACTGCCCCGGACCACGCGCCCCACATCCCCACGGACTCAGATCATCTCTGTTTCTGACCCATTTCAGTTTCCATTTCCCAGCCCTCCACCCCTGAGCAGGCTGCACCCTGGGGTCTGACAGCCGCTAAACTGTGAGATTCATCCGACCAGCAGGGGGCAGACCAGCCCTTCTTTTCCTACATCCTCTGCCCAGAGCTTTTGTCATTCCTCCCACTTTTGCCACTTGGTAAACAGATCACTATATGAAAAGCTGTTAAGATGAATTAAAACTTCTACCATATCTATGTACTGTTAACATAAGTATTCAAGTATTGTCTTAAAAAGTAAAGTCTCATTACATTTGAAATATGTTCACAGCACTTTGCTCGTTAGTTGATATAAATGTCGTCCTGTGGGAAGAGAAACTGCTCTAACTGAGGGGTTTTTATGTTCTTTGTTTTGCTTTAATATGTTTTTCTTATTTATTTATTTTTTTTAGAGAGACAGAGGAAGGGAGATGGAGAGAGAGAGAAACATCAATGAGAGAGAAACACTGATGAGAAACATCAATCAACTGCCTCCTGCAGGCCCCCTACTGGTGATGGAGCCTGCAACCCAGGCATGTGTCCTGATCGGGAATTGAACCGTGACCTCCTGGTTCATAGGTCGACGCTCAACCACTGAGCCACACCAGTTGGACTCGTCTGCATTTTTTCTTCCCTCTGTACACAGGATGGAGGCACTCACGTGCACTCCCCAAGCCTCCCCGGCAGGACTGGAATAAATGCTCATGAATGATTCAAGCCTGTCTGTGCTGAATTGGCTTGAGCAGTGACAGGCAGCTGGGCCCACTGGCTGTCCGGTTACCGATCCAGTGTTGGCCTTTCACACCAGCTCCTGCCGCCCGCACTCGCCCACCTGCCGTCCTCGGTGCCATTGGTCTCGAAGGCGGCGCCCCCTTTGCTCCAGGTCAACCTCAGACTCGGCTTCAGGTGCGGGTCGCACTCGCTCTCGCAGTGCAGCTCCAGTGTGTGCGACCGGGGGACGCGGGGGTCCCTGGGGGAGACCTGGAGCCTCGTGGCATCTGTGGCACCGAACGGACACGGGGGTTAGGACTGCAGGGCACACCCGTTCCCCGGGCCTGCAGCCCCACCAGCCACAGCTGCCGGTGGGACGGTGGGTCCCCCCACAGAGCCTGTCGCTGATACCCCAGCATCACAGCGCAGTGCTGACTGCTTCCACCCGGCCTGGGCAACGGCAGTTCACATGGGAGGGGTGATCAATAGCTTAGTGATTTCCCTGCGTCCTGGGCTCAGCGAGCAAGGAGTACGAGCAAACAAAGTCCTCCACGTTTTGTTTTGTTTTAAAAAAAGACTCAATTTCTTGCCCTGGCCAGTGGTGTTTACATCCCATTTCACTTGGGAAAATGGCGACCTATGGGACCCGCGTTAAGAGTTCACGCCAGGTGGAAACAGAACAGACTCACTGCGGATGTCCAGACTGGCCGTGACTGCGGTTTTCCCCTGCGCGTTCTCCACCCAGCAGGAGTAGGCGCCCGCGTCCTCCACGGTGGCCTCGCGGATCTGCAGAGTCCCGTTGGTGTGGACGTGGTACCGTGGGCCTTCGAGAGGCCTGGCTGCGTCCGCCTTCTGCCTGTGGACAGAGGGCATGGGTCAGTGTGGCTGTGCGCCCCGGGCACTAGCAGAGGTCGTGCGAGCTTTCCCTTCCACGGGAGCCTCGCTGGCCTCACGCAGTGTTCCCTGGGGCTCACATTTCCCCCCATGGGTGACTGACTGTCGTGTCTGTCCCAACGACGGTGCCCAGGGGCACTTGGGTCCGGGCCACATGCTTCTGCTGTATTTTTAAAAATATGTTTTCACTGATTTTTAGAGAGAGAGTGAGGGATAAGGAGAGAGAAACATCAATGATGAGAAAGTATCATTGATCAGCTGCCTCCTGCATGCCCCACAGTGAGGATCCAGCCTGCAACCTGGGCATGTGCCCTGACCAGCAATCAAACTGAGACCTCCCGGTTTATAGGTCAATGGCCAACCACTGAAACACACCTGCAGGGGCCCCTGTATTTCTCTGCTGGTCATACTGCCCTGCAGCTGTCCTTGGTGCTGAATAAATGTTCTCTGATGGTGAACCCACAGGGCTGGTCCATGCTCCCGGGGAGGGTGACAATTACGGCACTTTCCTGTCTCCCCTGGGGCCTGGATAGGAGGCTGGGAATGGAGGGACCATGACCTCCACAACCCCTACTTTGCTGGGGGCCACTGGTCAGTGGAGACGTCACAGGCCCGGGGTCCTCCCTGTCCGGTAGGCCTGGGTTCTGTCTATCTTGCAAACCAGGGTCATTTCCCTCATTCACCATCGTCCATGCACACCCTGCCCCAGCCTGCACACTTCCCAGCCGCAGGCTGTGGGCTGAAATTTCCCAGGACACACCGCTCCCTCCACCGGATTGCAAGGGCCGGGGCCTGGGTCAGGCCAGGGAAGCAGGGCCACCCAGGCAAAACGGAAGAGGTGCCCCAAATCTCAGTGTTCAAGATCAGTAATGTGTTAATGGAGTAGTTTTAAAGATCAAAAACAACACACTACAATGAACAACATCCCCGAATTTTAGGTAAAGACAGGCTCTGACCCAGGCTGGCTGGCCCTGCTCCGCCCACTCTGGTCTCAGCCCCCAGCACGCCGGGAGTGACGTGGGAACCCCTGAAACACCGCATGTGGCCAGTGAGGCAACACGCATGTCGGTCCATGTAACTACACGGCTGGACTCATGACACCGGCAACAGAGTGACGTTAAGTGCACACCCACGTTGGAGAAGTTGTCAGCAGGGTTAGAATGAACGCAGGCTCGATCGCTATCTAGACGTGGCCTCACACAGCAGTAATTCAGGACACGGGACCTTAGAGGCACCCGGCGTGCGACACACTCTAAGTTCATTTTCATAATCACCCCGATTCTTTGCTTTCCCCCAATCCCCCCGAGTGAGCAAACCCACCAGGCTGGTCCATGCTCCCGGGGAGGGTGGTGATTAGGGCACTTCCCTGTCTCCCCTGAGGCCTGGGTACAGGTGGCAACGCGGAAACAGGGTGCCTATCATGTGACGGAGGAGGAAACGAAGACGGACCCACGGCTGACCTTCTCTCAGGGACGCGGTACGCGGTCACCTACCAGGACACCATGGCCTGGGGCGAGGCGAAGAACTCGCAAAGCAGGAAGGCGCTGGACCCCGCCACGGCGGCGTAGCTCTCCTCATCCTCAGTTTCTATCAGTGGACGGACATCTATTCGAAAAACCACGTAAACAGTTTGAAACATGCATGTAAGAAATGGCATGTGCAGACCTGGCTAGCGCAAACTGTGCTGCTATGAGCAGAGGGGTGCACACGTGGTTTTGAATCACTGTTTCAGGTTTCTTAGGATATATTCCCAACAGTGGGATCGCTGGGTCAAATGGCCGTTGATTTTTAATTCGTTGAGGAAACTCCACACTGTTTCCCACAGCGGCTGCACCAGCCTGCATTCCCACCAGCTGTGTCCTAGGGTTCCCTTTTCTCCACATCCTCGCCAGCACTGGCTGTTAGTTGATTTATTGATGGTAGCCACTCTGGCAGGTGTGAGGTGGTACCTCATTGTCGTTCAAATTTGGGGGGACATAGGAGACACCTGTAATACTCTCAACAATAATGATAAGTTTTAAAAATAAAGAAACAACACGTGCAAACTAAAGGCTCTTTATGCAGCCAGAGAATAATATGAGAATGGAACAGAGCAGTATATTACAGTCCCTGTTCTTGAGTTAGAAGCTACCCAAAATCAACACACTTGTGCAGGTATAACTTTAGTAGAAAGCCCACATGTCAGATGGAAGGGCTCTGCCTGCCGTGTTTTATGCGTGAAGGATTCAACGAGCTGGTGTACATGGCCCTGACTGCCGTGCCCTGGACCACGGCCGGGGGAAATGCCTTCTTGTGGGTGGGGGACGCTCACCGACCACGTCGACGTTGGCGTTGGCCAGGATGGTGCCGTGCGCGTTGGAGGCCTCGCACTGGTACACGGCCGTGTGGTTGGGCTGCAGGTCGGTGAAGCTGACCTCCCCGGGGGAGACAACGTCACCGGCAAATGGATTTTCTGCAGGAGATTAGAGTGTCAGTGTGAGAAACATGGGACTTAAAACATTCATGCACCGTCCATCACGCGTGTCACACAGCATTTATATTTTAAGAGCCGTTGAGGGTGAGTGATTGTCCACTGCATCTGATTCTTTAGACTTCCCCAACGTCAGCCGTGAGTTTCGTTCCCAGACCCCTCCGCAGTTTGGTATTTATTGCCCAAACGGCGACTGCCTCAGGCTCCTCGCCTCTCCACAGCCACACCCCAGGGTGGCATGCCCGGTTTCCCTCTAGCAGGCCCATCCGGCTATGATCTGGATGTCACTTCTCTTATAAATTCAGGTCCTGATCCTGCCCAACGTAATGCCCACATTCACCCACCTGGTGCCAACCCTCCAACACTGGCCCTGTCCCCTTCCCTCTGTCTCCCTTCCTGCCCTCTTTGCTTTTCTTTAAAATATGATTTTTATTGATTCCAGAGAGGAAGGAAGAGGGAGAGGGAGAGAGAGAGAGACATCAATGGTGAGAGAGAATCATTGATGCTGCCTCCTGCAGGACCTCCTACTGGGGATCGAGCCCACACCCAGGCATGTACCCTGACCGGGAATCAAAAAGCAACCTCCTGGTTCATAGGTCAATGCTCAACCACTGAGCCACGCTGGTGGGCGTGGCCCTCTGTGCATGGCCTTCCGTGGCTTTTCATGGCCTTCCACCCCCGTCACAGTTGGTTGGCCCTTACCCTCTATGGGGATGCCGTTGACTCGCCACCGGATGACGGGCTCGGGCTCGCCCTCTGCCTCACACAGCAGGATGCCGCTGCTCCTCGTGCTATACACGCCGCTCTGGGGTTTCTTCGTCCACCGAGGGGGCTCTGGGAACAAAGTCACGGGCCCCTCAGAGATTTATCCACATCAGAGGGTCCACCAACATCAAGGCCCGCACTTCCATGCACACCGCACACCAGCAGGTGGCAGACACAGCAGGGGTTCAGAGATGTTTGCTGAGTGTTCCGTAAGGCCAGGGTGCGTGTGTGCGCCTGTGTGCACATGTGCTTGTGCAGTCACATGTGCGCGTGCTTGTGTGTGCGTGTATGTGTGTGTGTGTATGTATACGTGCTTGTGTTCGGGTGGGTGCACATGTGTGTATGTGCATGTGTGAATGCATGTGTAGGTGCGCATGTGTGTGTTCTCATTTGGACTGTCAGCATAGATAAGAAATTCAACATACTAAAACCAGGTATCTAATTGCTATTTCGGTATTTTGCTGCATGCATCCATCTCAACAGCAGAGCGTGGAGGAGAGGCGGATGGCGCTCTGTGGTGCTGGCGGCAGCTTAGCTTCCGGGAGCGGCGGGGAGCTGACCGTGGCCAATAGTAAGAAATAGAACGTTCCGTCCCTAGTTTCAGTGTCTCTGAACGAATGGCTTTGCAGACTTCATATCCATACCTGTCCCTGCCCGTTCATCTAGGAAAGCACTGGGCAGCATTCACTCCTAGAGAGCCTTTTGTAAGAGGGGGGGAGCCTATCGGCAGCGTTTAGCTTTTGCCCTTGAAACAATGAAGGAAAGAAACACGTCAGGTATCTGCGTCCCCCAGTGCCGAAGGCTCCGGGCGGTAATCCCAAGTGCAGGCTCAGGGCGGAAGCAGACGTGTTTCTTTAGTGCAAACACGACTGTGGTGCTTGTCACCGTAAGCACATCACCGTGTCAGGAGCAAATCAAAGATTTCGATGGAAGTGTGGATGGTTCGGGTAACCTGGTTTCGGAGAAAACTGCAACATCCCTGCCGGCGGTCATTCCCTTAGAGTGTCGCTGGGTTATCTCCCCGGGACGACTGAATTTTCCATTTTAGTCAAAAGGAAAAGTCTTCAAAGTGCATGGCTACGTACAATGAAAAACGCATAACCATCGTTTTAACCCCTTCCCCAACAATTTTTTTGTTAAAAATGTTTCTTTTTCAGACTAATTTTTTTATTTTGGTTCTATATAGTATTTTTGATGCTGGTTATGAAAACAGTTTGTAACTCGTCTTCCTATAAACCATATTTTTTTTACCATATTTTCTTAGTATACTCGTCGACGACTGAAAAAGAACATTTTGTGAAAACGAGTATACACGTTTCTGCCGGGGAAGGGGTTTAAAGCAAAGGAGGGAAAAGGTGATTAGATGGAAAGAAAATGCCAATAGATTTGCGAGGAAAACCAAAAATATACAAGTTAACCCTGGCAAATTCAAGGAAGAGAAGGGCTTCGGTGTCTGTGGTAGACGTAACTCTTACCCCCAAGTTAAACATCTGTGCTCATGATCTACAACCTGTGAATATTTAGTTTAAAATGCAATCGTGACATTACACACTGCACATCCCTCACTGAGGGGCAGGGGCTTGTTCCTGTGTGTGTGTGTGTGTGTGTGTGTGCATATTTTATGGTATCTTTATTTTTTGTCTTCTCATAAACTACATTAAAATGAACTACTTGAGTTAAAGCTCCATGAACTATTCCGTGAGAATTACACTTCCCACAGAAAGCTCTCAGAGCCCGTCACCGCAAAGGAGACTTGGGTATAATGTACGGCGTGGTGACCGTGATCATCAGCTGCTGAAAGAGAAAATCTCAAAGGTTCTCATCACAAGAAAAATCCTGTAACTGTGGATGGATCTGGAGGTCACTGGGGTGACCGGGGTGATTAGAGCACAATGTCCACAAACATTAGTCACGGCGTCGTACACTTGCCATGAATTCATGTCAATCATCTCTCAAAACATGTCAATCATATCTCCATAAAAATAGCAACATTAAGGCGGTTTGGTCACGATGACATTCCCCTACATCTACACGTAATAAAGTCAGGATTTCTATTTCTCTTCTCATTGATTCTTTGGTGTCTGCCTGAATGTCGGTCCCTGTTGGAGCTGAAGGGGCTGAGGTGGCACCGTGTCCAACCCTCTCACCTGGGGATGGAGGCTGAGCTTTGAGAAGTCCCCTCCCTGAGCGCGTCCCCAGGAAACAAGCCCCACTTCCTGCCCCTGCACGTCCTGGGACCTGCGAACCCACCACTGTGTGAGCAGCATCGAGGCCAAAGCAAACGCTGTGGGTTTTCTAATTCGTTCTGACTCTACCCTTTGGACCATGGAGGAACCGCGCCCATTACTGCACCCACGTCCCCTCCTCGTCCAAACCCGAGGTCCCATCTGTCAGCTGCCTCGGGGGTTCTGGGATTCACTGGGAATCATGGCTAACCTTGACCCTAGCCTTTCCTCACAGTTCTCTGTAGGAAACTGCTTGGACCTTCTTTTTACGCTTCTCATCCACGTCTCTCCTGGAGAAATGAGCTGGGCCTGATGCAGGCAGGCAGGCCTGGCCATGCTGTGCGAGAGACCTAGTCGGCCCAGCTCAGAATCCTCTCGGGCCACACTATCCTGCCTGCTGCCCAAGACCAAGACCCACCCATTGGGGTGCTGGGGGAGCCCCGAGACTGTGTCCCTAATGGCCCAGGTTACTCTTCCTGTGTCTCCCTGGCTGGGCACAGTGAGAAAGAAATACAGGGCAAGCAAATCTGAGTTGAACTGAAATGATGGACCCCAAAGATTCCCGTGAAAAAGGCATAATAAGGGGGCAGTCATGGGGGGGTGAGGTTCACTACTTCCTGTTGCCCACCATCTCCCTTTTATGTGTGGTTCGCTAAGGAACCTACGGTGAGTCTGAGGGCATCAGCAACAGGGCAGGTGGAAGTGAGGCCGGAAGCCTGCAGGGATGTTTTCCAAAATTAGACCCTGCAACTCTATTCTTGAAAGGCAAGATCTGGTTGAAAAGAGTTTTTTAAGAAAGGCTCAAGCGAGAGAAACGTTAAGATGGAAAATTCTGGGAGAAATCCACCACTGAATCCCATTCTTTCATCCTAAGATATCACATGGTAACTGATGGACGTGACACATGTCAAAACGTTACTCATGTTGTCATAATCGTAAATTTAAAATACGACGACAAATGGACCCGATGCTGCTGGGAACTGAGGTGCAGATGTTGAGCACTGAGGATCTAATAATGGAATAGAACGACGGTCGTGGACAGAATAAGCTGCAGAACTGCCTTCTCGGGAGCATGTGCTCCCTCCGCTGCGACTTCCCCTCCCGGCCACTCGTCAGTTTGGCTCAAATAAACTCATAAAAATTCTCTACAGGTTTGGACGCTTCTTATGTCGACATAATGAACAGTATATATATATATAATAGAGACTATAGCAATATGTGTGTATATGTTCATATGTCTACGTGTTCCCTTGCGTACTCGATCCGTCTCCTCTACTACATGTGCGATATTTTCATGGTGGAACCTGGAAGGAAACGTTTTGCCGAGTCAGCTTCCTGGCTGCTTTCGCTTCTGCTGATCGCAGGGCGTGAAATGCAGCCTGCCCCCCTCTTCAGACTGTTGTGGTTCAGTCACAGAGTGTGCTGTGTCCCAGGAGTAAAGGGCTCTCACGTGGGGGTGGGGGAACCTCACACAAGGCCTGCTTTCACTGAGGCACAAGGGGGCTTTCAGATGGACTCGAATTTCAAAGTTCACGGCCGCCCTCCCCTCCCCATGTGGCCCATGTGGTTAATTTGAGTTTCTATGCAAAGACAAAAGCAGGGAGAGCAGGAGCAGGCGAAGGCAGAGGAAAGTTGAATGAAAGCGAAGCGCGCTGGCCCGCCCGAGCCCCGTGAGGGTTGTATTTATGCGGCTTCCACACTGAAACAGGGGAAGGGCTCCTGGAGGTCCCTGCCTTCTCCCTGGTCCATGAATTCGTGAAGGGCAACCCCAGAAACACAGCAGAGGCAGTGTGTGGTGTCTCATTAAGGGGAGAGGATTAAGTGTCCCCAATAAAAAACATGATTTGCATCTCAATAGGGCTCCTGGCTGGTTTATGAATGGTGGGACAGTCTGTGCAGGAAACCTGTATTCCTTTGCAGTCCTCCAGGCCACAGGGCGAAGGGGATAATTTATTCTACACCCTTGACTTCCCTTTCTATTTTTTTTTTTGCAACCCTTGCAATTCTTTTGAAAGCTTGCCTTCCAGTCGGGAAACCGCAGCCAGATTGCTAAGATGTGCAGCTCCCGCAGCCAAGCCCGCCATCTGGAGGGGTTTGCAGGAGTCAGCAGCTCCGGGTCCAGCAGCAGCTATGGGCCAGGCAGGGTCCCGGTGCTGGTGCGGGGCCGAGGTGGGGGTCCCAGAAAATAGCCCCGCTGCCCGGCACAGCCAAGCCATATAGAAACACCCAGGAGGACTATGATCACAGGTAACAGACACCTCTCAAACGCCTCCTCTCTGGATGATCCAAGTCCCAGGCGGCAGCCTGTGTCCTGGTGTGTGCACAGCAATGGCCTCTCCTGTCTGGTTCTGCGGGAACAAGAACGTTATGTTCCCAGCCCTGGGTCCAGGTCCTCCTCACCCAGCCAGTCACCCTGTGGGAGAGGCCTGGGGAACACGGGTTCCCCCCAAACAGCAGCCTGGCTAAGCCATGGGGCTAACACCTGTGTGTGGGGCAAACTTGTGTCTCCTTCTTCCTTTTCCGCAGTAACTGGAACAGGGGTTGGGGGCAGGGGGGGGGGCGCGGATGGACCTAGAGGCTCCTTGAGCAAACTGAAGCTTAAAAGGTAAACTCATTGCAACATAAATGGAAGCCCTAGAAAGCCAATCCATGAATGGAGCTCTGAGGGGACAGTTCCCCTCATCGTGAGGCCCACACAGTGCGACACAGTGAAAGCCCGGGCATCATCCCACGGGCTCGGTCAGCACAGTCCACCACCCACGTACAGGGGACCTCAGTGTGGTCCCGCCCAGGGAGAAAGCCTGTGTCAATCAATTCCCAGGTGACGAGGGAGCCTCCCCTCCCCCAGCAGGCAGGGTCCCGGTGTCTACATTTGGGGCGCCCTTTTTAAATGATGGCCTCACTGCCCAGTGACTTCTATCCCACCACACACAACAGCCACCCCGCTGTTGACCAAAAGGCTTGGGTTTCCAGAGAGAGAACCTAACTATAACCAAGGTGTGTTTGCACGTTGGGTAGAGAATTCATCTTTCCGCCTCAGAGTCTGTTATTCTTTCCCCGTCACTAACATAGAGAATATCCGCTGGACAGGGACAGAAAAAACATGCCCGGGAAAGAGGTGGGACAACAGTGTGTCTGCCTCGCTCATCTCAAGGGGGAAAAAGCAGGTTCAGAAATGGAGGGAACTCGTGGCGGACACGGCGGGTTAATGACGGGGCGGGAAACGCGGCCGAGCTCTCCTGGAGTCCTCCTGACCTTCTCCCATCACAGAGCTCACTGCTCTGAGACCCGACCTTGGGCAGCATCACAGGTATATATTAATATAAACGTGTTTTTTTCTTACAGTTTGGGGCCAGGAGGCCAGATTGAAGGACTAAGCGAGGGAGGCCCGGAGGCCTCTGACTCACCGCCCCCTCCCTGTGGTTTGTGTGGTGACACACCAGTGAGTGACGTGGCACCCACAGCCTGCTCCGCAGCCCACTGGGGGTCAGTTACTGCCGTGACACACCTGTTGCACAGGGGTAGGTGTGCCACATTCCCGCTACACAGAAGAGAAGTGAATCACGTGGGGCGGCGAACGTACCTTCTACCGTGACGTGGAAATCGTGCGTGGCCACGCCCAGGAAGTTGTTGGCCGTGCAGCGGTAATTCCCTTTGTCCTCGTAGGAGACGTTCTCTATCTTCAACATCTTGCCGTAATTCTCTTTCGTTTCTCTTCCTTTTGGTAAATCACCACCCACTTTTTCCCAACCGACCTGTGGTGTTGGCCTGAAAAACAATCAGGAGGTGATGCATGTCTCTAAATGGGCAAAGTGAGAGGTAAAGACCCCCACGGGACACAGCCCTCATCGCGTGGCTTTCCTGCGTGTCCTCAGAGTCCCATCAAGGGATGTCCGTTCGCATTCCCGGGCCCAGACCCGCCCACACCACCAGGGTGAACGCGGGGGCTGGCTCAGGCCGCCGCCCTCAGCACCTCCTCCCACAGTCTCCTCCTCACACCCCTCCCCCTGTGAACGGGGCCCACTGCAGGGATGGGATGGGCCGTGAAGGATGGACAACTGGACGCCTAGACATAGGGCAAGAGAGGTGTCGGGTGTGAAATCTCCCTGTGGCAACAGGAAGTGGCCAGAAATACCAGCCCCTCCCCTGAATGAGTCTGAACACAAGATAAAGGAGGACCCAGCGGCCGGCCGAGGGGAGCCGAGATACTGCAGACAATGTCTCAGGTGAGACGGCCGAGGGGCTGGCTGCAGACCTGAGCCCCCGGCCGACATGGGCCAGGCTGAGAGCACGCAGCCCGCAGGGACCGCACGAGTGCATTCGCCAGGGGCCTTGGAGCTCACGCCTAACAGGTGCTTCGCCCGCGTCTCCGAATGGCTGTGTCCCGCCCCATCTGTCAACATGGAGAGGCGCCAAGTCACAGGCTGCTGGGACCACAGTCCCCCCCAGCCCGGAGCCCTCACAGGCCCAGGCTGCGGTAGTGCCAGCCCTCCCCTTCTGCCCGTCCTCGGAATTGGTCTCATCCTCCAAACCCCGTCCCTGGAAGGACAGAGGGAGAGGAGCGTGAGCGCCAGGCGATGATGGCGCAGCTCCTTTCTCGGGGCGCAGCCACACCTCCGCAGCCCGGCAGCTGAATCCTCGTCAAAATGTTTCTTGCTCTTTTCTATTTAATTGAAGGAAGATTTACTGACAGCATTTGAGTGAGGACGAGTTGAAGGGAAATTCAGTGTGCGCCCCCCCCCCAAAATGTACACACACGTAACAGCTGATAGCCCAATTGCTGTTTCTTCCTTTTCAGATCTAACTCATTGGGGTATGTAACTCTTCAAAGTGTGTATATTTTTAGGGGACACTGTATTGTTTAACCTCTTTATTATGTGAGAAAGTGACAGTGTCAGGCTGGGCGCCAGCGTCCCTGCAGAATTTCCCGTTTCATGTGTGACTGCCCACACATGGACACTTCTACATGTCCTCTGATTCAGAGACAATCCATCCCTTGACTGCTCGGAGCAGCTCCTTGGGTTGAAAAGTGCAGAAATAAGCTAAACATCGAGGTGGCTCAGATTCTGGAATTCTGGAGACAGATGGGAGAGGGGACTCCAGGTCTCGGGGCTCCCCCCCCGCCCCCGCTCCCTGCCCCGGGACGTGGAGAAATCCAGCCGACAAGGGGTGTGCGAGACGCCGTGCCTGACACAGGAGCCCAGGTGGGCGTCCAGGGGTGGCTGGTCTGTGACTGCAGAGGGCGTGGCTTAAACCTCCCGAGGAAGGTCAGTGAGCAGCTCTCTCAGATCCCCCAGCGCGTCCCCTGCGTCTGAAGCAGGACACACCCAGCGCCGGGAGGCAGGGCCGTGCGTGTCAGGGGAAGTCCATGCACGGGCCCCAGGTCCCAGGACGACAGGTTTCTGTCCTGCAGATTCCGCCCTGGGCTGCATGCTCTGGACAGCACGGGGAACGTTTCCATGGTTTTGAAAGCAGCCGTGTGCCACCATCTACCCCAGGAGGAAGACTGCGGCCTTTGTGGGAAATAGGGAGGGAGGGTGGCTGAAAGGTCGCCGGGCCCACAGGGCCAAAGGGCATGGTGACGAATCCTGAAAGGATGTGACTTCTCCCACCACAAGCTCATGGGCACCAAACCACAGGGCGGCGGTTCCCACATGGTTCCCACCGGCCGGGCGCGCCCACCTTCTCACACAACAGGGACCAGCTTCCGGACCAGGTCCTGACGTGTAATGTAAAACCACTCACTGGGAATGTACATGAGCTATGGGCGACCACGACTTCTAGACTCCACGTCCTGCCCCACTGACCACTGCCCAGCGACGGGGGGCGGGGGGGGGCACCCTCAGCTCGCAGATGAGGAAGGAACCGGGTGCTGGGGCCTGCTTCCCATGGAGGCTGGCGGGAGGCAGGCAGGAGGCAGGCAGCACAGACAGACAAGAGGCCGGAGGAAGAACACCTGCCTGGCCATGTGTTAGAGAAGATGGACTTTGTTCGCAAGGACTTAGGAAGGTTACTCAATAAACGCAGCAATTCCAAAATGTGGGTGGTGGTGGAACCTGACTGGCCTTTGGGCAGTGGGCACCCAATGCCACATACAGATCACGTACCATGGAAATGTACACCGGAAACCTATATGATCCAATTAACCAAGATCATGCCCAAAGCAAATTAAACAAAAGAGAAAGAAAAGATATGACCACGTGAAGGACCCCCATGCTTTCCTGGGGGATTTGGAAACGTGTGTTTTTTTCAGATAAAGTCCAAGGAATTATAGGCTCACGAGAAACTGTCTTAACCTATGTGTACGGGCCCCCCTTGTGCCGCGGGAAGCGGGGGACAGGAGAGGCAGATGGGGTCCTGGGAACCTGACAGGGAACCTGAGGAGGAGCTGGAGGGACAGGGCCAGCCCGGGACCAAGCCCTGTCCCTGCCTCCACTGCTGCCGGCTCCAGCCTGGGCCCTCAGGGTGTCACCTGCTCACTGAGCAAAGGGGGCTTCTGTCACCATCACCCCGTCCTCACTCCCACACTGATGGAGTGAGTGGCTTATAGACCAGTCCCAGCGCCAGCCTGAAGTCTGGATGGTGGAGTGACAATTACTCCCTCCAGACATGTGCTCACTCGTTCTTTTTAAAAAAAGGCAACAGTCGAAAACGGCGTGTGCAGGCGCGCCTCAATGGGCATCATATTCCTTACACAGCGCGCCGACGGTCGGGGCTGACGGACGGTCGGACGGGGCAGGTACTCACAGGCCTTCGGCGAAGCACTCCAGCACCAGGGTGTCCCCCCGGAGCACGGTGACCGCGGACTCGGGGCCCCTCGCCACCGGAGGCAGCAGCAGGCTGGGCTTTCTCTGCTTGATGGAATTCGCTGGAGGGAAAGAACAGTGTCCCGTTTTTCTCAGGCTCAGAGCGTGGCTGTCCTGAGCCTCTAGACCAGTGACGGCGAACCTTCTGAGCTCGGCGTGTCAGCATTTTGAAAAACCCTAACTTAACTCTGGTGCCGTGTCACATACAGAAATTTTTTGATATTTGCAACCATAGTAAAACAAAGACTTCTATTTTTGATATTTATTTTATCTGTTTAAATGCCATTTAACAAAGAAAAATCAACCAAAAAAATGAGTTTGCGTGTCACCTCTGACACGCGTGTCATAGGTTCGCCATCACTGTTCTAAACTGTTCTCAGAACAGATGTAACCCGATGCTTCTATGGGAGCAAGTGGTGGACACACATGGACACCCCTCCCACATCTGGATGTTGGCACCGAGATGCCCTCTGGCACGCCGCTGGGCACCCCCCGGGGAGCGAGGGGAGTGAGGCCGGAGGAGGAAGTCTGTCCTGGCCAGGCCTTCGGGCCCAGGATTCAAACACGGCAGAGAGGAGAGCTCATTTCCTGACGGAAGCCCTCCAGTTCTCGGAAGTCTGATTCTATGGTCTACACCGGAGTCGTGCCCGCCTCATCCAATAACTCTGTGTGTCTCTGTGTCTGTGTCTCTCATTTAAACCAGGGGCGGGGAGCCAAGGGCCTTTGGAGATTTCTCACATCATTCGCGGGCCACACAAAAGTATCAACTTAAAAATTAGCCTGCTGTATTTGGTCTAACATTTAATTAGCTCACCCCTAATATATTTAAGGGGGGGGTGTTTAATAGACACCTCTATGTTAAGGGATTTTCTTTAACATGAATATTAGTATTTTCATAAACTCACAAAGGTATCAGAGGAAAAACTCAAATTGTGAGATGGCAACGATCTACAACGCTGAGAGTCACTGCCAACATGCCACGCACGACCGACTTACCCCGGGAGCCGGCCTCTGTGGGTGAACCCGAGTCATTAGCATGCTTTACTGAAATGAGAAAATGGAAGAGAAAACTCACAAACACAATGGTGGGTGTGGATGCCAACAGAGAACGAGGAGTCACATTCCTTCCAGAGAAAAAGCACAGCGTGAGGCAGCACACGCTTCACTAGCGAACCGTCTTCAGGGAGACAGTGGGAGGGACAGTCACGGGAGCTTAACCTTGAACTGTCACAGGTGGATCCAGGTGGGGGGACACAAGTGGCAGCTCAGGGAGGAGAGTGGAGGCTGCCAGGACGCTCGAGCGGAGCCCTGGCAACATGCACCACATGTAACGACGGGGAAAGTCACCAACCAAACTGGACAACGGACGGCCATGCCCACCCAGCGCCAGCAGAGCCGATGGTCCTCCCTGGGACCCTCCGGGCCGTTCTCCCCTGATGCTTTCCCATTTGGCAGCCAAACCCAAGTAGGGGAGGGAAGCAATTCAAATAACCTTGTCAATTTCGGAAAGACAGAAAAAATTATATGAAAAACATTGTAATAGTGCCTGGCCATTGTGGCTCAGTGGTTGAGCTTCAAACCCTTGAACCAGGAGGTCGAAGGTTCGATTCCCAGTCAGGGCACCTCCCTGGGTCATGGGCTCGATCCCCCATAGGGCACAGGCAGGAGGCAGGCAACGAATGCTTCTCTCTCACCACTGATGTTTCTATCTCTCTCTCCCTTCCTCTCTGAAATCAATTAAAAAAAATTTTTTTTAGAAATTTGTAATATTGCTCCTCTTTTATCGTTGACTGCTGGGCTCTGCCATCTTCCCAGCCTGCTGACTTGTCCCGGGAAGCAGAGCCCGACGGTGCTGGGAAACCCTGGAATGTCCTGTCTGCTGCGCCCACTGGCTTGGGTTTCTGGCTGCAGAGACAGAGCCGGGCAGCTGCAGGGGCAGATGTCTCCTGTCGGGGGACCTCCCTGGAGTGGAACTGAACAACCCGGCTCTCGCTGGCATCGGCCGGAATGACATGACAGACACGTTGGCGTTCAGCATGCGCGGCGGAGGGTAAGCTATCTGGACTTACAACTGTTGACTGTCAGCTTCATGGGCATTTTCTGCACAATGGTCCTCAGCCTGGGGAAGGCGGCGAAGCAGCAGTAGTCGTTCCGGCTGTCGTGTTCCTCCACGTTCGCGAAGTACAGGTCCCCCTCCTGGCTCATGTACACCCTCTCATCTTGCTGGATGTGCTCCAGTTCTGGAAAGGAATGTCTGCCGTTAAAGGGGTGACAGTCCTGCCCTGGCCGGTGTGGCTCAGTGGGTTGGAGCAGGTTTGATTGCAGGTCAGGACATATGTCCAGGTGGCCAGTTTGATCCCTGATCGGGGCACACGCGGGAGGCAACCAACTGATATTTCACTCTCACAAGGATGTTTTTCTCTCTCTTCTTCCTCTCCTTTCCTCTCTCTCTCTCTAAAATCAATAAAATCCTGCCTCAGGTGAGGATTAGGAATAAATAATCTCATCTCTTTTCCTTTTTCAGCTTCTTGGCTTTTCCATTATTTCACTGCATGTGGCAGGTGAAACATTACTAAAACAGAAATATAACACTGTCCAGTGAGGCTCAGTAGTTGAGCAGGGACCTAGGAACCAGGAGATCACATTTCAATTCCAGGTCAGGGCACATGTCCTGGTTGTGGGCTCGATCCCCAGTGGGGAACATGCAGGAGGCAGCCGATCAATGATTCTCTCTCATCACTGATGTTTCTCTCTCTCCCTTCTTCTCTGAAACCAATAAAAATATTATTTTTTAAAAAAAAGAAATATAATGCTCACAGCAGATACTGGTTGTGCTGGGCCCTGACATGGGTGCTGTCCCAAAGGTGAGTGGGTGCTGTGAAAGGTGAGTGAGTGGGCGCTGTGAAAGGTGAGTGAGTGGGTGCTGTCCAAGGTAGGCAGGTTGTTGGACACAGGGAGGACCTCCTCCCAGACGCTCCTCGTCTTATCACTGGCCCGCACGCTCTTCAGGTGTGCCAAGCTTGAGGGATCTGTTTGGTGGTTGTCTGGTGTTTTCACGGACACCCTGAAGTGTGTATTTAAAACCTGGAGCAAACTCTAGGCGCGTGGTTTCTAACTGCGTTTGGCCCCACAGTGACAACCTGCTATTAGCTCTTATCTCGGCTCCAGCGCGTCACCTGATGGCATGGGCGAAGCAGCCCCACTCACCGATATTCATCCAGTAGATGTGCAGCGGGGGCAGCCCCGTGGGTGGGTTGCAGGGCAGGACCAGGGGGTCTCCCTCCTCCACTTCAAGGGGCTCGATCTTTTCTTTGGGGAATTTTGGAACATCTGGTATAAAAGAGTCATTTCAAGACATTGTTAACTTTCAGCGGCACAAGTAATACTTTGATGCATTTTTCTTGCACAAAATTGAAGTATTTTAAATAAACTCAGCACCCCCATCTTGGTTCTCCGATCTCCCCCGCAGAGAGAGATGCTGGTGGGAACCTGGGTGCGTCCTTACACAAGTTCCCATCTACCTGCGCAGTTGTAACTGCTGACCAGATGCTTTCGCTGGGACGTGGATCAGGCCACAGCACACCCCTGCGTGTGTCTGCACGGAGCGGAGCGCCCAGCCACGGGCTCTGTGCATGTTAAGCTCTGAGAGACGTGGCACCTTCTGCAAACACTGCAATTTCTCTCCCGCAGACACACGCTCCCTCGCTCTACGGCGACGCCTTTGCATGTGACTGGTGAGCACGCCGTTCAGAGCGTGACTGCACCGGAGAAGGGATTCCCCGCCCAGGTGGGGGAAATGGCACAGCTGCATGTGAGGCGGAACGTGACCACGTCACGGGGCAGAGAGCCTTCTCGTTGGCGCCGCTCCGAGTAAAAGGAACTTCGAATGAGGGGCGTGACGTGGGGAAGGGGCCCCTGTGATGTCCCAGCATGTGCTTCCTCCTGGGGGGACTCCCTGAGGGCGAGGCAGCTCCCATGGACGTGCAGCCACAGCCCTGCCGGACTCCACCCCAGCACCACGCTGGGTGTTTCTGTGAAGGTATTTACACAAGAGCCCTAAGGTCCCTCAGCTCGTGTTTGGCTGGACCTTCGCTGGCGCCTTTGAACCTGCGAGGGGACCTGCGTTAGGGACTCACCCCGCTCTCGTGGAGCGGACGGGCCTCGGGAAGGACTCCTAACCCTCGCGGAGTAGGATGTGCTAGGGTTTCCCTGCCCTGTGCTCCCTTCCTCAGGGGCGGGTCACGAAGACGGGGGTCACTCTGGAAGCCGGGGACACGCTCGCTTACTGTCAATTCTTTCCCACTGGAGGTGCTCCCCGCATTTCCCCCACGGCCCTCCCCTCGCGGCGGGGGGAATGTGCTGGCAAACTGCTTCTGTCTCGCACCCAGGACCTTCCCCAGCTCAGCCTTGCAGGGGGCAGGGTGTTACTCCACGGCCTTGGCCACTTGGGAAGGCGGGCTTCCTCATGTGACAGGCCCAGCGGGCTCCCTCCCGGTCGCCTCCTTCCAGCACGTCTCCCTGCAGGCCTGGGCAGGCCCCTGGAATGGCAGCTTCTGCTTCGGGTAGAGGGTAGCATGCCATCCCAGTCAAAGGTCAGAGGCAGGAGCCAGCTCAGCCATCACCAGGCTCCGAGCTGCAGGGAGTAACAGCGCCACCTAGCTGTGGCCGGCAGCTCTGACTGAGCAGGTGTGTGACAGTCACTGTGCAGGAAGTCCACCTTCCAGACTCCAAATCTCCATCCCTCGCTCAGTGTTCAGTGCCAAGCCCAGCGTCCGTGGCGCTGAAGGTCGCAGGGCCGCCGGGGAGTTAGGGATCTGCTTATACTCAGACACAAGGGGCAGCGGAGGGAGGGAAATCCGGTTCCAGAAATGCAAGGAGCATGCAGTTCTGACTGTAACAAGCAGACGCCATGGGCCCAACCTGAATGATCACTTCCCAGGGGACAACCCCTGTAAGGCAGGAGGAATAAGATGCAGCAAGCCCTAATTAAAGAATCGCCCCCTCAGAGCACTCAGAAACCGAACGATTCCCGCAGAGAGCACAGCCGGGGAGCCTGCATTAATTAAACCTAGGTTATAAAGCGCCAATTCTGAACATGTCAATGGTGTGACTCGACTGGCTTCCAAGGTACCAGTAATAAGACAGAAAGTAAAATGAAATGTGTAAGTCCACCCAACCTTTTATTCCGTGGCAGAAGTCTCTGGAACAGCTTTTGGCCAAAGATGAAATTACTCTCCGCAGGCGGGGGAGAATATTTATGTGTGGAATCATTTAAGGTCTGAGAACCGGTATGACAAAGGACATTAATTTGTTGGTTGTTTGGGATTACTTCTTAGGTCTTCTTGTTGAACTCTGAAGCCGTTCCGTGAGTGTGATGCCGGCTGCAAGGCAAACATTGCCTTCTGCGCAGAGGAAGGGAAACTTCATTACCATAACTCATCAGCGGGCAGGAAGTCAGCTTCATCCCAATGAAGACGCGGCTCCTGTCTAAAAGCAACCCGCACCGGTGACTTTTGCTAATTGTGTTTCTCTGGCGACAAACATTGGCAAGGCTGAGTTTGGACACGTGCAACACGGCTCATTTCAGAGGAGTAGTCCCTCAGCGTGCAGAGCAGCCTCCTTCCTGCAGCCTCGGAGAGCCCGGCCTTGACCGGGATGCTCCCTGTACAGAGGCCTGGGAACCCCGACTGCAGAGCCGAGGTCCGCAGGACACCCAGCCCTTCCCGCATCTGCTCACTCCTCTTCTCCAACGGCTTCCACATTTATTCTTCCGCTGACGGATGCACTTCAGGTAAGGGCTCCGAGGGCAGAGGGTCCTGAACCCCAGCCAGGATCTGCGTGGGGCACTTTCACAGAGACCAGTGAGCTGCGCCCCAGGTTTCTAATCAGAGCGACCAACACAGCAAACCTGCAAAGCAAACCTCCCGGCTCTGAGGTGCAAGAGGGCTCCGCAACCCACCACCCACGCTCTGCACCTCACAGTGGAACGCCGGAGACGCCTGAGAAACACGCAAACCTGTAGGCTGCCCTAAGGGATGAACTGAGTCCTCATACTAACACTCGTGGGCTACATGGGTTCAGCCCTTTCTCCTTTTCTCCGGCACCCCAGGGTCCTACGATGTCATCCCTATGGGATCCCCAGAAGGGTGACTAGAAGTTTCTTGGGGAAAGATACTATGAAACCTAAGCTGTACAGTCCCCCCTGCCCATCTGCCTCACAGTAGAGTCGCCATGCCCTGGCCGGTATGGCTGTTGGTTGGGTCTGTCCTGATTCCTTGTCGGGCAGGTGCTGGGTCGTGGGCTCTATCCTCGGTGGGGATCATGCAGGAGGAAGCTGGTCAATGTTCTGCTCTCACATCAATGTTTCTCTTTCTTTCTTTCTCTCTAAAAATCAGTGAGAAAAGCAATAGGAAAAGAAAAAAAAAAGAGTTGCCAAGACACGGCATCAGGGAGAGTTAACACCACTAGTCATGCTAACTAACCAGTCTGACAGACATGTCCTGGGGACTCAACCCCCAGGCACGGGCTCTGCAGAGGGGCCTTCCTGGGACTCAAGGATTAAGTCAGGTCCTGAGTCTGATCCCTGATGGCCAGGTGCCCTCCACCAAGCGGGCGGTGCCTTCAGCTGACAGAGAGGATGCTGCCGGCATGACGGGGCACAGGCGGCCCTGGGAGCACAGGACTGTGCGCACACCCTGGAGCCGCTGCCAGGACTGCACCCTGACTTACCCCTGTGCCACGTGACCAGAGCCTGCTCCTTAATGTGCTCCTATGTCCTCCGAACGACCCTTTCACAGGGGTCGCCTAAGACCATTGGGAAACACACATATAATTAATTACATATTGTTTTTGTGATTAATCACTATGCTTTAATTATGTTCAATGTGTAACAATGAAAATACATCCTGCATATCAGATATTTACATGACGATTCATAACAGTAGCAAAAGTACAGTTATGAAGTAGCAACGAAAATAATTTATGGTTGGGGGTCACCACAACATGAGGACCTGTATTAAAGGGTCGAGGCATTAGGAAGGTTGAGAACCACTGCCCTAGAAGGTCTGGCTCAGTAGATAGAGCGTCGGCCTGAGGATCCAAAGGATCCCGTGTTCGATTCCGGTCAAGGGCAGGTACCTTAGTTGCAGGCTCCTCCCTGGCCTGGGCCCTGGTCGGGGCGCGTGCAGGAGGCAACCAATCAATGTGTTTCTCTCACATCGATGTTTCTCTCTGTCTTTCCCTCTCCCTTCCACTCTCTCTAAAAATTTTTTCAATGGAAAAATATCCTTGGGTGAGGATTAACAACAACAAAAATATCACTACACATTTGTGGGTCTTGCTCAGGTGTGTCCCCCCACCCCACCCCCGCGTGAGGGCAGACGGGGCGGGGGCTGTCTTCTCCTGCATGAGCTTCTGTGAAGGTTTGGGATTAAAGTCTCCAGAGGCGGCAGGGAGGGGGCCAGGATCGCTGTGTATGAAGGTTTCTGTTTGCAGGGAGAACAATGGGATTCTCGGCCGATGTGCTCGCCTTGGAACTTAGGTGGCTGAAGCCTTCGAGGTTACAGATGAAAACTTTAAAACATGAGAGAGATACCTGATAACACTCGAATCACAAAGACCTATTAATATCAAAAGAGAATCCAATCTCTGCCGCTTTAGAAAAGACTCGAGCGATGAAGGCTGTGGAACGCCCCACCTGGTCTCTGATGTATGAATTCCCTGGGAACCGGGCTCGGGGTCCTCTTCAAAATACAACTGATCACAGAACACGGCCAGGTGATGAAGTCATTGCAGGAGAGACTGAACACGGTGCGTCAGAAACTAATTTATTTTTCTCTTTTCTGAGCAGCAGCAACACGAAGCAATTACCCACCACTTAGCTCAACTCCGAGAGCCGCTCTTAACGACAATGCCAGCGGGTTCCGGCCAGAATCTCCTCCCATTGCTCAGGCCTTGGCTCCGTCGGCTTCGAGAGCCAGAGGACATGTTTGTAAAATCCTCTAATGGAGACTCGCAGCTGAGAATGTGCCCTTTCTCTCTCTGCACCAGGTCTAGCTGCTGCTTTTGCCTTTGTGTTTCCATAGCAACCATCAGAATTCAGGGTAGGGACCAGCCAATGCCATGTCTTCTACAGGGATTTTTAATAACCTCCCTGCCTCTCTCTTTCTCATCTTATTTCTGCTAACTGATTTCAGATGGATGATAGGTAGGTAGGGAGACAGATAGAAGATAGATAGATAGATAGATAGATGATAGATAGATAGATGATGGATCGATCGATCGATCTAGTTTTATCATCCTCAACCACAATTTCCATGGCGATAATTTCTGATCCAGAATTCATTAACACTTGCGACTGAATGTCACTTCAAACCCCAACTCCTGAGGTCATTTCCAAGTTTACGTGTCACTGCTTGGTCCGTGACTATGCTACAAAGTTTCACCTACCAGCTCAGTAAGGCTAATTCCAGCAAATCGGCATCCTGCATACTTACTCACGTCAAGTACACAAAAGGCCCTTTGTAAACCAAACGCAAGTGATAAGGAGAAGGAAAGAGATTCCAGGGACCCTCTTTCTGCCACCGCCCCTTACACGAAAAACATAATCTTGCCACAACCTGCCTGTCCCCGCTCATTCCAGGAGAGATCATTACTCTCCTGCATTTTATTTTTATCAATCGCTTGTTTTGCACTACAAGTTTGCCACACAAAATGACACCGCTACACAATATTTCATTTTCATGGATGTCTGAACTCCCATAAATGAGGCCACAGTGTCTGTGTGTCCAACCTATCCCCAAGGCTCAGCAGTCTTCCCTGATTACACGACATTGTCTGATTACACGACAATGTATTCATTCTCC
Source organism: Myotis davidii (assembly GCF_000327345.1). Lineage (NCBI taxonomy): Eukaryota > Metazoa > Chordata > Mammalia > Chiroptera > Vespertilionidae > Myotis > Myotis davidii. The sequence continues at coordinate 5,119,420 of NW_006295816.1, forward strand.
CGCTGGGACGGGACTCCTGTGTTTCCCAGTGTGCGGAGCTTTAACACGTCTGTTGAAGAAACCCTCCCGACCCTGATGTCAGGAATATTGTGAAAATACTCCTCCACCGCACGGCGCCGTCTTTAATCCACCGGGAAGGAAGCATCTCCGTGAGGTGAGAGAGGGCTCCAGAGGAAGGCTGTCTGCGTGGATGGTCAGCGTTTCACACCTCCCGTCTCAGAACGAAAGAGAAGCCGGCGGCCCTTCGCACCTCTGTCAGAGCTGCGTGGGTTTGTTTCCCGGTTCTCCGTGCAGGTCCACGGCCTGCACACCGCCACGGGGCCACGTGCCCGACTTGTCCTTCGTCAAGAGATTCCACCCAGTGGCCTCTCTGTCCCTCATATCCTTGAGTCAGCAGGTCACACTCCACAGACGGACAAGCCAAAACAACCAACAGAGACTTCTGCTCAGTTGTCCTGTAGATCAATTCATGGAGAAGCGCCATTTCAGCTTCCCGAGTCTTTCGACCCGTAAAACGGATATTTTCCCCATTTGTGTAAGTCTTTGAAAACGGTTTTCATACACGGGTACACCTTCCAGCTATGAAGTCCTCACGCCTCTCTGTTGGACTGACTTTCAGTGTCTGTATTATTCTCCCCTTCACTCTCCTCTCTGTGTCTTCACTGTCACCTCGAGCTAGCGCGTTCATTTTCATCTCAACACGATGACACCTAAGAAGTGGGCATCACCAACCGCCACCCTCTCTTGTTTTCCAAGACCAGTGAGGATGAGAAATGTGTGTCCACGTACACGATGCTCTAGCCGCGTCCAGCAAGTGTCCAGTGCAGAATCTCCACCACCGTCACTTCAGAACGCATTCCAGGGCCTTGGCCGTCTCTCATTTGACTTAGAAAGTACTTAGAAATATGGCTATTCATTTGCAAAGATATAAGACTTTTCTAGTTTTCTTTTCATTATTGATTTCTAACTTAATTGCATAGGGTCATCTTTTCTTCCCAGCTAGTAAATCACCAAATATCGAGGAAATGTGCTCTTCCGGTTTAGTGACCGTGCTGTGCCGTGGTCCCTGGCTGGGTCTTTAAACCTTCTACGTGCCTGGCGTGGATGATTTTTCTGCTTGAGTTCCCAAATAATGAAAAGGTAAGGTGAAACGCTTTTCATTATGATAGATTCGTCTATTTCTATTTTTTTCTTTCTCATAGTTTATCGCCATGTGCGCTTAGAACTCACCCAGGAAGCCTTTTGAAAGGAAGGTCTGAGGTGCCTGGCGTTAATTCAGCCACGCCTGCTCTCGCTGGCATAGCATTTAGCTGGGCTATCATTTCCACCTTGTGGTTTAACGATCTGTACCCTTGTGCTTTAGGTGTGTTACGCTGTAAATGGCTTATGGCTTTTTATTAACTGGAGCATTTAGTCCATTTGCTTTTATCTTTAATCAGTGATATATCCCTGAATTTATTTCTAGTTTTTAAAATGTCTGCTCATTTCACTTTGTATTTTCTCCCCTTTCTTTTTCTTCCTCCGCCTCACACCACATGGTTTGATAATCATTTTTTTCTATACTTTTAGAGTAATTACTCTATAAATACTAAGGTGCACACATAACGTGCAGAGTCTACATTGATCTAGCTGTTCTCTGCAATCATTTCAATCCGGTCCCCGCCCCAACTTGTGGGGTAAGGCCCACGTGTTGTGCATGTGTGTTTTAGAAGTGCATGCCTGTTCTTCCGCTGTATCCTGCGAGCGCTTCGCTGTTCTTTGAGTTCTTCAAAGTTTAGAACTCCATAAGGAGAAACTGCCACACAGCAGCTGATGACAGCGTTCTACATAAGAATCTATTCTGTGAGCCTCTGGTTAGGATCACATGACCTTGCCTCCTTTAAGATCAGGGAAGATAGCCAGTTGTCATGGTTGGTCATCAGAGGTCCCCGAGCATGGCAGTGATGCAGTCTTAGTTTTGGTGACAATTACTGACCAATGACCCCCTCCATAGTAAGCAGCTTGCAGTTTCCATGACTACTGTTTATGGCAGGCATGACTGCTAAGCATCCTTCTAAGGGACTCCCACGGTCACTTCAGGTGGGCTTTAGGATTATCTCTGAGCCACCTCACCTCTAGAAGTTACCTGTGTGACTTCTCTGGAAGCAAGCTTTCATGCTCTCTGCCCCAGACCCTAACCTGGTGGCCCAGGGTCACGTGCTGCAGCCACGGCATGAGGTTGTGTGGGAAACAGAACAGCTGCTCCGATGGACAGCTACCACACCCATAGCTAACTGCATGATTTAGGAAGGACCTGTGTGAACCCTGCTTGGGGATGACTTGTTACTGCAGCATAACTCGCTGACCCTAACTAATACCACGTGCAACTTAGTTCTCATCAAGAGGCAATAGATACTACGTTTCCCCAAATTAGACACAAGGTTACTGGCTGCAGTGCAGCAACCTCCCATTGTTTTCAAGGTCATCCATCCACTTCTACATGTCAAGACCTGGAAGAGAATTCCCCTTATAAAAAAGATATAAGGCGCACATGCACTGATTAAATAAATAATGTGTTGTTTCTTTAGAGCCTAGAACAACGCCTACCGCGCACTTGACAAAACTGTAAGTTGAAATCTCCACCGCAATACTCACTGGGAACTATAAATTCTATTTCTTCCGACATAGCCACTCCCAGCTTGTTCGAAGCGAAGCAGCGGTACTTCCCCTGGAAGTGAGCTATCTGCCCCTCATTTGGGATCCGGAAGGTCCCTGAGTTGTTGGAGGCAATGACCCGAGGGTCGGAGAGGTCAAAGGGCTTGCCATCTTTCGTCCACGTAAATCTGTAACGAAAACTCAGCTTAATGACGTGGAAAAATGAACCGGGTCCTAGTATTTATACACCAATGCACAGAAGTGACAAAACCAGGACATTTAATTTCTGGCAGAACGTATGTTGCATGGGCCATCAGAGAAGACATCGGACAAGCGGCTGTAGACTGATGCGTACATCCCTCCAAATCCCTGAACTGCAGCTCAGTCCCCAGTGTGATGGGGTCAGAGGCGGGGCTGTGGGAGAGGATGAGGTCACGAGGGTGGGGTTCTGGAGAGCGGGGTCAGTGTCCCTATGAAAGAGAGCATTCTTCCCTCCCCCCACCCCCACGTGAGGCTACAGAGAGGGGACGGCTGCCTTGAACCAGGAAGCGGCAGGAAAGGGGATTTCACACCGGAAGGCCTCGGGCGGGAGGCCGCTCACCTTGGTTCCGGATTGCCTTTAGCTTCACATTCGATTTGAAAATATTCATCAAAGGGAAAGGCGACTTGCTCTTTCGACTGTTTTGTGATGGTTGGAACCTGTGGAACTAAATGGTAAAAACACTGAGTGAGGTTAACTAGTTACCACATGTGCCATGGGTTCATGGAAGGAATGCAATTCGGTGCCACTGCTTCATGTTGTCGTATATTCCATTTTATTAGAAATTAAAGCTAAAAATCCTTAAAATATGTATTAGTCCATTAAAAATAATCCCATCACAGGTTGAAATAAATGATGTTTTATAAAAAACACAAAGTAGAATAAGAGACCTGGCATTGTTTCATTTTGCTGCAAATCTCTTTATATCCTAAAAGACATGGGTTCTCATATATGCCTGCGGCAAATCTGTTGCTAAAATTGTTTTGCTTAAAGATCTCAAGGAAGCAAAGAGGAAAATAGCCTAGCAGGTGTGGCTCAGTGGTTGAGTGTCAACCTATGAACCAGGAGATCTTGGTTTGATTCCTGGTCAGAGCACATACCCAGGTTTTGGGTTCGATCCCCAGTGTAGGGTATGCAGGAGGCAGCTGATCAATGATTCTCTCTTATCATTAATGTTTCTCTCTCTTTCTTTCCCTTCCTTTTCCTCTGAAATGAGTAACATATATATATTTAATAATAAAGATAAGAAGAAACCCAGCCTCTCATAGGTCTGTCTGTGAGCAGGTAGGATATTTTCCAGTCCCATCTGGTGACTGTGGATAGTCCCCTAGAGAATGCACCCAAACCCACCAAGTGGCAGTTTCTTCTTTCTTCTTTTTTTACATTTGATACAAATGTTTTTGTTAATCCTCACCCGAGGATATTTTCCCAATGATTTTTAGAGAAAGTGGAAGGGAGGGGGAGAGGCGGAGAGGGAAGCATCTATGTGAGAGAGACACATGGATTGGTTGCCTCCTACACACACCTTCACCGGGGCCGGGATTGAGCCTGTAACTGAGCGAGGTACATGCCCCTTGACGGGGATCGAACCCGGACCCCTCAGTCCATGGGCTGATGCTCTATCCACTGAGCCAAATCGGCTAGGGGAGTGGCAGTTTCTTCATTGCAATGCAGAGTCTGAAACCATAGCCATAAACTATTCATACTCTGTTGTAGTAAAATGTCTGATCCGTGGATTCTTCTTAATCATACATGATCTGGTAACATCACACAATAGCCGTCTGGAAAAAAAGTATTGGTTCCCTGAGTGACAGCCATCCGCCAATCCTGATATATTTCATTGCACAGTATTCCAAATTCACTTTTGTCAATATCCTCACTGATGGGACCAGAACAGCCGTCCCTGTCGGGAGCTGTCAGGCTCCAAGTGGAGACTATCGGTTTGCTAATTTTATCAATGAAACACATATTGTCAGCTGTCCACCTTGATGTGACAGGGTCCATTGATCCATTGGGAGTAACATCTGCCATGTACCGGTTCCTGTAATGTAGGTCTGTCTTGTTCTCTGGAGTAAAAATGGTGCTCACACCACGACTCGGTGAAGGGACGGGACCACCTGGGGCTTTGGTCAGAGGCAGAACCACTTTGTGTGGATGTGCTGGTTCAGCCACAGATTATGAAGAAGAAATGTGCTCAAGAAAGGACACTTAATAAGAGCAGCAATGTTTAAGTGCTTCACCAAGGACAATCTTTTTAAAATTTATTTTTTATTGATTTCAGAGAGGAAGGGAGAGAGAGGAGAGATAGAAACATCAATGATGAGAGAGAATCATTGACCGGCTGCCTCCTGGGCATCCCCTCCTGGGGGATCCAGCCCACAGCCCAGGCATGTGCCCTGACCAGGAATTGAACCGTGACCTCCTGGTTCATACATCAATGCTCAGCCACTGAGCCATACTGGCCGGGCTGCACAAGGACAATCTTAAGCAAAACGTTTGTTTTGTTTTGTTTTACTAAGAGGAGATGGTTGTGCAGAACACCCTGCCTGCTGGCCCAGCTGGCTGCCCACACCTTGATCTCTGCCAGGGTAACACCAACTACCCCCGTTGCTTTTGTAACATAATGCACCCATTTGCGCAGCAAAAAGCAACAATGCCAGGCAGTGTTACTGTGAAAGGTCTGATCACAGACTGCCCGGATGTGCCCCTGGGACTGGAGAGGTACTAGAGTCATCTATGATGGTCACTCAGCCTAGGACAATAACTCCATGCCACTTCCAATTTTAAAATTCCGTTTTCTGTATCTGTGCCTAATGAATCTGATAATCATGTTTTACTAACTTAGGGGCATTAGCCTAGGTTCAGGCTTTAGCCACTGGGTACTGGTAAGTATTTTAATAACATCCATATCTGCACGGACAGTTGCCTTGCTTCTGGTTAATGCTGTCTAAGCCAAGCAGGTCTTGAGCTGAATGCATATTCGTGTTACTCACATTTTACTACCGTTATAAATGGTGAGGGATGACGCACAATAGCCACGGTCCCTGAGATATCAGCTAATGGCTTGTGAACAACTTGTTTGTGAGAGCATTATTCTCTCCTAAATTTGCTAAGGTTGTAAAGTCTCAGCATAACTAATTATTCCAGGAATGGAGCTCACCACCTCTGGGTGTTTATAAGAATAGATATTCTACATTATAAATTCTTTCTCCATAATTAGGCCAATTACACAGACACCAGACGTGCTGACATTCAATTTGAATACCTGCCTCCGTTTCATTTGCTCCAGAGTCCTGAAATAAATGGGTAATATTCACTTGCTCTGAAAACAAGTCATTAATATTTTATAACAATTGTTGGCGAAGGACTGTGCGCCACGAAAACGTGTAAGTAGCTGAGACAACTGGAATGAAAATGAGCATTGCGGATGGAGACAAAAATCTCACACCTTCATCACCAATGGACCCGAGGAGGGAAGATGGAGAGGGAGCGGATGTTCTCAAAGAGGAGGGAGACTGTGAGTCGGGAACTGGCCTGGGGCAAGTGTGAAGTGAGCCCCTTTCCCTCGAGGATCACGGAGAACCTCGCTCCGAGTGAGGCAATTGCTACTCAAAGTAAAAGAACCTCCCGAGGACGAATTCTTTCAGGCCCTTCCTGGCATTTCTACAGCGAGGCTGGCGTACAGTGTGTGTGAGCCGGCAGATTCACCTCGACTTAGAGAACCTCGAATCGGTACGTCTGGGGAGTGGGTCAGTGGGATTTCTCAAGCAGGGGGCCAGGGAAACCTGTCCAGCAGAGTGGGGAAGCGACTCTCATGGGGGCGGGGATGGCCTCAGGTGCAGGCTGCCCACAGCATGTGATGTCCCGTAACCTAAGGAAGCCTCGGAAAGTGGTTTCCCGCACATTAGCTAACTGGGCCGGAGTGACGGCTTCTTGTGGTCACAGTGGGGCTGTCTGGGTTTTTGAGGGGCTAGCAGCTGCGTACTCGACTCTCTGAGGCCCAGACCAATTCTCCAGAACTCGGACGGCCTGGAGGCCCTTCCCCAGGTGGAGAGTCTCAGGAGCCCCCGCACACATTGTTAATAACTCTCAAAGTCACAGGCAGAAATCCAGGGGGATAAGCCTTGAACTTCATGGACAAAATATCTAAGTAACTTCTCAAGGGTCTCTTTATGTCCCATGAGCTTATCACACAAGGGAATGTCCCCAAATTCCTACACTGTAGTTAACATGCTCTACATACATTGCATTTGCAGATGTAGGGGCAGAAACAGAATGTTGGGGACCAGCTAGAATTGTAGGCAATATTAATCCTGTTCTGTTAGCTGTGATTGTTTTATTTTGATTAAAGAAGCCACATTCTAACCGGGCTGGCAGCTGCATGTGGGACCTGGGAGCTCACCTGGAAATGCAGCCCGTCCTCCCACTCAGGGAGCTGCCTATGGCCATGGGAAGATTAACAACCTTTTGCAGGAAGCAGAGCTGCCAGCCCGTTGAAGACCCCCAGCCCTTGCACATCACTAGACCTTTGAGGATCCCCAGCCCCTATTCCCTGTAAAGTGCCCATTTGGCCTACCCTTTGCCTCCTTCCCATGTAATCTTTGTCCTTCTACCCAATATTAACACCTGGCTTATAGTGAGGTGGGGGGCAGAGCAGATTTTTGTGAATGACCTCCTGCCCTCCCACGCTGCTGGCAGGACTGGAATCAACACTCACATATGATCCAACCCTGTCTCTGCTGAACTGGCTCCAGTAGTGACAGGCAGTCAGACCTACTGACTGTCTGGTTACACAGACACATTGTTTTTTTGAGTTTTTAATTATTCTCACTTAATTAAACAGATTTATGATTTTTTAGATCTGCATTCATCTTACCAACATATGCTAGGATGTAAACTTCCATAAAACCACTGTCTGAGCTCTTGCTGTAAATTCACAGGACAGGTGCCTACATCTGCAGCCGGTGCCGTCGGACGTGTGTATTTGCGCACTATAAAAACGGCTGCTTAACACTTGCCTATCTCATTTTTCATTCCTACATATATAGTCATTTTTTAAAAGAATACAAAGTTTATTCATTTCCTTTTTTTGTTAAGGTTGGTTGGGTACCAGTAATTTCTAAATCATACTTGTCCCTAAAATAAACTAACCTGAGTATATAAAAGGAGCAGCTGTTGGTTGTATTTGAGACTATCTTATACGGCAAAATACCTCCTGATCTCTAGCCTACGTCCTCACAGGCCAAGTCTGCAGGGCGGCAAAAGCCCTGGGCTGCAAGGAATGGCACCGGACAGCGCAGTGCAAGCCACGCGAACACCGAGGAAGACACAGGCAGATTCTGACGGAGTGCTGGGAAATACACAGAGACATGGTCGAAACGCCTCCTCGATCTAGACGTGTTCTACGTGAAATCAAAATGCACATGAGATCCCAGAGAGCGGTACTGACGCCGTCACCCTACCTGAGAGCGGGATCTCAGAGGCGCTGGCGAGATGTAAGAGGAGGGACAGGAGAGAGAAGACGGCTCCGCCGGCGCCGGGCAGCCTCTCCATTGCTCTTCCAGGAGGAGGACGCGCAGAGGATGGGACTCTGTTCCCTCTGCCCTTCCAGTGAAAACGGAGGGGAATGGGGTTGACCTGGAAATGCAGAAAAAAATACAGAATTACACAGACTGGAAGCTATATACCCTAAAATGTCAACATCACAGAAATTAAATATATTTTTCTGTTTTTGTTGTTGTTAATCCTCACCCGAGGATATTTTTCCATAGATTTTTTAGAGAGAGTGGAAGGGAGGGGTGGAGACAGAGAGAGAAACATCGATATGAGAGAGACACACCCATTGGTGGCCTGGATAGGGCTTCCATTAGTAATAAAAAATATTTTCAAATGTGTCTTTACGGAAAGAATTACTCCAATCCACAAAATAAAATGTGTTAAAAACAACTGCTTTCATTATGAAAAGCTGAGCGTTGCCAAACTGCAAACACTAGTTCTACCCACTGGGAAAAGGTTGGGGACACTCAACTGTGTAGCTGTTTCTAAGGGGGAAAGTATGAGGGAAACACGGTAATGCCTTGTCCTTCAAAGTTTCCTGATCCTTCTCGCTTCGAAACACATCGAGAACAGTGATCCGAGTTCACTGTTTAGAGCTATGTATCACTCGTCACCTGCAATCTATTATTTAATATTCTCTGCCATTAATATTCAATGCCGATTTCTTTAAGGTCATCGCATGTGCCTGTTTAATGAGCTGTCCTATTTGTGAAGGGAAAGGCTTCCAAAACCATGATGCTATTAGGAAACCACATTTCCAGATTAATACATCATCCTACCCTGAAACGGAGCATAGAAACAACCAGGGGCCTCGTAAAGGAGGGCAGGCTGTTTCAATTAATCTCCCGGTGCCTCTAACAGCCACAGTAAAATAGCCTTGGGTGCTAATTGCTCAACAGCAATGATCTGACTTTTGTAACGACATGGTCTTGATCCAAGAAAGTCTCTCCCACAAGAAGGAAGGAACATTGAGCTCCCAGCTTAAAATGAGACTGTAAGGGCCCAGCTGGCATGGCTCAGTGGTTGAGCATCGACCTATGAACCATGAGGACACAGTTCGATTCCCAGTCAGCGCACATGCCGAGGTTGCGGGCTCGATGCCCAGTGTGGGGTGTGCAGGAGGCAGCCGATCAATGACTCTATCTCACCATTAATGTTTCTATCTCTCTCTCCCCCTCCCTTCCTCTCAGAAATCAATAAAAATCTATTTTTACAAAACCATAGTCGCCACCCACATCACTACACATCAATGAGAGAGAATCACTGATCACCTGCCTCCTACATGCCCCACAGGGGGAATGAGCCAGCAACCCAGGCATGTGCCCTAACCGGGAACTGAACCATGATCTCCTGGTTCATAGGTCAACACTCAACCATTGAGCCACACCAGCTGGGCAGTTAGTACACTTTGAAACAGAAAGATAGCTACACAATTATATTCCCATCCATCTGTCTTCCAAGAATCTGAGTCTGAGGCCACACACCCGATGGAAGCATTCACGGAATCTCAGGATGGAGTTGGAGCTAAGACAAGAAAATACACTAAAACATGTTTGAGAGCCAGTGACCTCAAGCTGATGTCTGACTGGTCGGGTCCAATGACATCACCCCTGGTCAAGAGAAAGAACCAATGAGTTTTCGCGAATTGGACCGGGTGGTTTACATCGCCCTCCTCTCCCGACTCATCCTGGGGAGGAAGGGATCATCCTGCCATGGAACTCAAAGGAAGCAGATGTCTTAGTGGCCAAAGGGGACCCTTCTCGCCGGACTCTGGTGCCCTGGAGAGATTAGTGTGATCGGGATTGAGAACACGCTTGCTTCCAGAATGGAAACATGGGCCGGCATGCATACTGCACAGGAGTGCCCCAACGTGACGACAGGAAAATCAGCCCTTGTTTCTCCTGAACAACAGCCCCTAACACACGTGCATCCTTCACGTTATAGGGACCTCAGATTGCCCATATGTTCCTCAAACAGAACCACTCACTTACATTCATCTTCTGCTCTAAGAAGTGGATGTGGGGGCGGGCTTAGCCTCTGTCCATTCGACCGGCCTCCCTCTACACGCAAAGGCACTGTGGCCTGCTGACCAGTGAACGGGAGCGTGACGTGTGTAAGACACGGCCCTGAGTCAGCAGGTGACATCCACAGCCTTCCTGTGCGGCCCGGGGGCACCCATCTTTCTGGCTCATCTGCACACGGGACAGAAGCATCGCTGCCCGTAGCATACGATGAGGTCAAGTGAGGTCACACATTTGTCAGACAGAACAACGGATGGAATGTACACGGCACACTAACGTCAACCGTGCATTGCACTGTGTTCACCACCCACATCAAGTCTCCTTCCATCACCACTGATCACCCTCTACTCTCTCCCATCTCCCCCACCCCCTCCCTCTGAGAATCACCACACTGTTGTCTGTGTCTATGAACTCTTTTTTTTTTTCTTCATCCCTCCAGCAGGCATCTCTACAGGAGGCTCTGGGCGCAGAGCAGAAGGGGCTACACTGATCCCTCCACCGGAGAATCAAGCGCTGTTCCGGCCACACTGAATTCTAATGTTGGGATGAACTCGGAGCATCTCAATTTTAAACAAGACTTTTCTACTCAGGAAGCTTGAAACAGATCAGCAACTTTCATTACAGTCGCAGGAAGGGATATGTTATGACCATGGCGTCCAAAGCGGAGATTTAAGAATGACTGAGTGGGTTTGTGTTAGTGTAACAGTCAGGGACAGCGCCCTCACTTAGAATGGTTTACATTGCATTTTCCTTCCGCACACAGGGCTCAGCGATCCCTGAGCTGCAGTAGCGAGCACTGATGGCCGGCACTGGACCTGCTCGCGATGGCAATGGGGCGGAAGTGTCCCCTCATGAAACGCCTCTTGGTGACTGTCAGGCCGGGTAAACGACTCCCCAGTTCCGCAGTCAGGGCTGCCAGGGAGGAAGCCCAAACACACATCACCCGACACCACGAAACTGGGGAAGGATAAACATAAAGAAAATTAAGAGGCTTTTGTTCCGCCTCCTGCTTGGGGAAGACCATGCATCAATTTACAAGTGTCATAAACACAGGAATGCTGAGATAACTGTTAATGGCTTTCTGCTCTGAAAACAAAGGGAATATTGTACATCTGGCCATATCCATTCACACTGTTTCATGTCACTGACGTGACAAAGGAGTGGCTCCCAGCGATAATCCATCCTCCGCAGAAGAGCAAAGAAATGCAGACTTTTCTCTAAGCAAGCTGATCGCATTGGGAAAATGTCAGCTTTCACTGACAATTATGTTGGATAGACCAGTATCATTAATAACACCATTGATTTAATTAAATGGCAAGAGACTGCGGTTGAGCTCCAGCAGGAACAGAATTGCACATACGTAACCAATATTTTCGGTTTCCCCTTTTGTTTACTCATACACACAAATTCTTACTGAGGAGACGCTGTACTGACATTTAATTCAGATTCTCTCCTAATGGAGGGAAGAAAGGAAGCCACCCAAATCCAGACCGTGTGCTGCAGGAAAGGAGACCTGGCCCTTCCATCCTGGCTCAGCACCGTTCCTGGTGCCCTGTACCCCGTCCTGCCCAGGGGGGAAGTTTTTGTTAATTGAGGAAGAGCACAGATGTGATAGAGGCAGAAATAGAACATAGGGGACCAGCTATGATTGTAAGAAATATCAATCCTGCTCTGTTTACCATGGTTTTGTCCTGGTTAAAGAAGGCACATTCTAACCTGGCTGGAGTTGTATGGGACCTGGGAGCTCACCTGGAAATGCAGCCCATCCTCCTCATCAGGGAGCTGCCTGTTATCGTGGAAAGATTAACAACCTTGTTGCAGAAACTAGAGCTGCCAGCCTTGTGCATATCGCCAGCCCTTTGAAGACCCCCTTTGCCTACTTCCCCATGTAATCTTTGTCCTTCTACCCAATACAAGCAGTGGCTTATGGTGGGGTAGATAGAAGATTTCTGTGGATGACCTGCTACTCTCCCATGCTGCTGACAGGATTAGAATCAACACTCATATATGATTCAACCCTGTCTCTGCTGAATTGGCTCCAGTAGTGACAAGCAGCACAGACCCATTGATAGTCCAGTTACAGATGCACTAAAACATAGATGATTCAGGTGTACAGCTCAGTGAATTTTTACGTAAGTTTAAATTCGTCTAACCACTTCTCCACCTTTTACAGGTTCTCATCCCAGGAGCAGACCACTGCCTTCATTCCCAGAGATTTCCAGTTCCTGAGAGAGATCTGTGTGTATGCCTCTAACTACTGGATCCAACCAGGTGGCATCTCCCCCCGGGTGGTGTGTGGGTTAGGTGTGAGTGGATATAATCATCTTCAAGTTTAAAGATATTTATTTACCATCAGTTACAATAACACTAGTATAAAGCCTATCAAATTAAGTAAGAAATATATGGAACAACTATAGAAATTTTCCTACTAATTCCATCAGTTATTGACTATTATCTCCTTAAAAAAATTGGCCAAAATACAGTAAGAATATTTTCTCCAAAGGAAAAAAAAAATATCTGCAAGTACAGAGTCTAAAACTTTACATCCTACCTGTCAAAATCTCAACCAAGAGGTTTCCATCTCTTCTAATTTGAGTCAAAACTTTTTGGATTATATTCTCATCTGAAATAAATGATACATTTTCTAAAATTTGAAAACTACAAAATATGGGAGAGAGAAAACCTGAGTGAGTTCTGACGACTATAACCAAAGGTCAACTTTGGGAAGCAAGTTCTTGCATTAAAAAAAAGCCCCTCATAACTGCTGTCATTTCTTTCCACCCGCCCCCACTTCACAAAACCCCAAACCAGAGGCCCCAGCAGCACCTAACAACTACCCTATTGATGGGCAGCTGGCATTAGATCAAACCTCAGCTCTCAGAACTGACTGTCTCCTTTCCACTTTCCTCAGGGCTTTCAACATGTTCCCTCCATTCACTCTCTCTTCATTTAGTCCTTATGTATTTCAACTTTGTTCGACGCCAAGAAAACAAATGTCCAAAAAAAGAAAGGGGGTGCTTCCAGGTGGAAGTACTTCCAGATGGGAAGCTCTTGTCTGAACCCCCAACAATAGACCAAAGACATAAAGAATGAGTGCAAATAGCGCCCACTGAGTCTGGGGATCTTTGATAAAAATAATCAGAAGCAAGGAATTTGGAATTGTTTTAAAGAAATTAACGCATTACATGGAAAGTGCTTTATTATAGCTATTAATTATGTTTTTATTCATAAAGAACCGATTTTAAAATATGCCTACGTTTTGGGTGGTTTTCACCTGTTTCCCACTTTTCTGTATGAATCAAATGTTTTGAATGAGGACTGTGACTTATGAAATGAAAACAGGGCTCACAGGTTGTCAGGCACCTGCCTCGCCCACGGCTATGAGCCTGTAGCTTCCCGCCCTCCCTGGGCCCGCCCGCAGTGCAGGAGACAATCGGTGAGTGTGAGTGAGCGAGCAAGTGAGTGAATTTCATCCACATGTCTACAAAAAATACACTCGGTGTCAACGTAAGAGGTCAGCGAAATTCCAGATAGCCTTCTTTCTCATTCATCGAAAGACAATGGAGAAATTAATTTTCTGAATTACTTACTAAAGTAAATACGGATTTGATAGGTACAACATGGATCTAAACCTTGCTAGGTGTGTTGCAATAACACAGGCTAACAGGACTAGAACTTCCAATGAATCTCATTAATGTTATCAGTGCCTGCTGGAGGCCAGCTAGAGCCACAGCTCCGAGTGGCCCTGACAAGTGACGAGCAGCCACGTGTGACGCTGTCTCAGATTCGCTTTAGATTTCTTCCGCGTCGACTGTGCGAGGGTTCTGCGGACGTGACTGGATTTTAATCGATCCTTTGCTGTACTTAGGTAACATTTGAAAGGTTTTCATGAAAACTCTTCTACATGTCCAATCAAATGTGGCAAAACTGGCTACTACAGCTATCTTTATTTTTTAAATATCAGAAGGCCTATTCATCCGCATACTAGATGTTAGGAGAATGTCCCATTGTAAAACATAGGATGTTCAAGTTACAGGCGGGTTCGCTAGAAAAGTCTGCCAGACACCAGACATGGGGTGACTGGGGCGTGAACTTCGCGCCAGCCCCCTGGGTGGGGAGCGCACTCCTGTGGCCAGAACCTCACAGCATCTGCTCTGGGGCCGCTTCCTTGCTGAGTTCTATCAGCAATGCCCCAAATAATCCCAAAAGGACTCACAGACACGGAGAACAAACATACCAGTGGCTGCTAGAGGGGCAGGGGGTGGGGGAGCTGGGGAACGAAGTGAAGGTGGTTACAGAACAGTCACAGGACATAGAGCACCGCACAGCCAACACAGTCGGTAATACTGTAATAGTTATGCGTGGTGCTGGGGGGGACCAGACTTAGGAGAGGGATCACTCAGAAGCTATATAAACATCTAAACACTATGCTGTACACCTGAAACTAATATAATATTGAATGTCAACCGTAATTAAATTTTTTTTAATTTTAAAATTAAACAAACCAAAAAAAAAAAAAGCAATGCCTCAAAGGTTACCAGCTGGGACTCCGCCGAGCTGGAGCTGACAGTGGGGTGGGGGCATAACCACACGCGTGTGGAGTGTGCGCATACGTGTGAGCAGACGTGAGCGAGCAGGGGAGTCCAGCTGATGAGTATTTGTTCACCTGGGAATCCTCAGCCGAACACGGTCACGTAGCACCTGCTCGACGGGTTACCGGAGAGAAAGACAACTCACCTCATCTTCCTCTACGCCTCGGAAACTACCAGTATCTACACGCAGAGCCCAAAGATACGAACACGAACAGGGCGGACTGAGCCAGGCTGCAAACACCAGAAATGGTTACAGGCCGTAAACGTTCCGGGTGGAGGTTTTATCCAATTAGATGAGCGTATAAATCTGAAGACACACCATTAACCTTAACCTGAGACCGGGCGAGGGCGTTACGGAATGAACGGCAACGACAGGCACTCGGTCGTCAACAGGGACTTCAGGCTCTGACAGCGAGCAGCAGGTCATCCTCATTATCAGCTGCATGAACATGAAGCGCATGAACATGAAGCCCGTGTCTTCCACAAAATAACCTTCCGGGGACAAGGCCGTGTGAGGAAGGGGGGCGCACAGTGCGAGAGGGGGGTAGGGGGTCCCACTCTGATTTCTGTCACTATTTCCTAGCCCTCTGCTATTTTTCCATCTCTTTTGTTTCGTGCCCACATTTCTTTGTTCATTCCCTGAGGCAAAGGCATCCAGGGCAATTTATTGCTTAAAAATGGTGAAGGCTGGATAGTGATACTAACCCTTTAGACTTAGTTTCTCTTCAAATTTGTGATTCATACAAACATACCTCTTGTGAAGCCAGAACTTTCGGGGGGACCACGCTGAAGCAAACCCACAGCGAGCGAGAGGTCGGGACACAGGAAGGAGATGAACTTATGCATAATCCAGGCCAGAGGTTGTCCAAGTGGCATTTCTTTATTTAAATCCAAAACCGACGTATAGGTATTTCGTGGCAAGTGGTCTAATAGATGCACGAATGCCTAGGCATATTAGCAAAATGAACTTATTGCTCTATAAATCCTAAGACGCAATCTTGTTCTACTCAAGTCATGAAATACCAAGTTCGATTTCTTGGTACTTGAGAAATTTATAAACAGTTTACAATTTGCTTTGGCTCATGGTCACTACGGCGATGGATTTAGCGCCGACAGAGCCAACCTGTGACCTCTGTACTTGGTGAGAGTTCATGCAGATTCCTGGGCTGCTGACCTAGGTCTGCGGACCCTTCACATCCTGTAGTCAGTTCCCATGAGTAAGAGATAGGGACCCACAGGCAGTATCAGCCCATGTGTCCTTCTGAACTGGTGACAGTCAGACGTGATGTTGTGGGCCAGAGCTAGATGGCTCACTCCAAGAGGTATGTTAGCAAAAGAAATTAATGCCATGCCTTTTGCTTCCAATACTAAATTTTTAAAAAAAATATACTCTTTTCATTTTCACATGCCATTTTAAATTAGCTTTTATGTATTTTACAATAAAAGTGAATCCCTGTAAAATCCCAAAAGAAAATAATATATTAATATAGAGGTTTTAAAAAATTAGATAAGAATGAGCGTTAAAGATCACATCTTCCCTCTCCCTCTCTAGACAAGGTGTGAACACTTACAGACAGCTTTCTAGAGAAATATATGTACCCTACAATATACAGTACATGATTTGTCCACTGTTACATACATGCCATCATATATCGACGATATTCAGTTACGTGAAGATGGCGAGTTACTGAGTGATCTGCACAGAACTCAGGTAAGGATGATCTGTAAGAACTCAGGTAAGGCTCTTCCTGGGACAGTCATGACTTACTGGACATTCTGACCTCCTTTTAGGAGAGACAGAGAGGTCTCCAGCTTCTCTGGCCATCAATTTATCTTGGCAACAGAGATCACGGCCAACATTATGAATGTTCTTGCATTTGTCAACTTCCCTGACATTAATTCATTCATTGAATAGTTCTGTCCAAAGAACACTCGTCTACTCTATGGCAACTTCCTCTTACATTATATTTGGTGACTATTTGTTAAAATCACCTGAGTTGCTAGCAAGCGGCAGTGACAAGGCGTTAAGTAAATATTTTGATGAAACCTGTGGTGAACTGTGAGCCATGTTAATTTCTTCCTTGTAGGGGATCCATCCCTTGAATGAGACCTCACACTAATTTACTGGAGAATAACTGATAAATAAAAGCTCCGGGCTTGCTGTCTTTTAGGGGGAGGGGCCCCAGACAGGGGGCAGTTTCCATAGTTACTACACGACAACACAAACTACCACGGGGCAATGGGGCATGGCACGTCTTTAGAAGCCGTGGTTTCACAGCAAGAATTCCACAACTTTCTCCTTACACGTCACCTAGGCCCGTGGTCGGCAAACTGAGGCCCCTTGAGTGTGGCTCTTCCACAAAATACCACGTGTGGGGGCGCACGTACAGTGCGATTGAAACTTCATGGCTACACTCAAGGGGCGAAAGAGCCGCATGTGGCTCGCGAGCCGCAATTTGCCGACCACTGAACTAGGCAATGCCGAGCCTCGGTAATAAGCAACATGATTCCCAAAGCGTGCTTCTCGGAGCAACTGGAAACCACCGCCGTCACGGGGTGCCACTCAGGGGCGGGGAGGGCCTCCCACACATCGTCCCTGTCGCTTGCTTCTCCGCTGAGAACTGCCCCTACGAGGCACGACCCAGCGCCCTCCGGCTACCACGCAGCTGCTCTTCCTCTGTCCTGGGAATGGCCCCCTCCCCCCGGGAGGTCCCCCAGCTCCTTAGCTCAGGACACCCCTCAGCCTCCACTGCCCCGCTCGCCCGAGTCCCAGGTCTTGCGGTTCCGCACACAGGAAGTTAACTTTGCTTTTCTCCCGTTCACCTGTCTCACGTCGATGTACTTATTAGAGCGGCCGAAGAAACTAGAAACAAGAAGGGAAAGTGTTCCGCCCACAGGCCCTGGTGGGTGATTCGGAGCCCAGCAACGGCTTCTGAAGGGGAGAAGGGTTACCTTAGTCAGATCATTTCCAGGAAACGGCAGGCACAGGCGAAGTTCTAAAAGCAGAGAGCTGCCGGGCCAGTGTTGCTCAGTGGTTGAGCATCGACCTACGAACCAGGAGGTCTCACCTTTCGATTCCCAGTCAGGGCACATGCCCAGGCTGTGGGCTTGATCCCCAGTGGGGACGTGCAGGAGGCAGGTTATCAATGATTCTCTCTCATCATTGATGTTTCTATCTTTCTCCCTTTCCCTTCCTCTCTGGAATCAATTTTTAAAAATGGATAATGTGCCCTTCTGTGGGAGACACTGTCTCATTGGAAAGGGGTCTCAGACGCTCACTGGGCCAAGGGGAAGAGGGGGCGGGGAGGAGGAGGAGGAGGAGGAGGAACAACTGAAAGTGCAGCAAACTCTCACCTCACCTTGCGGAAGGCAGCAGCGGTCCTCTGCGTACCGTCTTCCAGGCCGCCCACAGCCGCCTTCCTCTCCTCACCCAACACTGCCTTCAGCTGAAGGAGGTGGCTCAGGAGACGGGTTGGACCATCTTTGGAAGCTACTCGGTTCCTCCGGGCATCTCCCATGTTATTAAAAGCATCTGGTTTTTCTCCGGTCAATCTATCTTTATTATAGGGGCCTCAGCAGAAAACCAAAAGGGGTCGAAATAAAATTATTTTCCCTCCCCCACACTTTCAAAGCACACAATGTTGATAATTCCTAGTCCCGGACCCCTTCTCATGACGTCGGCCCACCTGTAGGATTGCTTTTGCTTAAGTCTTGCACATAAATCCCTTTCTCTCCCTGGTCAGTCAAAGGGCACGCACGCGTGTTTAAGCAGCTGCTCTTCTGCGGCTCTGGGTGTCAGAAACCCTCCCGGTTAAACCCCGTGTGCGCTTCAGCATCTGCCCCGGCACTTTGGTGTGGCGGCCGGTCCTGTAAGGGGGGTGTGGACCCCCAGCTCCTCCTCAGTCCCTCAGGCCTCCCCCCAAACGCAAAGCCCAGCCCTTTCTCTAAACCTGTTAGATGAGCGAGGGGGTCGGGGGGCAGAGTGTGCCTGACACACAGAATGACACGTGGAGATTCACTTACGGCTGAAACACCCAAGAAAGAAAGCAAAGGAGGGAGAAAGGAAGGAAAAGCCAGTTCCACCTGTCTATACTTTACCGCTTTAACATGTGCAATTAGATAGTAAGTGCCCTAAAGTAGCTCAGGATGGCATACGGTGCCTGCACACAGCAGGTGTGGCATACATGTTCACTGGGTCAGTGAGGAGGAATAAGCTACTGACAGTGACGGTGAGGATCCAGCATAGACCGTGATGACCTCACGCTGGGCGGATCAGAGCTAAGCTCTGAAAGCGTTGCATTCCGGAAGGGGGGGAGTCACACACATGAATCACGCTGATTATGCTAGCTTCCATCGTGGTGCGTTGTTTGTGATGCAATATTTTATATAATAAAACTAGAGCCTGGTGCATGAAATTCATGCACTGGAGGGGGGTTGTCCCTCAGTCCAGCCTGCACCCTCTCCAATCTGGGATCCCTCTCACAATCTGGGACTGCTGGCTCCCAACCACTTGCCTGCCTGCCTGCCTGCCTGATTGCCCCTAACCACTCCCCTGCCAGTCTGATTGATGCCTAACTGCTCCCCTGCCAGCCTGGTTGCCCCTAACTGCCCTCCCCTGCCGGCATCTTGTGACCACATGAGGGCGGCCATCTTGTGCAAGGGAATGACAGTCAATTTGCATATTACCTCTTATCCAGGAAAACAAGAATTATTTTGGAAGGACTAACCTTTCAAAATCCAGGAACACACGCACACCTGGAAAACAGTGTGAAAAGGCCTCTCTTTGGTACCACATACACTCTGAGGAGCCTCAGTACCAGTCGAGGTGGCCCCTGTTCTTATATCAGGCAAACATGTCATCCAGCGGGTGGGCTTTTCTGAGCACACCAGTTAAGTGATACCACGTGGGTAACAGGGGTTCTGATTCATTTCTTTCTCCAGTTAAGTCAGAAGACCGAAAACTACCTGGATTCTAGCTGTCATTCTAGAATCTTCCGTAGCCTCCCCAGCCCGGCAGCAGGAAGCACACAGCACACATGTAGTGTGTTCAGTGATGTCTGCACGTCCCCAGGGCTCGGACCCTCACGGAATCTTTGACGGGAGCACAGAGGGGACGTGGGGATTAGCCGGTGTCTCACCAAACACCTGGACGCGCCCTGTCTGGCTGGAATTTCTGCATACGTAGCCCACAGGTGTTGTCTTTGTTTCACACTTGATTCTTTTTTCAGGAAAACGGGGGAACGACCCTGCTGGCGCAGAATTCGGCATTTCTCTTCCAGCTGAGAAAGATTTCTGGAATAGTTTCTACCTCAGTATCTCTAAGCCTTCACCAAGGTCCTGAGACTCTACTATTGAAAAGCAGGACAATGTTTATTTAGTAAATTAGCCTAAAGCACTGTGCTGTGTCTATGTATTTAGATCCACAAGCAATCAATAAACATTTACTGGGTCTATGATAAGCCCATAAGTCAGTTTGATAAAAATCATTTACAAAGCATTGGCACTTTCTTTAGGTAAGAATATCAATTCCCCCCCCCAACAAGATTCACCTCCTGGACGTGGCGACTCACACTGAGCCATTACACTGGCTGCTAATTTCCACTGTGGAGCTACGGACAGCGTTTCTAATAAAATAATGTATGTGGAAAAGAATTAACTTTATGCTCAGTGAAATGAGCCAGTCAGAGAAAGACAAGTATCACATGATCTCACTCAGATGTGGAATCTAATGAACAAAATAAACTGAGAAACAAAATAGATCCAGAGACACAGAAGCATGGGACAGACCGAAGAATCTCAGAGGGAAGGCAGGGGAGGGTGGGAAGAGATCAACCAAAGACCTTGTATTCATATATGCATAACCCATGGACACAGACAGTAGTGTGGTGAAGGCCTGGGGGGTGAGGGGAGTGGAGAGGAGGGGGTCAATGCGGGGGGAGAAAGGGGGACATATGTAATACTTTCAACAATAAAGATAATGTTTTTAAAGGATTTACTGAATGAGTATAAAAGTGGACCCTCGATTCCCATAAGTAAATTGGCAATAAATAAGTAAATGTTAGAGGGAACAAAGCCGTGTGGTCCAATGTAACTGTGTCGCCGTTCCGAGCCTGAACGACTGGGTCTCGTCCAGGCAGCGGCGGCCCTGCCTGCAGCCCACGGTGCCCTGCAGGCTCCCGATCTGAGCATCTTTAAGGAGAATGATGAGTCTGCCACTCAGACGCTCACAGGATTTAAACCCCAGTCAGCGTTTCTGGGGAGAGAAATTGCTAGAAACAGCTTTATCATTCCAAGAGCTTGTTCAGAGCAGAAGATGCAGTAAGGAGTGAGATAAGAAGTAACAGAGTTTTAATATTATGACAAGTGCGGATGAATCCCGTCAGCTTCTCTTTCTTTTGTCTCACACTGATACAGAGCAAGCACTTGAGCTGCTGGAGTAAAGTCCTGCCGCGGAAGGAGTATTTGCAATACGCAAAGGTGACATGCATAAGGTGAGCTGTGGGAGCCAGTTTTCCTGTTGTGAGCTCAAGGGCCCAGCTGTGAGAGCCTGTGAACCTGGATTGTGAAAATGGGGGTAATGGGCTTAATGAATTAGGTCCATTATGCATTTGTTCATTTACTGTTCATCATTGTAATCTTGATCCATTATAAAAGTGGGATTATAAAAGTGGGACACGTAACAGGGGAACCTGAACAGAGCCATCAGGAGGCAGGCGCACTGGCCCCTCCCCGGCAGCCCTGGCCTTTCCCGCCAAGCACCAGGCAGGTCCCCTTCAGCAGTGACCCTGGGGCAAGGCAAACCCTGGCTCCGGTCCTGGTTATGTCATTTCTGGAGGAATAACGCTGCTGATGACGGAGCTGACCCTTATCAGGCACGGGCTATGGAGGATGCATGTTACCCCCAGAAGGCAGGAATTGTCAATACCCCCATTCTACAGCTGAGTAAACTGAGGCAGAGTCTAAATAACCTGAGAGCAGTGCTGGGAGGAGCCAGGGTGGAGCTCCAGGCACAGCTGGGCCTGGCCGCTTCATGTCTATCTCCCCTGCTGGAAAGGGAATTTAAGGGGAGAACTGAGATGGTTCTCTTTCCCGGCTCCTTTATCCATCTGATCACGTTCTCACGACTACTGCATTTTGTCCTCAATCACTTAATTGCAGCATAAAAATATACTTTGCCTTCTTGAGTGGCACTAAAAGCCCATGATTTTTGTAGAGAAAATGGTGGGAGGGACTTCATCAGCTTTCACTAAAATGCCCACATCTCCAGCTGCACTATCTTCCAATGAGAAGTATCACATTGAATTCTTCCCTTTTTAGGATTCTGCTTCCCATGCTGGACCGACAGTGAGCTGATCCACATCTGGCATAAGCTGATGATGTGCTCATGAAGCCCGGATCCTGACTAATAGTTCAGTCACCCTTGCAACCAGCCTTTCCCTTGCAGCTGCAGAACACACAGCTGCTTTTATTTAAATATATATGTATGTATGTGTGTGTGTGTATAT
>NW_006295816.1:5141887-5160017 GCF_000327345.1 Myotis davidii
TTGTGGTGAACAGGTCAGTGCTCTAGCCACTGAGCAGACCCTTCAGTGAGTTTGGAACGGTCCCTGGTGACTTGCACACAAACACCTGGTGTGGTTCCCAGGTGCAGACAGGTTAAGTCCAGCAGCGATTGCCCCTAACACTCTGAACACAGGCCTGGGGGCCGCAGAGAGGAGTCAGCATGAATGACTTCCTCACTCCCAGCTTTGCTTGGGGCCCCCCTTCCCACGCAGGTCCCCCCTGAAATGTCACTTTGGGGTCCCTTCTGGTCCACTGATCTAAGGTAACCCCAATCACTCTCTCACAACTCCGAGCTTCATTGTCAACGCAGCGCTTGTCTTGCTGAGTTATTTATTTCCCTTTTATTCTGCTTCTTACCTGAGGGGTGAGCCTATAGGGAGGGGACTTATACTCCACTAATGTGTCCCCAAGACCTCGCACAGGAGGCGCAGGTAACCGCACACGGCAGATGGTTGTTGGGTGACACCTGAGTGCGGGGACCGTGAGTGAGAGGGGAGTGGTGGCTCAGTGGGCTGAGCATCCTCCTGTGCACCAGAGGGTGGCGGGTTTGGCTCCTGGTCAGGGCACACTCCTAGGCTGTGGGTTCAACCCCCGGCAGATGCCTACGGGAAGCAACGGATCCATGTTTCTCATGTCTGTATCTCCCCCTCCCTCCCCCCACGTCCTCTCTCTCTAAAATGAATAAACATATCATCAGGCGATGATTAAAATCAGGCTGGAAAACATGGTACAGATCTCTCCTTCACGTGAAGGTTTTATGCTCTGAAAGGAGAAAGCAAATGCTTGCCAAGTGGAGGCACTAACACATCTTCGAGGGCCCGTGCCACCTCCTCCCCGGGCCAGCATTTCATTTTTACGGTGTCGATTAATCGCGTCTCAGCAGCCCAGGAATCCCAGCCCAGGTGATTCCGCCACGGCCGCCTCCCGTCTTTGTCTGGGTGCCATCTTCCTGGGTCCCCCCTGCTCTGGACGCAGATCTTCACCCCTCTCCCTCCATCATCCCCGCGCCTCCCTCTGAGAGCCTCGCCATCAATTTCCCGGAGCAGACAACAGGACTAATGTATACACTTTCCAAGGGAACCTGTGGAATGATGAGGACCATTTATGAGACGCCAGGAGAAACGGATGCTCCGGAGTTCACAGCACCCAGGCCAGACCGAGAGCAGCTGCTCCGGGCTCCCAGAATTCCTCAGAGAGGAAAGGGAGAGATGACCACATGGTTGTCCTTCATGGTCCTTGACTAGGAAAACCCCTCAGAATGTGAGAGACGCTCAACCGATCGCAAGGGAAGGGGCCCCTGGAGAAGACAGCTTCCTGTGAATTAAAATGAGCGTCTCAGCCCGGCCGGTGTGGCTCGGTGGTTGTGTCCACCTATGAACCAGGAGGTCACGGTTCAATTCCCGGTCAGGGCACAGGCCCAGACTGCAGGCTTGATCCCCAGTGTGGAGCGTGTGTAGGAGGCAGCTGATCAATGATTCCCCCTCATCATTGATGTTTCTCCCTTCCTCTCTTCAGAATCTAAAGGCCTAACAGGATGTGTAGGGTCGTCACTCACGTGGGGTGTGAAAACCCATACACCTTCTTTACTGAGACATCATTTGAGCCGAAGAGTCTCACGATTTCACTTCGGTGGAAAGTGACACGTGCTGTGCATGTCTGTCCTCATCCTTAAAGTAACCGATAAGCTGCCCAGGATACGAAGGCTGCACATCGTCAATAGGTTTTCTCAGACATCCCTCAGCATTCTGAGCGTTGTGAACTGGTCCGTTCTGTACATGTCCCCGTGAGAACAGTAAGGTCTGGGCAGGAGAAGGGAGAGAGATGGAGGAGGAAGCCGGAGGTGGCTGGAAGCCATCGGAGAGCCTACGGCTCAGGTCTGGAACCCAGGCCCCTGGAGTTTCCTCCCACAGTGACACTTGCAATGACGCCATCTCTTGCTTCCTTTCTGTTCCTGATGGAGCTCTGGCACGCAGGCTCACTCCTGGGCGAGCTTGGCAGACGGCCACTCGGAACCTGACCAAATGCCCCCTTTGCAGAGTGGCTGTGTGTCTGTAAGGCGTGGTCTGTCCTAGAGATGACATCGCACGCCTCCCCTCCCCATTGTGCTTCCAAATACAACGTCGTCTTCTCCTTTCTGTGGCGGTTATACAGAAAAGCAGCCAATCCAAGAGGACAACAGGTGAGCTGTGTGCCCATCACGAACCCTGTGACAGGTGTCGCCATATGTTGCGACAAGGTCTCCTGGCCGTGGGTCACTGCTCTGAGAGGAACTCGTGCGTGGCGAGCTGCGAAGTGACACCGAGGGCCCCCGGGGACCCCTGCAAAGATCGAATGACAGGACGGAATTTCGTCATGGCGTCACTGTTTTCCCAACGTGACAGCGCCCAGACATGCCGCCACTGAGCACAGTGGGGGCTGTGGGGGAAGCGGCGACATCTCGTAAGTGACCCCGTGGGATGTCCATCTAGTAAGTGACCCGTGGGACGTCCTGGGGGCCATCAGGAGAACCAAGCCCGAGAGGAGGGCTGGAAAGGTTACCATATGGAAGGCAGTGTCCAATACAAAAGGAAGCAAAACCATCTGCTCAGATAGTCTTGAGATTTTGATGTGCCTCCTGGACTATTTTCACAAAGAAGATGAGTGAAGTTCAGTCTTATAGTTGTGAAGACTGTGTATCTCTTCCTTGAATTAGAACAAGAGTTTCAGTCATGAGCTGAGGAAGCTCTGTAGCAACCATGCCTCCTCCCTAGGTACACACACACACACATGCACACACTCACACATATCATACGCCTCACATGCATAACTATGTATACACATGTGCTCACACACATGCACATACACACAAGTACTCACATGCACACTCACCTTCAAATGCACACACACTCACATGTGTACACATGCATGCACAAGTACTGATATGCATATACACTCACACATATCTGTACACACATGTAAGCACTCACATACCCCCACTCGCATGCACACCCAAGCACTCACATATACACATGCACAGACACACGTGCACAGACCACATCTCTGTCCCCTAGATCAAACACAAATGCCTACGCTGTCACTACACTTTATAATCCTCCTACAAGCGCAAGTGTGAAATCTGTAATCACAACTGTAACACTTCCCATTAGGGAAAAGAAAGATGTTAAAAGAGTAAAGCCATCCAAAGGTAAATAAAATAGAAATACCAAGGAATCTTTCTCAAAATATACAAGCCCATTAGTCCTTCTGCTCAGCCCGTAAGATCTGTAACACACACTCATGTGAACACACACACACACACACACACACACACACACACACAAAGCTGCCTCACCCCGACCCCGGCCCCTCGGTTGAGAGCTGCGGTTTTTAGAAACCTACTCCTTAATGCACAGAGCCATAAGGAAAACGTGCTATTCTGTGTTGCCTGGGGGAGACCCAGGCAAAGAAAGAGCCATCTTTGCCAAATTAATTTTGCAGGTGACAAAGCCTTGTACACAAACAGAGAATGCAGCTGCCCCAGCCGCGCAAGAAATTCTCTGCTTCTGTTCTCGCTGCTTTTCTCCAGAAGTCTTCCTTTCAAAAAAAAATTAAAAAAGAGCAAAGCAAAACATTTGCATCATATAATAAAAAACGTGTCCTAGGCTTACTCTACCGAGCTCTGAGTTAATTCTCTTTCCTACATCAAGTCCAAATGTCATGTCAAAGAGAACAGGCAGAAACCGGCAAATAGGAACAAGAATGGACACTACATATTAACTCCTGCTTCTGTATCTTGCTTTTATAAATATAATTTTTCTCCAGAATTCATTTATGATCCTAGCTGTGAACATTATAATTTAATTCTAGGACTGGGAGTACATTAATTATTAAATAACATCCTTAATGTCCATGCAGATGTTCAATACATTTACTTATTTATTTTTACTACTAGAGCCCGATACATGACATTCATGCAAGAGTAGGCCTTCCTTCCCCCAGCTGCCGGCACCAGCTTCCCTCTGGCACTGGGGGACCTGGGCTTCCCTCCGACCAAAGGTAGGCACCCGGGACCCAGGCTTCCCTTGCAGCCCTGGCTTCGTCCGGAAGGTCGTCCGGAAGGATACCCGGTCTAATTAGCATATTATGCTTTTATTATCATAGGTATCTTTATTGTGTTCAATACATTTTTTAAGATCAGCGTGCATTGGGCATATATTCGAATGATTTTGGAACACACATTACATAGCAATACTATGTGCTAGGCACTGAGCTAAGAACTTGACAAGTAATTCATTTCATCTCCATCATAACACTCTTATGAGGTGGGTACTACTGTTATCTCTGACTTTCCAATGAGATAACCCAGGTGCAGAAAGAAGTCCTTTAGCAAGTCTACGGCTAATCCGTGGAACATTCTGGAACTGAACCAGCGCCCACACTCTTAACCTCCAGGCTGTGATGCAGGGAAGTCCACACAGGTCAGGGTACCCAACCCTTCTGGTCATGAGGTTTTTCTGGGACTTATTTAAACCTCATAGACAAGGAGCGTGGAGTCCATGATTTCATTAGTTATAACTACATCTCCAGCTTCATAAAACACCAGCTATCTTCCAAGCAGGCTAAGCATTGCTCTTCCCCACCCCCAACCCCCCAAAAAACGTGTCTGAAGGAAGATGATAACAACTTTAATTCTTTAATTGTTTTTGATAATCCTCCCCCAAGGGTATTTTGTCCATTGATTTTTTTTTTCAGAGTAGAAGGGATGGAGGGAGGGGAGGAGGGGGCGGGGAAAGGGAGAGGAGAGAAAGAGAGTTGAAGCGGGAGCAAGCGGGAGAGGGAGAGGTAGAAACATCTATGTGAGAGGGGCACATTGATTGGTTGCCTACCACATGATTGGGATCGAACCTGCAACCCAGGTATACGCCCTGAAATAGGAATCAAACCCAAGACCCTTCAGTGCCCAGCCTATGCTCTAACCACTGAGAACACTGGCCAGGGCACAAGCTTAATGTGTCAACAAGGCCGGCCTTCAGAACCCAGGGGTTTCATTGAGTTTTACTGAGCAGTTATGATGGACATGCCTCCTGCAGCTTACGGACATTAAATAGAGTGGTTAGTGAAACAGACTTAGTCTTTACCTTCACAATATTGGTGATTGATGAGGAAAATACAAAAGTAACCGTGGCAATAAATTTATATTAATTTATTTTAAAATATTTTTTAAAAGATGGTATAAATAGATGATTTAGGCTTTGGAGGTCAGCAGGTCCTCAACCCAAAGGACTCTGATTACTGGGTTTTGGAACATAAATTACTTCCTTACGCTTTTAAATTCCCAAGTTTCTCATAAATGAGATGAAACGTAAAAACTTTAGGAAGTGGCACAGGGAGTATACTGAATTAACATAACTTTATCTCCTGGCTAGAACGCTTAGTTGCACACAAGTTTCCTTCTACGTAAGTTTTCTTCACACAAGTGTCATTTTCAGACTAGGAGCCTTCCTTTTGAATAGTAATAGTGCCCGTTTTCACTGCAGCAAAAACATACTTCTCATTACAGAACAATAGCAAGTTTATTAACTCCCCATTCAACATTCATAGGAACGCGTAAACGAATTACCCTGCTGGAACACAGCAAGACACCTGCTCCCTACATGTCCCTCCCCATGACGCCGTGCAAACCATCTGCTACCTCTCTCCACCCAAACACGTCCCCACAGCTGACAAAACTGTCATTCCACAAGGCGACTAAACCAATTCCTAAGGTAGGTGCTTTCTTCATAGAGACGAGGCAAAACAGCCACCAATGCCATGGACAGCAGTAACGAAATGAAGCCACGGACGTTAAAAGCACCCACAGGTACCTACAAAGCCAGATACTTGCTTCTGTGCTGCAAGCGAGCCCAGTCCACTTTATTTCATTAGCTTCTCCGAGAGCCGTACCATCTTCACACATCAGTACCACCCTGGGGAAGAGACCAAATTAGCCCCTTGAGAGGCGGGGAGTTTGCCTGGCAAATCGCCAGGGGCCTGGGCGCTGGGGGACAGAGGTGGGCAATGCAGCGGCCCCTCCAGCTCCTGAGGGCTCCGGCGGCAGCAGCACAAACACCTGTGGTCGGATTCCGCCACCGCACAGTTTGGGCTCACGATTCAGGTCACTCTGAAGTCTGCGGGAAGGACCCTCCTGGGAAGCTGCCACTCAGGACTGCGGGGAGCAGTGGCTCACCTGGGAGCCCAGTGGGAGGAAGGGGACTCCAGAAACCCCGGGATCCAAGGGACAAGCCACTCAAGGGTACGTTCCGTTTCGCTTGTGCTGGGACTTTTTTGACCTCCGGAATTAGCATCCGTTTCTTAAACACCAGGAGTTTTAATATTAACGTTCTGATTTCTGTCCTTTCTGCCCTGGATGGTTGCATAATGGTTAGCGCATTGGCCCACGCACCTAAGGGTTGCAGGTTCAGGGTTCAATTCCCAGTCAAGAGCAAGTACCTGGGTTGCAGGTACGACCCCCTGCCCCGGTCCAGGGTGTGTTTAAGAGGCAACCAATCAATATGTCTCTCTCAACATTGATGTTTCTTCTCTCTCCTTCCCTCTCCCTCCTCCTCCTCCTTCCCTTTCTTCAGGCCAATCATTTACTTGGAGGTAAAAATAAGCGAAATGCCAAGTCAGACAGACGCCACTCCAGCTCCGAGCCCCCGTGTCCATGGTAGCGACTCCAGGCTTCGCTTTAGTGCAGGGGTTCTCAACCTTCTGGCTCTTTAAATACAGTTCCTCATGTTGTGACCCAACCATAAAATTATTTTCGTTGGTACTTCATAACTGTAATGTTGCTACTGTTATGAGTTGTAATGTAAATATCTGATATGCAGGATGGTCTTAGGCGACCCCTATGAAAGGGTCATTTGACCGCCAAAGGGGTCGCGACCCACAGGTTGAGAACCGCTGCTTTAGTGCAATGAGCGGAGGTGGAGCGTGGGCCGTGGCTGGCCGCTCCCCAGAGCAGGTGCGACTGCTCAGCTCACCCTCGCGTGGCTGCCCCTGACTCCTGAACAATCGTGGCCCATCACGTGGCGAGCAGCCAAGGGCAGACAGAAGCCTCTGGACCCGCCAGGGCGGGCTGACTCCGAGGGCTGCTGGTCTCGCCGCGGCAGCGCGAGGGGAAGTCCGAGAAGATGATTTCATTTAGAACCATTAACGGCCCTAATGCTTTTGTCTCCCGCTGCCCTGCCCCCGTTTTATCAGCCAGGAGGGTAGCTGGCCCGCTGTCTGAGCAGAGGTTCCTGGGAGCCCTCCGTGAGCTGAGATGGAGGCATCGGAGAAGCAGTCACTGTTAATTCAGATGGAGAAGTGTGGGGTTTCCCAGACCCAAAAACTGACCTGCCAAACCCTGCCAAACCTGCCAAACCCTGCCAAACCCTGCCAAAGGCAGTGACGCCGTCCACACGGACGCTGATGGCAGCCCTTGGAGCTCTAGGCTTCTCGGTACCTGAGCACACACCTTGCTGAGGAGGCACACACACCCTCAGACTCCAGTTACCCAACACCCAGTTCCACACACACACATACATACACGTTACACACACACACCAGTTATCACACACACACATACATACATACACCAGTTACACACACACACCAGTTACACACACACACCAGTCATCACACACACATACACCAGTTACACACACACCAGTTATCACACACACATACATACACCAGTTATACACACACACCAGTTATCACACATACACATACATACATACACCAGTTACACACACACACCAGTTACACACACACACACATACACCAGTTACACACACCAGTTACACACACATACATAGATACACCAGTTACACACACACACCAGTTACACACACATTACACACACACACCAGTTACACACAGACATACATACACCAGTTACACACACCAGTTATCACACACACATACATAACACCAGTTACACACACGCCAGTTTTATCACACACACATACATACACCAGTTATCACACACACACATAACACCAGTTACACACACACGAGTTTTATCACACACACACACACAATTACCACACACACATGCACACATAGCAGTTACCCCACACACACCAGTTACACACACCAGTTACACACACACATACATACACCAGTTATCATACACATATACGTACACAGTGTGTGATATACACACACCAGTTAGATACACACACATACACCAGTTACCTACACCCACACCAGTTTCACACACCAGTTATTACACACACCCAGAGTTATCACACACACACACACACACACACCAGTTACCACACACACAGTGATTGCATACACATTAGTTATCACACACACACGTTATCACACACCAGTTACCATACACACACAGTGATTACATACACATTAGTTATCACACACACACACACCAGTTACCACACACACAGTGATTACACACACACTAGTTATCACACACACACACACCAGTTATCACACACACTACCACACACACAGTGATTACATACACATTAGTTATAACACACACACGTTATCACACACCAGTTACCACACACACAGTGATTACACACACATTAGTTATCACACACACGTTATCACACACCAGTTACCACACACAGTGATTACACACACATTAGTTATCACACACACACATTATCACACACCAGTTACCACACACACAGTGATTACACACACATTAGTTATCACACACACACAGGATGGCACAGCTCCCAGCTGCGTCTCAGTGACCAGAAGCCCCTGACCGCTAAGGGTCACTGGATGACCCCGACTGGGAGTCCATGTGGTACAATGGTCACTTCAGTGTCTGAAAGGCCCGGATGACAGGACATTCTCGGAATCTCCCGCTGCCTCTGAATCACAGCCACTGGAACACTGGCCTCTGACAAAGAGATTGTTTGACACACAATCGACCAAGTCACAAGTCACAGCTCAGAACACCCTTTTCCCGAAAACAGGGCTTTCTGTGGCTCCCTCCCAGCGGGAAGCCAGCGAGGAGGTTGGGAGTGACAGGGCCTGTGAACAGCATGGGAAGAAACGAAACTCCAGCGCCACTCACGGGCCTTGCTCACCCGCAGTGACTGGGTGCCCACGGGGTGGTGGGATTCCCAGTAGCTGAGGAAGGGGCGCTGCCAGTCCCCGTCCCAATGGAGCGTCCGTTTCAGGACCCGGAGGAGGGGAAACGGACGTGTCTGTAAGTAGCCAGTCGTATGGGAGGAGTCGGAGTGGCTGAAGGTGGTGCACTCCTGGACTCCGTTCATTGGTCTCAGGAACCCAAATAAACCCGACACCACCGAGGGGAGCTCACTGGCCTACCAACAAAGCTGGCACCCAAACTTCGGCCAGGCCGCCCTGGCCCCGCCTGGCTCATTTGCTGGCCACAAGACTGAGCTGTCACCACGTATCAAGTATAACAGTGTGTCATTGTCCCTGTTAAAAATAAACTCTGTACCACCCCCTCCTCTTTACTGAGGACAAGACTAGGGCTCAAAGACCTACATGTTTATTAAACTACATTTCATTTTCAAAATGGAGCTATAGGCTATTCGCGTGTGCATACATTTCTTTGGGGCATCTTGTATATGAAACATATGTCTTCTTTCTCCTATCTGTGGCACTAAAAAGAGATTAAATTGTTTCATCTACTCTAGTCAAAAGCAGACTTTGTAAAGCTGAAACAATAGTAATTTCAGTGAAGTATCAACAGAGTAAAGATGAGGCAATCAAACAAAATATTAAACTATTTAAACAAAAAACAAGGTGTAGGTCGGTTTCCCTTGACTAGGTTTAGAAATGTTATGCAATTTTATTTTGACCAAAAGAATCTCAGAGGTGTTCTTACAGATTTTATAAGAAAAAAAAGGAAACATTTTTGTAGTGATCTTTCTAGAGGTTGTGGTGGTTGAAAACTTCGCCCGAAGCCACATTCTTATCATTTGATTTTACAGTGCTTGGATTTCAATTTCCAAC
This sequence comes from Myotis davidii, assembly GCF_000327345.1. Lineage (NCBI taxonomy): Eukaryota > Metazoa > Chordata > Mammalia > Chiroptera > Vespertilionidae > Myotis > Myotis davidii. The sequence goes on from NW_006295816.1 coordinate 5,151,879, forward strand.
TCAGCTTGATATCTATGGTTGGAAAAATAAATTCATCTTAAACAGGACTGTAAAAACGTGTCAATTACAAAGGGAGGAATCTGAGAAACTAATCATAATGGGAAATTAAACGTCCCACGGCAGCACTTTAAAGGCTTCTTAGCAGAAGAAATACGTGCTATAAACTGTAATCTAAGATAACAGAAACTTCTAAAATGTAATTTTAAAAATAGAAGAAAAGCCGCTAAAAGGCAGAACTGTGCTTGTTTTCAAAGCATTTCCCCAAAAGCAACACTTTCCCTAGCCTGCATCAGACAGGCTTCCCATCTGAGCTAAAGTGTCCAGGTTTAGATTTGTGTGGGAAACTATGGGATGTTACAGCAGAAAGGAATCTTGAAATCACTTAACCCAACACCTCCATTTTATAAAAGTATGAAGTTGAAACTCAAAGTAATGAAATGATAAGCCTAAAATCAGTGCTGGCCCCCAAGGTGATGATGTTGATGGAGATTATGGTGGTGATGATGATGGTGACAGTAATAATGTGATGGTGATGATGGTGATGGTGATAATGGTGATGGTGGTGGTGATGATGATGGTAATGATAATGACGGTTATGATGATGATGATGGTAGTGATGGTGATGTTAATGAAGATTATGGTGATGATGGTGGTGATAATGGTATGGGAGGAGTCGGAGTGGCTGAAGGTGGTGCACTCCTGGACTCCGTTCATTGGTCTCAGGAACCCAAATAAACCCGACACCACTGAGGGGAGCTCACTGGCCTACCAACAAAGCTGGCACCCAAACTTCGGCCAGGCCGCCCTGGCCCCGCCTGGCTCATTTGCTGGCCACAAGACTGAGCTGTCACCACGTGGTGATGATAATGACGATGGTGATAATGATGATAATGATGATGATATGATGATGGTGATGATGGTTGTGATAATAACAGTGATGGTAATAATGGTGATATTGTGATGGTGATGGTGGTGATGATGATAACAATGGTGGTGATGATGGCTGTGATGATAATAATGGTGATGGTGATAGTGGTGGTAATGATGATGATAGTGATGATAGCTGATATTTATCAGGAAAATTCTATGATAAGGATTACTGTCAACAGCTTGAGGTTCAAAGAGGTTGTCCAATTTGTCCAGCATTCTCAAATGAGAAGTTGCCAGATTTCTGATTTTCCTGGTACTAAAATCCATTCTCTGAATCAGTACACTACCTACGGCCCTGTCCTCTGCCTGTAGCTGGACTGATCTTCCACCACCACCCACTCCCGAGAAAAATGTCTAATCAGATGCCTCCTTCCTGTCCAGTTACTTCCTATCTCTGACCCGGCAGCAGTTCCTCCAAGAACCATGCATGTGTGTGTGATAACTGGTATGTGTGTAACATTCCAATCTCCTCCGAGAACCTCCACAAGTCAAATCTCTGTGTAACGCGCCCCTCTGGCACTTAGAGAAGCAATGTGACATTGTTTGAGTGACAATCCGATCAATAGGTCTCGGCCCTATTAGATTGTCAGCTTTAGGAGGGTAAAAACTGGGTCTCCTTTTCGTTTGTTATATCCTCAGCCGAGTGGCTCACAACAGTTAAACAAAAACAGTTTTGAATGAATGAACATTTTTTAAAGGTTTAATTTTTACAAAGGAAGGAAACATCCTGTACTAGACAACTGGACCGTTATCTCAAAGATTTATTTTCCTTTCACTGCCATTTTATCCACAGCGCAGGTTGAAAATGTCACCGATAACATACAGTGTGAATGACAGAAGAATACAGAGGACGGGGTCACTGTGCACAGCTCGGGGACCGGCTACGCTCACAAAGTGAAGGAAGCAGCAAACCTCCCATGAGGGTTGATGCACTGATTAAGGAGAAGTTAACAATATGCCCATGAACTTGGACGGAAGCCTCCGACCCAGCTACATGCGAGAGACCATCTTTTCTCCATGTGAACCCCCTGTCCCTGCTCTTTGCAGATGTGAAGAGAACCTCGCTATTGACGTGGAAGGGCTGACCACCCGGGAAGCAGCCTCGTGCGTGTCTGCAATAAGCGACCAAGCCCAGGGGGCCACCCTCCCCGCTTGAAGGTAGAACTTGAGCTCTCCGTCAAAGTGCCAACATGATTCCTTTGGTTTCTCTGATGGAGCACGCTGCCCTTGAGAAGGGGAGATGGTACTGTGTGGGGCTCTGAGTAGCTCTGATGTGTTCCCTCCGCGTTCTCCCTGCTCTTGGTTTTCCGAGCAGGGAATCCGGGGTGCTTGGCGAGGCGTTCAGCTTTGATCTCTGTGCACGAGGCCTCCTTCCACGGCGGGAGCGTTTATGACCGAGGACGGAGCTTTGATGGGAGCTTTGATGGGAGCTTTGATTTACCTCTTAATTCCCCGCTCATCTCATCTCGGCTCCGAGAGGCGCCTGCCCCCCCTCCCCGGTCGGCCAGTGAGCGCAGGGATGTATTTCATGTTTTACTTCCTCTCCGAGGCCTCAATCAATTCTGCTGTGGTTTGTGTCCATGTCACGCGCGGTGTTTTTCCCGACGTGGATGTCTTAGGGCACAAATGGCACTTGGTTGAGGAAACAAAATCTTCTCCCTTCACTGGATCTTACTCTGAGTCATTTCTTTGGTCGTGTTACGTAATTTTACGGGCATTTTATTTTTGCCAGCTGTCAAGTTGTTACTTGAAAAGCCCTTTTAAATATCAGATCCAAAGGGTGAGTTTATTAAAAAGACCACCCAAGGTTTGCTGGGTTTCAGTGTCTCTCTGTAATATTTTAATGGTCGTTTTGTTAGCGTAGGTAGCTCGATATTAATAAAGGGAGGGAGCAAAGGGAATCAGGTATTATTAAGCGTAATCAACCAGGGAGCATAAGCCTGCTTCACTGGGAAGTTGCAGGTTCACACACTCCCCAGAGAACCACGGGGGAGGGATAGAACCAGAAAGGGGGCTGGTGAGCACTTGTCTCTCTCTGGGTATCACACACTCACCCCTTTTGCTCGCTGGTTCTCTCTGTAGCAGCCATGTGGACCTACTAGCAGTGGCCACCCGTGGCCCACGGTAGACGGGCGGGCTCCGAGTGTGGTCCTGGACACAGAGCCAGCCCCAGCACAGCCGGGAACACAGGCTCAGCTGGCCGGATGGGGAGAAAGGCTGCACTGGCCTGGCCTTTGCGGGGCACAGAATCTCTGGACACCGGCCCTACTTCCAGGCCTGATGAAGGCAAGATTGGGCTTTTTCCACAGCAGGACAGACGGAGAGGACATGTTGGGTACCCAGGGGCACTCCTTTGATTGTGCATCTGATGTCACAAATAAATCTTCCCAAGTCACGTCCTCCTGGGCATGGGTCCCGGATGCCCTCCTTTGACATGAAACCACTCCCACCGGCCACAATGTAACGTCCGTCTCTTCTCTGGAACCTGATAGCAACTGTCTTCCTACTGATAAAGGACTCTACCTTCTGAAGGCGCAAAGGAAGGAAAAGTACATAAAAATGTAGAGAGTGGCTATGAGGACTGAACCCAATCCTACCCGAGTCTTAACAACCAGGAGGTGCTCGTGACCACAGAGATCTTCACAGCGACCCCAGACTGAGGCTGAGATCAGAGCTGCCCGAATCGCGCTCCTTCGGAGATCTCTCCAGTCCAGATGCTGCTTCCCTGGGGACCTGTGACCCACCCGCAGCTTTTTGACACCCTCTCTGTGTATCTCAGCTTCCCTGGGGCGCCCCCGCTGAGTTTCTAGGCCTCAGAAATCCAAGTTATTTGGGTATGAGATTCGAGTGAAAGCGACTTCAACAAGACTCCAGTTGAAACGACTATATTTTTGGCACCTCAATCCCCAAATTATGTATGCAAACTGGAGGCAATCCAAAGACCAGGCAGGAGAATGAGGAAGGGAAGGGAGTGCTGGCTGCGGAAGGAGAGCAAGGCGTCCCAGCGCCCAGAGCGGGTAAACAACAATAAAGGACCCAGCAGCTCATAAATATTTAAAGTTGTAAACACCCAAAATGGACAGGCATGATTAATGCTGGGACAAGGGGGTAGAGCTGGTCTGGTGTATTTGTGCAATGGCCAAGAGGAAGGAAGAAAGGATACCCGTGCTTTCAGCTCCAGTAGCCACCCCCCACCCAGGTGTCTCCCCACCAACCGACCATCTTTTCAAAAGCAACTTGTGAAATGAAGAAAGTGTTTCCACCAGTACACACACACACACACACACACACACACACACACACATACACACACGATCCTTTTACTGCCAACCGCAGGCGATTGAAGGATTGGCTCTCATCTCCAAAGCCTGTTTCAGAGGCCACCCCAGGAATGCACTTCTGTCCACCTGAGATTTTTCTATGGCGACGCCGACGGTAGAAATAAAGCAAAAACTTCCCATGTGCCAGTTCTCCTAATTTAATGAGTATCAGCCAAACCACTCAGTTCCACCCAGCAATTCTAACTCATTCTGGTAAAAATGATGATGTAAAAGGATGGAGAAAGCTACAGTCTCTTTGGCCCCAAGAAAAGAAGACCGGCTAACACAGCGAGCCGCTCACTTCCTTTCCGTGCAGTTGGACAATCCCTTTGGCCTTATTCCAAAAGCTCCTGCCAAAAAGTTGCAGACAGATTGGGAGGCCTCTGGAGAGAGCCTCACGCCAATTCACCGAAACACAAAACTCCCGCCCCCATCCCAACCCCACCCCCATCTCAGAACGGCCCCCACTGCTTTCCAACTGACCGAGTGGCACTCCACACACCGCGCCAGTCCACTTTGCTTAGCGACCGCCTTCCAGGCCCATTCCAGCTACTCTGACTCCGGTATTATTTGCATTATTAATACAAACAGAATTGTTTGTGGATGACTGACAACGCCCGGACGGCATTTAACATAGCCCCTGACCCTCCTGGTGGCGATACGTGGGTCGGACTGTGTTTCCTGAGCTGTTCTCTTGAGCAGAGGACCCCTGAGACGGCCCGCGTCTGTGGCGTCCAGCACCGTCCACGTGGGACAGCTGTCACTCAGCAGGATCAGAAAACATGAAATGTGTGCACGTGTTGGTTGCAAATGAGATTGGCCGACCCTGCAGCCCCAGCTCCTGGGGCTCAAGTGAGATGACGTGAGAGGGGACAGCCTTTCTAAATCCCAGGGACAACAACATGCTTTAGAGTTTTATTTTGCCTCAAACGTCTACGATGACAAGAAGAATGTCTCTGATGATGGCTGTGAAGGAGGAACAGAGAAGGCAATTAAAACATGCAAGATGCTGGGTCACCAGACTCACGCAGGGAAGACTAGAATCTTGAATGTCGAAGATGAATACAAAGAACAGATCAAAACAAAGAAAACCTTGAAGGCTACACGCCAGGTGACATAACTGCATTTTCTACAATCTTAGGCTGTGGTTGGGAGAGGGGAGAACCCTCAGACATAAACGGAGGCAAATCACACACAAGAGAATTCTATTGCTAAGATCAGTCCTATATGTTAAAGAAGTAAGTAACTTCAGGAAGGGCGAGACGGTTTTGGGGAGTGCACTGAGTGTGTACAGGGAGGAGGGTCTAGATTTCACTACCTGGGAACATCAAGGAGAAACAGCACACCCCTCAGGAGCCCCTCCCTGTCTACAGATGGCGGCCTGGGAGGACCTGGACTGACCAACCACAGCGGGGCCCCTCAGGCTCCCAGGGTCTGGGCTTTGAGCTCCCCAGGTGGCATGGCAGATCATCAACACACACCTGCCTGAATGAATGGGCACCCATCAAGGGTGTTACCTTGGGAAAATGGCCTAATCTCTACTTTCTCTACCATCCAGCGAGGATACAATGCATCCTGATGATCATCTCTGAAGTCAGAGCCAACATGGCTCATCTCCTGCAGGACAGGGTCTCAGAAGTTTGCTGGCCAGTGTGCTGGGCAACCAGGTACCTGGAGTCAGGAGTGTAAGGGGGTTGGTAGGAGCAGAGTCCTCAGGGGAAGGAGGGCTCGGGGCTACAGAATCAGGACAACCCTGGAAGCCAAGCTTCTGCCGCAATAGTAGCCAAGCTCACAGCTTGGCCCCCAGCCCCTGTGACACCCAAGGGGGCTGGCGCTCTTCCAAATTACAACACTGACAGCCCCACCTTCCGGAAGCCGCAGGCTCCCTCTGGAGCCGAGACTCCTGTTTGTCCCTGTGGAGTGTGACAGGGAGGTGTGCCCGGGCCCGGTGGCTCAGCCGGTTGGAGCATCCTCCTGTACACCAACGGGTTGCAGGTTGGATCCCCTTTTAGGGCGCATACTAACGGGAAGCAACCAATCAGTGCTTCTCTCTCATATCCATGTTTCTCTCTCTCTCTAAAATAAAATAAGTAAATAAAAAACATCCTTGGGGGAGGATTAAAAAAATAACTGGAAAAAAAGAAAACAATGTTTTGATTTTAAAAAGCAGAGATAATGTCTAAAATAATTGTTATTTTATAAGTGCTCACGAGCAAATGGAAACTTTGCTCTGTAAAAAAAATTCCAAGTGCAAACACCTCGCTTGTGAAACTGTGAAAACAAAGATTTCCAGTCGGAAAAGCATGCGTTACTCTAATCACTGAAAAAACCCGGAAACTGCTAAAGAGACGTCATGAGATGTGCAAAAATCCAAGTAAGCCACAGTTCCTGACACTCTAAATGTTCACTGCTTAACTCTGACTTTAATTTAATAAAATGTGATGCTTATAGGTGACAATGTATAAAGAAATATGCAAATGATGATACCTCTCACATAGCTTAATAGGGACCCAGTAAAAGTAACTGTGTGAAGCGCTCCAGGAACGGGAATGACACAGAAACATAATCGTGTCCCTCAGAGGCCAGACTGATACTTTGTAACAGCCTCCAATGTGCAGCCCGGAACCATGACTCAGCAGAGCCTCCCCATGAGCTCAGCACAGGGCAGGTGCCCAGCTGCTCACAGGGAGAGAGAGAACACGGGAACTCAGCGCACAACCTTCTGGTCGACCAGCAGTGGGTGTCCTGACCGCCCCTCCTGCCAAAAATGGGTCAGCTAATCAATCAGAAATACAAGAGGGTCCAGAGACTTCTGACGTGAAGGGAGTAAAAAATCATTAGTGATGCTCTGAAAAATATTCATCAAAACGAAATCTGTATTAAGTTAAATAAGCAAGCTGAAAGTATAGCTGAGGATCACACACACATATTTAGGGCGATAGAGAATAGGAAATAGTTTACAGATACACTCCCAGCCTGGCCAGCGTGACTCAGTGGTTCAGCATCAACCCGTGAACCAGGAGGTCATGGTTCGATTTCCAGTCAAGGCACATGCCCAGGTTACAGGCTCGATCTCCAGTCGGGGGCCTGCAGGAGGCAGCGGATCAATGATTCTCTCTCATGATTGATGTTTCTATCTCTCTCTCCCTCTCCCTTCCTCTCTGAAATCAATAAAAATATATTTAAAAAATAAAATGACCCAAAACGAACTCAGCCCTTCCCTGGGAAAGCGAAACCGTTTCTCCCATGGGCACAGGTGGCTTCCCAGGGCCCGGGGAGGCTGCACACAGCTGTCGGGGGACGTGGCCATGTGCAGCCTTGGCTCTGGTCTCCTCTGTGGAATGCGGGGCACAGCGGAGAGCAGCACCTCCTTGTCTCTCCACAGGGTCCGCTCACCCGGAGCACAGACATGCTCTCCTCCCTCCGTGGGTGCTGAATGCTCTGAATTGATTCTGCAAGAGACCCTTTGATCCTCCACAAACAAGGCCCCTTTGAAGCTGGGGTAACCAAGTGTTCAGAGAGGTTTTCCCACAGCGGCCAGCCGGTCACCAGTCACCGGGCTCACTGTGCAGGTCTGTCCTGACTTCCTGCAGCTCCTCACTGAGCCCCCTCACACTGCCGAAACCCAGGGTGCAGGGCAGGCACGGGGACCCACGCACAGCAAAACTGAACCACAGCAGCGAAACCTGCGCCGGGCCCAGGTCCCACGCTGGACAGACCACAGAGCAGTTGGGGGTGGGGGGGAATTCTACCCCATCACATCTGGATGTGGGAGGGGCACAGACAGGTCATGGATTTGCAAGCTCAAGGCAAAAGCTTAAAGATTAAAGTCTAAATTGCATGCAGTCAACATTATTTTTTTTTAGTTTATATATAAATAAATATATAT
>NW_006295816.1:5160227-5165529 GCF_000327345.1 Myotis davidii
TCAACCCAGGCATGCGTCCTGACTGGGTATCAAACAGTGATCTCCTGGTTCATAGGTCAACACTCAACCACTGAGCCATGCCGGCCGGACCAATCAACATTATCTTCTGTTTTCTGGAAACTTCTTAAAAGGTTACAGAGTATAGTCTGAATTCAGCTATAAGGATCCCCCTGAAGTCTCAGTAGGTGTTTTATAATCCCACTAGAAGTGGATAAACTATACCTTAGAGCTGAACTAATTATCTGAAAATTTCAAGCAAAAAATCCTTTCCTCTCACCTGCCCATGTCCACAACTATTTCGGGACACGAGGCTCTCCAGAGTCTAGGAAAAGGGCTCAGCTCTGACCGGCCCCCTCTCTTTGGACACACCCATCCTTCTGCCCTGCAGAAGGCAGACCCTCCTCTGACTCCTGCATCACCTATTCAGGAAGCACCTGAGGGAGTGCCCGGATGTGCTCTGGGTCCTGGGGAGAGGCGAGTGGCACCTGACAATGGACACAGGGAGAATGGCTGGTCAGACAGCTTTGTGAGTGGCGTTCCCTCCTGCCATTTTCACACATCAGTGCTCAAAATTAATGAAGTTTCTGAAGGACATAACAATTAGGAAAAAAAAGCTTAGGAAAGCATTTCAATGAATGGAATCAGGCATAAACCATGTGGGCAGAGATGATAATTAATAAAAAGTGAAATGTATCATCACCTGAAAACACAAAGCAGCGTCTCCCTAGGAAACGCACACGGGGCTGATGGGGAAATCGATGCTCACTGCGTGGCCCCAGAGCCACACCATTAATCCCGCGTCCACACACCGGCCTGCAGCATCCACGCACCGGCCTGCAGCGTGTGAGCGGTGGGACTTGGGTAACATCAGCTGCACAGAGTCCTGGAGGAGGACTCTAACGAGGTCCCGTGAGACACAGAGATTTAAGTCACTTTTTTTCTCCGTAAAAGAGCATTTTGAGTCCACTTAGTGGACATTACCTTCCATATCTGGTACACACACTGTCAGATCCGCTATTTCCTCTCCCATCAGGAAGGGGAGGCGGCCTACCTCTCGTCTAAAATATGCCCGGAGCTGATTGCAAAGTAATAGGGGATTTAGAAATCCACTCAGAAAAGATGCCACTTGATCTCGGATTGATAGCAATCCCTCTCCGCCCTCGGTCACCGGCTCTCCTGGGCTAATGAGCCATTCACAATCCTATCACCACCCTGCACGCCAGCAGACACGCAGTCCCCTGTGCACTCGATTTATGCAAATTATAATCAATAGAAATAAAGTATCCACTTAGGCATAATCCACTTAGGTATAATCATCCTAACTTATTGCCCGTTAGACACACACACATACATTTACACAACCGAGTTCATGGAAAAATGTCAATAGTCATAAGTGTGGGTCTGGCTGAATATTTAACCTCTAAACTAGTGATGGCGGACCTTTGGAGCTCGGCGTGTCAGCATTTTGAAAAACCCTAACTTAACTCTGGTGCCCTGTCACGTATAGAAATTTTTTGATATTTGCAACCATAGTAAAACAAAGACATATTTTTGATATTTATTTTATATATTTAGATGCCATTTAACAAAGAAAAGTCAACCAAAAAAAAGATGAGTTCGCGTGTCACCTCTGACACGCGTGTCACAGGTTCGCCATCACTGCAGTCTAAGCAGACCATTGTGCACTGTAAAGTAGAAAAACAGTCCAATGTCTTCCTGGGGGTGGAAGCCTTTCCCTCTTAGCCTGAATGGCCTCCCCGCGCAGGCTGGCTGCCTGGGTGGGGGCTGGAGGGTCTCCCCACGCAGACTTGAACTGAAATCCCCACGAAGAAGCAAAGACCTTATTGTTAAAACCACGCATTCCCAGAACATCATTAAATTGGGTCTCAACTCCTTCTGAGTCCTGATTCTTTAATCCCAACAACAACCTTGTTGCAGATCAAATCCACTGGGGCGCTGTCGCCTCCACTGCAGAGCTGCGTGCCAAGGAAACGCAGCGGGTGGATCGATCCCTCGCTCCATCCACAGGCTGACGGACATCAGCTATGAACTGCAATGAGCGTGGGAGGGATGTGCTGTCACTCATCTTCCCGGGTGGTGTGGCCCGAGGGTGGGACAGCAGGGGAGGACGGCTGGTGAGGACAGGACGGCGGGTGCGCACAGGGGATCGGCCTGCGCTCACCACCCCCGGACAAGCACAGACCAGTTCCTGCCCTTCGGCGAATACCGTGAGTCACTCCTGTGAAGCCAAAGTGCAGGAATCTCGAGGTAGGAAATGGGGCAACGTGGGGACAGACGAAAACACAGGAGGAAGCACGCCCAGGCCCTAAGGACAGGGAGCCGGGAAGGCTGGGAGGCCTGGCAGCGGGGCAGCCGGCAGGTCTGTGCCCGTCAGACGGAACCTACACGAGCCACACAGAATCCTGCCCGCCGAGCTAGGGCTGCTGCCCATCACCTGCGACCTTGCCCAGGTGCCTCTCCTGTCCCGGCTCCGCACACATCACCCACGGTCTTCCAAAGTGATGTGTGCCCACCCTTCCATCCAGAGAGGAAGGGAACAGCGATTGAGGGTGGCAGAGAAAGGACAGGGTCTCCTTTGTGTTTGCTCCCCTTTAGCTCAGAAACACCTCCCCTCCCCCACATCAGCCCCAGGACCCAGCAGACATCCCTGGAGTGTGTCTAAACGCTGCCCACACAGGTGCTGTTCTCAACCCGCCTCCCATCTACCTTCCGGGTAACACAGCCGGCCTGTCCCCCTGTTTCTTCTGAGGTTGCTTTTTTAAAAAATATATTTTTACTGATTTCAGAGAGGAAGGGAGAGGGAGAGAGAGAGATAAACGTCAATGATGAGAATCATGGATCGGCTGCCTCCTGCACGCCCCCTACTGGGGATTGAGCCGGCAACCCTGGCAGGTGCCCTGATTGGGAATCAACCATGACCTCCTGGTTCATAGGTCAATGCTCAACCACTGAGCCACACCGGCCGGGCTCAGATAGCTTTTCTATGAAAGCCGTTAAGCAGAAAAATATGAAAACTGGTTTCCAGGACGACTGCCCACTTAGCAGTGAGAGAGGCGCACCTGGGGGGTGTTATTAGGTGAGCGGGTCCCCCTGGGTGCTGGTGAGGGGCATTCACGCCCCTTTGCACCCCTGGCCTCTTCTCCTGCTCCTTCCCCGCACGACGCAAACATGAATGTACCGACGCGGGCTCCTGGTGGAATTATTCGCCTGAAATAATAAGCATGAATTAACCTGATGTGCATCTCAGCTTTTGCCCCAAATTGCCCGGTTTAAACAGGAAAATATTTTGACAGGGACTAACACGCCCTTCTCGTTATGTTTGCAAAACTCCCCCACGTGCCGTCGACTCAGAAAGCCTCTCTCCCGACTGAAGAGTCTCCGAGGCACTGGGGCGAGGAGGAAGCATTTGGAAAATGAGGGGGAAGATAAAAACACACGCACCACAGGGTAAACGATGTCCCCTAAGAAGTCACAGAAATGGCTCCGCTTTTAAAGAAGGCGGACGGGGGAGTCGCCCCTCGTTACTATTCCAGCTATTCCTCCCTGAATTTCAGGTGACCTAGGGGAGCACAATCGTTTAGCTCCTACACAATACTGGGGTGTGTGTGTGTGTGACCACTCATGTGTGTGCATGGGCATAAGAAAATGTGTTAGTGTCTGCACCAGCTTTCACCTTTGCTTTATTTTTTTTTATTTTACATTTTTAATCCTCACCTAAGGATATTTCTCCATTGTTTTTTAGGGAGAGTGCAAGGGAGAGGGAAAGGCAGAGAGAAACATTGATGTGAGAGAAACACATCGATTGCTTGCCTCCTGCATGCACCCCAATCTGGGCCCAGGCCGGGGAGGAGCCCGCAACCAAGGCATGTGCCCTTGACTGAAATCGAACCTGGGACCCTTTGGTCCACAGACCGACACTCTATCCACTGAGCCAAACCAGCTAAGGCCATGTTTGCTTTATGACCTGTCCTTATAAAGAAAATAAAAGTTACGCTAAGAATTAATTCCGGCTGCACCTTTCTGGGCGGCTAATGCATATTCCTTTTCAGACTTCAGAGATGTTGCACTTGGTTTGACTCTTAAGGGTCAAATGAAGGGCAGTCTGATGCCCTGCACCACGCCCATCACAACAGGCCTGCTGCTCACCTGGCACGTCCACCTGTGAGCTGCTGGGGGCCCAGCGAGCAGCTCTCTCCCAGGCGGCCCACTGCACTGCGTCCTCTCTGCAGGCCCGTCCTGGGGTCCCCCCTGCCTCTGGCCTGCTGGCCCCCCATTCCCTCTGCCCCGCTGTGGGAACACCCTCCTTACAGAGCCTTGCTGTGCCTCCTTAGCCCAAAGCACCGCATCACCTACTGGAAGAATACACTGCCTCACTGACAAAATCCCCTCACAGCCCAGTGCAGGCCCAGGCGGTTCGCACCTCCCACGGGAAGCCTGCACCTGCCTCACCACAACCCGCTCTCTCCCAATGGCAAAGGGGCATTTTTATAAACCGGAATCCGTGTTCTCACCGGGCACCAGGAGGCCCTGCACAATCTGCCCCAACATCCCCTATAGGACTCACCCATGAGGACCGTGGAGGCCAGGCTTTCCGTGGGTCCCAGAGGCACCACACCTCTTTCCCCGCAGCCCGTCCGCCCTGCTCCCGCTGCCCAGACCTGTTCCTCTGGCCAGACCCCTCCTGCCTTCTTCCCCTTTGGGCTCAGCCCCTCAGAGCCACCTTCGAGAACCTTCTGAAAGCCACTTCCTACTCTCAGGTTCCTCTTCCGAAGACCTTCGTTTCTTTCCCATGAGGACTTGTTTGTTTGCTTATTTGCTGGCTGGCATTCAGTCAGGGTGCTCTGGGGGAGGGCGGGGAGCTCTCTCCACCCCAAAGCTTAGCACAGCCCTGATTTATGAGCAGCTCAATAAATATCGGGTGAGTGAATGAATGGCTCCTTGGAATCGAGCCACACACACACACACAATGCCCATGCACACACAATGCACATGCACACACAATGCACACGCACACACAACACATAGGTGCATCATATGCATACATGCACACTGCATGTGCATGCACAGAGGTGTCATGTTCACACATGCATGTGCACACACATGCACACACAATGAGCATACACACAGATGCATCAAAGATGCACATACTCACATGCACACACACAAACACGCACATGCACACATGTGCACACACTTCATTGGGAGGCACGGGCTCGTCTTCTGTCTTGTTTCCGGGGCACAGGGACCCCCAAAAGGTCTTGTTTCCTGATACTGCTCTTCC
>NW_006295816.1:5165591-5167174 GCF_000327345.1 Myotis davidii
ACTCAGCAGGTGCACAGAAGGCAGCTGCCTCCCCGATGCACACAGGACTGAAGGGGGAAAGTCAAGCTTCTAAACATCCCTCCCTCTGGGGCTCCCAGCTGCTGCTCGGCACAGCAGCCGGAGCACAGAGGTGCTGAGATGGCACCGGCCAACTGCAGGCGAGCCAGCAGCTCACCGGGCCTCCTGGAAACATGGACAAAGAAGATGATGACTTGCAGTTTCTCTGTGCCGCGGAACTGGTGTGAGCTTCCGTGCCTCTACCAGGGTATTTCTGTAAACCCACGCCTCTAAAGCAAGCAAGCTGGGTGTGGCATCTGGGGCCAAGTGCCAGGCTGGGGAGCGGAAATGGGAGAACGCTCCTGTTCTGGGTGAGAACGGCCTGGTTAGCAGCCCTTGCCCAGAGGCAGGGTCCCTCCGTGTTGTCTGAGGAACCTCCAGCAGCCATCCTTGGGGCTGATGGGCTCTCGGGAGGACGGAGGCCGCGCGCCTCCTAAATGCATGGCCAACACCGGGAGGAGGAGGGCTGAGAGCTAATGCGCCCCCGTCCTCCGCAGGAGCCACAGCTGACTCAGGGCGTCTGCACCCACAAACACTTCGGGCTTTTTGTTGATCCTCACCTGAGGACATTGCTCCATTGATTTTTAGAGAGTGGAAGGAGGGGGAGAGACAGAGACACATCATTTGGTTGCCTCCCTCACGCACCCTGACCAGGGCCTGCAACCCAGGTTCATGCCCTTGTTCGCAATCGAATCCTCCTCGCTGATGTCCACTCCCTGCCACTTGGGGGAGACAGGAGTGTCCCACGGGCAGCGGCTGTCCTGACCACCTCCTCTCCGTTCCCACGTGTGGTCAGTGATGTGGGGCATGTGGTGTGGCAGTGGGTTTAATGCCTCCGTGCACTGGCAAGTCTTTCCTCCATGCCCCCTCCCTTGTCCACTAGCACCGCCGTTGGGGTTGGATGACAGCACCCGGGTACCCTCTGACCACTGGACAATGGATTACAGGGTACGGTCAGTGCGCCTCCGGCCCCAGCTTTCAGAGTTGCAGTCTTGCTTGGGCTCCCAGGACCCTGAGACATCCTGTAAGAGGTCCACTGACCAGTGGAGAGACCCGGGCACACACACAGCCACCTGAATAAGCTCGCTTCCTTCATGGAACTAAATAACCAAAAGGATCCCAGGTGCATCTTCAAGGGCAGGAAATGAGGTGTAAATCCAGTGAAATAAAAAAAAAATTGCCAGCAATGGTGAGCATACAGAAATAATCTGGCCTGGCCGGCGTGGCTTTAGTGGTTGAGAATCGACATATGAACCAGGAGGTCACAGTTCTATTCCTGGTCAGGGCACATGCCAGGGTTGTGGGGTTGGAGGAGGCAGCTGATCAATGATCCTCTCTCATCATTGATGTTTCTATCTCTCTCCCTCTCCCTTTCTCTCTGATATATCTCTCTCAAAAAAAAGAAAGAAAATGAATAAAAACATATTTAAAAAAAAAATAAAGAATCCTAAGAATAAGTTTGGCTCAATGGATAGAGCATGGGCCTGTGGACTGAAGGGTCTCAGGTTCAATTCCAGTCCAGGGCC
>NW_006295816.1:5167899-5175371 GCF_000327345.1 Myotis davidii
GGCGGGGTGAGAACGGCCTGGTTAGCAGCCCTTGCCCAGAGGCAGGGTCCCTCCGTGTTGTCTGAGGAACCTCCAGCAGCCATCCTTGGGGCTGATGGGCTCTCGGGAGGACGGAGGCCGCGCGCCTCCTAAATGCATGGCCAACACCGGGAGGAGGAGGGCTGAGAGCTAATGCGCCCCCGTCCTCCGCAGGAGCCACAGCTGACTCAGGGCGTCTGCACCCACAAACACTTTTTGTTGATCCTCACCTGAGGACATTGCTCCATTGATTTTTAGAGAGTGGAAGGAGGGGGAGAGACAGAGACACATCATTTGGTTGCCTCCCTCACGCATCCTGACCAGGGCCTGCAACCCAGGTTCATGCCCTTGTTCGCAATCGAATCCTCCTCGCTGATGTCCACTCCCTGCCACTTGGGGGAGACAGGAGTGTCCCACGGGCAGCGGCTGTCCTGACCACCTCCTCTCCGTTCCCACGTGTGGTCAGTGATGTGGGGCATGTGGTGTGGCAGTGGGTTTAATGCCTCCGTGCACTGGCAAGTCTTTCCTCCATGCCCCCTCCCTTGTCCACTAGCACCGCCGTTGGGGTTGGATGACAGCACCCGGGTACCCTCTGACCACTGGACAATGGATTACAGGGTACGGTCAGTGCGCCTCCGGCCCCAGCTTTCAGAGTTGCAGTCTTGCTTGGGCTCCCAGGACCCTGAGACATCCTGTAAGAGGTCCACTGACCAGTGGAGAGACCCGGGCACACACACAGCCACCTGAATAAGCTCGCTTCCTTCATGGAACTAAATAACCAAAAGGATCCCAGGTGCATCTTCAAGGGCAGGAAATGAGGTGTAAATCCAGTGAAATAAAAAAAAAATTGCCAGCAATGGTGAGCATACAGAAATAATCTGGCCTGGCCGGCGTGGCTTTAGTGGTTGAGAATCGACATATGAACCAGGAGGTCACAGTTCTATTCCTGGTCAGGGCACATGCCAGGGTTGTGGGGTTGGAGGAGGCAGCTGATCAATGATCCTCTCTCATCATTGATGTTTCTATCTCTCTCCCTCTCCCTTTCTCTCTGATATCAAAAAAATAAAAAATAAATAAAATAAAAAACTAGACTGGGCACTGCCTCCTCTTCCAGGTCACAGAACCAGAGTGCAGCCCCATGGGCCTCCCTGAGGGCAATCGCAGGACCCCAGCCTGGGATGCGAGGACACACCCCGCAATCCCTGCCATCAGCTCTGAGGCTGCAGGGCGCAGGGAGTGGAAGGGATGAGGCCTGAATCCTGGGCGGAACCAGACGGCTTCATTGCTAAGTACTATAATGGGTTTTTAATGGCTGCTGTCCAACAGCACACGGGAGAAAAATGCTTTATTAGTAATAATAATAGCTGGCACTTTCCTCTTCAAAGCACTTATTAGCTCATTAATCCTCTGAAGACCACCGGGAGGCCCCAGTGCACGTTTCTCTCCCCAGTTTCCCGTTGGGGACACAGGCAAACAGGAGGCAGTGACCAGTCCTCCACGGGAGGGTCTGAGCGTGGAGGTCGGCGTCCAAGAATCGGACGGCCGTCACTGGGCTGACGCGGTCCTTCCCGAGGGGATGGAGGTTAAGGTCAATTCCAGTTTATGTGAGCTTTACTAGCAGAGGCTCCCGTGAGTTGCACCTGAACTGCTCTTTGTTGGTCCTTTATTTCGAGTGCATCAATGGCGTTCAAAACCTATTCAGCCCAAATCAATTACGAGCGGAAGCTTGCGTGCCTGGCCAGCGCGGTCTGTGAGGCTTTGAAATCGAGCTCCGCCGAGAGGGGCTGGAGGTCACAGAGCGGAGCGGATCGCGGTCAGGCGTGAACACCGTTCTTTCTTCGCGCTTTGTTGTCATCATTCGCTTAGATCTCTGTCTCGGCTTACGGAGTACGGCTCCAATTGGTGAGCAACAGCAAACAGCCAGAGCGGCCTGCTCTCTGTTCTGACGTATCTACACATGTGAACACGGGATTATTTCTGTATGCTCACCATTGCCGGCAAGTTTTTTTTATTTCTTGCCATTGCAAGTAATTCCTTAAATATTTTAATCCAGCCCTAGTTTATGGCTCAGTGGGTTGAGCATCATCCTGTGCACCAAAAAGTCATGATTCGATTCCCAGTCGGTGCACATACTGAGGTTGTGGGTTTGATCCTGGTCAGGGCTTGTATGGGAGGCAACCAATGGATATCTCTCTCTCTCTCTCCCTCTCTCTCTCTCTCCCTCTCTCTCTCTCTCTTCCCCCCCTTCCTCTCTCTAAATATACCCTTGGGTGAGGATTAAAAAAATACATTTTAATGGATGAATCATTCTTCATTGTGCACCAGATGCCTTTTACAGAAGTTCAGAAAGTCTCTGAATTTACAACAGAAAAATAAACGTATTGATTGGGAACCCGAGCACGGTGCTCTGGAGAAACAGGCAGGGGTCAAGCAAAAGCTCAGAGCACACCGATCCCCTAGGGTCCAAGGACACAAGAACAGGTCTGGCCGGAGTGGGAGCAGGCGCATTTTCCCTGCCCCCTCCTCCCCGCCTTCTACAACACAACAGCATCATTGCAGTCACTGAGACTTGAGAATGGTATTTCCATTTCACACATAAAAGATAATCAACATTAGCTTCTAAATACCTCAAACCAAAACGATCAAACACCTTTCTAAAATCCCAAGTATATCGGCCATGCCTAGAACCCAGTTGGATGGCTTTTCCCTCGGAAGCCGCCTCTTAATTGACAGCTGATAATGAAGACTTGTCCTCAGAGAACAGGTGTCATTTTCAGAGCAGGACACCTGCCCCCCGCCTCCCTCCATCGGAGCCTCCATCACAGCACGGGCTCTGTTAGAGAAGAACTTCAGCTAAAACTACAAGCCTGTTAGCCCGGCTGGTGTGGCTCAGTGGTTGAGCATCAGCCTATGAACCAGGAGGTCCCAGTTTGATTCCCTGTCAGGGCACATGCCCAGGTTATGGGCTCGATCCCCAGTAGGGGGCGTGCAGGAGGCAGCCCATCAATGACTGTCTCATCACTGCCATTTCTCTCTTCCTCTCCCTTCCTCTCTGAAAACAATAAAAACATATTTTTAAACATACAAGCCCATTGCCATAGAAGTGGAACCACGCCCCGTGCATGTCCCCTCTGCTGTACCCCCTCATCTCCGAAAGGAAAGCAGAGGTAATGGGGAATGGACAGGTGTGTTCTGCAGTCTGGAGGCTGCAGCTGACCCCCCTCTGGGCAGGAAGGATGATCGAGAGAAGTGGGGAGAGGTCCCTGAAGCAGATGTCAGGATCCTCCACTCTGCTCTGCCCTGGGCAGCTGGAGCTTCGTGCCCATCACCGCGGTCCACAGGCCTGAGGCTTTTGAGGTGCAGGGGCCCTTCACCAGAAATTACCAGGACCCCAGCAGGCTCAGGTGCGCTCTCCCCCTCCCTCCATCCACAGCATGGAATGGAAGGATAACAACTATATCAATAAAGGCCAGCATTTAACTGAGTGCTTAGTACATTCACCAAGCTGTCCACCTAGAGGGGCCCACTTCACACTCACAGTAATGCCCGCGCACCGGGTCTGAATAGCACCCCTCATTTCCTAGGAGAACTCAGTCTTAGAGGCCACCGGACCCAGCCAAGGCCACCCACACAGGACTTATGGGACTCGGATACAGCCCCGCAGCCCCATGGGGCAGCCAGTGCACCTCCCGCACACCTGTCTCCCGCTGTGCAGACAGCACAAGGGTTTATGGGATGCGTAAAATGTGCCCGAAGGGTTTTATGACCTGAGGAGGGAATTGCGACGCGCGCACTAAAATTCATAGGCCGAGTCGGGAAAGTGTAGATGGATGGCAGTCCCTGGAGGCGGGAGGGGAGGCTGAGAAGACAGGCAGCCACGGGCTTCGCTGAGCTCCTGCCCGGAGCCTCCCGGGGCAGCGAGCGGAACCTGGGCCCAAGAACAGCGGGCATCCCTACATCTGCCAGACTCAGTGCATTAGCGTCCCTGTCACCATCCTCCAGCAACCTGCGGACGGAGGCCCATGCCTCCCTAAACACCCAATGGTCACTCCAACCTGCAAACCATGATTCTTGAGACTTCCTCTCAGTTAAAATTCTCTTTCTGGCTCTTACTGAAAAAATTGTGAGTACACACACACACAAACACACACTCCTAATAATTTGACTTCCCGAGAGATAAACAAGTTGTAATATCTTGGTAGAGACAAGTTCATATGAAAATGAAATAAACCTTTTTTTTTTTTTAGAAAGTAAATGTTAAAAAACTGAAAACAGAATATACTTTGCATTTGTGTCATCTCAGCACAATGGGAAGGTAAGCAGGACCATTTTTTTAGGCACAATACATAAAATCTCAATTGGTTATGGTCTATTTGTGCACTGACTAAAACATTCGTTAACAAAACAGAATTTTCTAGTTTACTGGATAAATATCCCAGAAGAAACTGCAGAATAATGCTAGGTTGCCAAGCAACCGCAGCCCGACTCCCCGTCTGTGCTCAGCCACCTCATTCATCAGGGCTCCTATCCCAGAGCCAGAGGATTCCAACCAATTTGCTTCTTGGGAAAATTATAGTGACTTTCGGTAACACAATAACACTTTTATTCTCAGAAGATAAACTTAGATGTTTTTTTGATCCAAGGGATGTGTTAATTCATTATTCTCCACACGGTGCTAATGAGAAGGCTATAATTAACTAACTACTCTACTGCGACACACAAAAAATAAACTGCAGTAATTAGCAACGTTTAAGGCGTTAACCAGCCCCCAAAATTAGAAAATACAGACTCTTTCCTCCAATAGGATGTAGAGAAAGGAGAGAGCACTGTGTCTGATGAAATGGAGACCTGTTTCCATCCTCCCCCCCACCCCACCCCCAAAGAGCGGTGAGAGGCATGTGATGGCCAATGTGAGAGATTCCACCTTAATAGCTGAGAAAATGGCTCCGTGCCAGTTCTCCTTGCAGGTAGACATAAAGTGCTGGCGAATAACGGGATCTTTTCTTTGAAAGAATGCTTAGCACAGTGTTTTTCTAGGAATGCATAGGACTGGCGGGCTTTCCCTCATTAGCTGTGTTAACTTAGCATATTGTATGTAAATCACCATAACAATTGCATTCTCTTCGGACTGAATTAGTTAGGATGAAGCTGTAATGGAAATGTTCATAATTGAAAATGCAGTATTCTTGGTCTGAGTGTGAAAAAAAATACAGGGAACATGATGGGATCAGATAAGAGGGGGCATCGTTAAGGACAGCTGTCCCCCCAAACCCCCCATCCCCGGCACCCAGTGCAGAGATGGAGGGCTCTGAGCACACCTTGGCAGGCCAATCAGTGCCCCGTTCAGGACTGACACTTCCAGAAATGTCACAGCTTTCCCCGGTCCCCTTTGTCTGTAGCCTAACTCGAGCTTTCCATGTGCATGGCTGCTCGGACATTTAGGGAAAACACAAAGCAGTGTGAGGCTAAATTTTTGTCTCTAAGCTATATTAGGCTCTATGGCACGGTGGCCATCATAAATCAAAGGCCAAAATAATTTCCAACAAGTGAAACAGCAAATGCCAACGCTCCCAGGAAACGCTATGTAAATGGCCATGTGAATGTCAGGCTGGCTGTCACGCTAATTCCTCAAGGCACCTTTAATGATGACACAGGCACGGGCGAGAGGGGTGTTGTCACAGGCCGTCACCCTCGAAGGCAAACTCTACACTCTGAGCTGATGCTCACAGGGCCCCCTGACACCCGTCCTTCAAATCTGAGCCGTCAGCCCCCATCCATGACTTAAGTTTCCTTCAGGAGAGAAACACCAGTTAGGCTCTAAAATCAGCCTGATCATTCCTCTGACTCAATTCTTCATCGGAATGAATGGCCTCATTATTTCCCCAAAGCAATTTGGGGCCCAACAACCTCCCGCCTTCCTGGGTGGGGTCTGTTTTATAGTCTGAGGGGCTCTACTAGCTTCAGATCGGAGACATGCCTACCTTTTCTCAAGTGGTTTTTAAAAGAAAATATGTAAAACCAGTTCACCGAATGCGTGAACACAGGTAAAGGGAACGTCAACTGCAACGCCAGCCCTGTCCGCCCGGCAATCCGTCCTTGGGCGTATAATGAGCACCTACAGACCCAGGAGGAAGCAGGCAACCTCCAGAGCCTTCTAATTTCTTTTTCTTATTTTTAAAAAGGAAAGGAGAGAGATAGAAACAGCAATGATAAAAGAGAATCATAGGTTGGCTGCCTCCTGCACGCCCTCTACTGGGGATCGAACCCGCAACCCGGGCACGTGTCCTGATGGGGAATCGAACCCTGACCTCCTGGTTCATAGGTCCACACTCAACCACTGAGCCACACCGGCCGGGTCAGCCTTTTTCTGAAAGGAAAAAACCCATCAATACAGGTGGAGCAGAGAACAGTCCAGAAAACACATTCATCACCACAGCCTGGCACTTCCGCCGTGAAGTGGGCACAAACATGCGGGGAAAGAGATTTCTAAGGACTGCCATCGTGTCCTCACACCGGCCAGACATGTCCAGACCCACTGGGTCACGGTATTCAGGAGCCTGTGAGGCGTGACCACACACGTGCTCTGCTATTACCGCAGCACGGAAGGCAAGTACACGGAAAGCTGGCTCACACACCAGACCCCAGATCCACGCTGCCACGGAGGCCACAGGTACAGGCCACAGGTACAGGCCACAGCAATGTTTCTAGGTACAGGCCACAGGAGAGGTATCACAGAGGACGGAATTCAGACACACCCACTGCAACCTCCGCAGGTGGCCAAGGAAACACCAAGTCTCACACCCACAGCCTGGAGTCCACTTGGTTTCCTTGTCACTGCGTTTCCCCAAATCGCCCTCTATGGTCTCTCTCCATCCATTGACGGACAACCAACCTGACCAGCAGTGGTCTGTGTATAGCTCCCCAGCGGGGCGGCAATCCAGAGCGCTGAGGGGCTGGGCCGCCTGGTAACAGTCATATCCCTGATTTTCAAGGAGACTGGAAACCAGAGGCGTTTGGCACCGATAGGCAAGCAGGGAAAGGAGAAGGCACCACAGCTAAGTAAACCAAGGAATAGCTAACAGGAACTGGAACAGGACCCGCCTCCACAACCAATGCTCACTTTGGAGCGTCTATTATGCTCCACTGTCTACTTGGATGCCCTCCAGTCCTGCAACAGCCTGAAGGCAGGTGTGGACAGGACCCCCGGGGCTGGGAAAAGGAAACTGAGGCACGGGGTCCTGAAGTCACTCAGGACACACCGCACCTGCCAGGTGGGGGCGCAGGAAGTGGGACCACGTGGGCGCGGAGGGACTCTGCCCGGCTCACCCAGGGGCTCCCCAGTGCCCACCTCCAAGAGCAGCCAGCTCCACTGCCTCTACCACGCGTCCTGGAGCTCGGACCGCGCAGCGCCTGCCCCGCAGCTCAGGCAGGTTCTGTGGGCCCCTCAGGGGCTC
>NW_006295816.1:5176677-5198680 GCF_000327345.1 Myotis davidii
GGAAGGGCGCTGAGCTCAGTCTCCCCGGACACCGGGACTGGGAGCTCCCTCCCTCCCCAGCCGGCTCCTTAGGCTGCCTAATTGTGACATATGCAAATTAACCCACCCCTGTAACCACTTTAAAAACTGTTTGTCCTGATACTTGCTGGTCTGGGATTTCACCATAGCGCTCCCTGATGTTTTTCTCACTTATTCTGCCTTAATTCGGGAATGTGGGTAGAAGACCGCCCCTGGCACTCACCCCAGTACCAGAGGCCATTTCCGGGCCTCCCCAGGGCCACCAGAAAATGTAAAGGTTACTTTCGGATTCCAAAATGATTTGGGGAAAGTGACAGTCTTTAACAGAATAAGAGACTTGCATATCTCTTTCATCTTTTTCTCACCATAATCAGACTTGCCAATTGTTCACACAATACCACTTAACAAAAATGCTGTTGCATTTAAGTCCGCTTTGATGGGAAGAGAATCACTAATCTGCCAGGGGAGTGAGGTGGGCTCTGCTGTGGCCTTGTTCTCACCGGCATCAAACAATAAGGACATTCAGAGCCCTGGGCCCCCCTCAGGGTGATGCCACCGTCCCAGGTGGCACAGGGTGGACTCCGAACTCCCCTTCAGAAGCCGCCGAATAAGACATTTTGAAAATGAGTGAATGGACTGGTGAGTCTTACTAACCGCTGGCTCTGGATCCGGATTCTGCCGGTTTATGTGTGGGCACTGGTCCCGCTGCCGGCCTGCCTTGGCACTGCCAATGCAAGTGAGGGCAGGACTGGCCCTGAGTTTCAATTGCTACAGGAATCTCTCCGCCGGAGGCATCGTTATTCACGCGGCATGTTTTCTAAAGTAGAAACCAAGGTAGAATACTGAATAAAATCCCCAACAGGGGAAATTCTGTGCCTGTAGGAGAGCATGTCCAAGGTCAAGGAGACGCAAAGCCAAGTTGGCTTTCCGGAGTCGGCCACCCTCTGGGTGTGCACCCACTCAGCAGAAGGCTCAGAGCCCCACCCGGGCCGGGCCGACAGGCCACTCCCGGACATGCAGCTCTTCTTTCCTCTGCGATGTGTTTGCTTCCCATTAGAATCATTCAAAAGTCAAGCATCTGCCCAATCGGCGTGGCTCAGGAGCTGGGCTTTGACCTATGAATCAGCAAGCCACAGTCTGATTCCTGGTCAGGGCACATGTGGGGGTTGCAGGAGGCAGCTAGTCAATGATTCTCTCCCATCATCAATGTTTCTATCTCTCTCCCTCTTCCCTTCCTCTCTGAAATCAATAAAAACTTATTTATAAATAAATAAATATAAAAGACAAGTATTTATTGAGCACCTGCTACTTACCAGTCATTGTTCAGGTGCTTAGTCCAGTGGAAAATTCAGATAAGACCAGTTGCTTTTCTTCAAATGAAATATCCAAAATGTATTAGAGAACAGCAAGGCATGATACCTGCCGCGAGAAGATGAAGGGTCGGTTCTCAAATATGGGTTTTTCTTTGAAGGAGAACCACATAAGGCTGAGCATCTGACACTGCGCATAAATGAGGAACTAAGAGCCCAGGGCTTACCAGGGGCGGTCCTGAGGTCAGCATACACACAGCGCTCTCTGCCCCAGGCTGCGGGCCTTAACACAGGAGGGAGGGAGAGGGGGGAAAGGTACGTGAGGAAAAAAGGAGGGAGGGGGAGGAGGAAGGGAGGGAGACAAGTCATTAGCCAAGGAAGGAAAACAGTATTTGAGAGAAAGATGGAAAGTACTTTAGCCAACGAAAGGATGTCATTTAAAGTAGGCATGGCCGACTGGGCTCAGTGGATAGAGCGACAGCCTGCAGACTGAGGGGTCCCGGGTTCGATTCTGGCCAAGGGCACATGCCTGGGGTGCTGGCTTGGTCCCCAGTGGGGGGTGTGCAGGAGGCAGCCGATCAATGATTCTCTCTTATCACTGGTGTTTCTATCTCTCTATCCCTCTCACTTCTTCTCTGAAATCAATACAAAATATATATATTTAAATAAAGGCATGCCAAATGGAGGCAGGTGACGTCCATTTCCACCTCCAAGAAACACCTCCCAGCGTTATCTCCAAGGACAGGTTCAAATCTGTAATCATCAGGGCAGCCAGCCAGAGGGGACGTCTGTGGACAGAGCCTTGGGCTGCTGAGCTGGAACCCTCCCTGGGCTCCCATCCTGTCTGACACTTTGTTCAGACCCACCTGCTCTCCAGGGTGATCCTGGTCCATCGGGCACCACGTGCACGCGGGTGCTGGGGAGAGGCTGGGCTCTCGGGCTTCACGTGGGATTGCGATTGCATTCGCTTTGAAAGGTGTGGATTTATCGCTCCCAACTGAGGACGGCTGTGTGCAATAAAACGACGCTATCCAACCACAAACGAGGGGGCGAGGGGGGCTGGTTCAGGAGCAGAAGCAGAAGGTGAGAGAGACAGGCTGGTCATCTGGAAAGAGAGAAGGTATTGGGGGCGGAGGCACGTTCAGCCCTTCCTGCTCATCTAGGGCCCATGCTGCCTGAACCAGGGCCTGGTGGCATTCCCAGAGCGAGGCCGAGGGAGGAGAGGAGCTTTGGCAAAGCCCAGAGCTGGTGATATGGCATCTTTCCTAGAAAAACTGCTCAGCAGAAGAGCTGCAGCTTGGAAATGCCAGTCCTGTCTGGCAGGTCTGACACTCACAGCCCAGCTGGCTGCTGCACAGAGGAGGGCAGGCTGCTCATTCCGGGGAACCCTGCCCACAGCCTCCAGGTACAAAGCCGCACCTTCAGCTCCCCTGTTAACAAAGCAAAACAAGAACCTGCGAAGTGCAGAAAGGAACTCGCAGTAGATCCTCCTTGAACAAGTCCTTTAACACAAGAACAGAAGGATACCGGCTGCAATCAAAGGGCAACGCCTCTGGAACAAATAAAAAGGGAGACCTTGTCTTTTGTGCCATGGATCGTTAATACGTGTGATCCAGCTTCGGGGCCATGGAACCAGACAACTTTGCCGGGTTTTAAATCTAGACAATGTAAGGGCCCCTGTCAACATTATCCTTATGGAGCCCAGGTCGTGCTGTGTTCTCAGATCCCATGCTTTCAGCATTTGTGGGTTCCTTCTGAGGCACAAGCCCACCTGTCTCAAGTGTATGCTTCCCAGGCTCCCGGGTGACCAGGTGTGGCCCCAAGGCTACAGGGACACGAGGAGAACTGCTGTGAGAAATGTCCAGGTCACCTCCTTAAAGGCATCGTAGATTCTTTCCGGTCTAGCAGCCCCACCCACAGTGAAGAAAGCCTCATGCTGAGGGGAGCAGAAGGCCCCCCCTTGCCTGAGTCCCCGGGTGACTGCACTAGAGCCCGCATTCCACCATGAATGTCTCTGGATGGAATCTCTTCATTATAGCTGCTTCTTCATCCCCCTAATTAATTGTAATCAGTGTCATCAGGACAATCTTAGAACAGTCAATGAAAATTAAAATGGAGGTCACAGTGGTGGTCTGTTGGCTTTTCCTTTGCCCAGCACTGATCCACATTCCTGCAGCTCAGCCCTAGAGAATAACACCTCTGGTGTGTGGCCCAGTAGGGGCACTTCCCGATGCTCCCATCAACCTCTGGTCCAGTGAATGGCACAGGGAAGCACAACCAGTATTTCCATCCCTGTCTGGGGTGATGGAGTGATGAAGGGCATCAGACTCACAGTGAGGAGGGAGATGGGATCAGGCAGGTTAGGGTAAGGGCCTTGCGGAAGGAAGATGGTAGATAAGGGGGGAATGAGCCAGGTGGTCAGGATGTGAGCAAGACAGGCAAAATGTACCAGTCAACCTAGAGCTGCCCTTCCCCCTGAACCCAAGAGCAGGAACTAAAAGTGGAGAGAGGAGGGTAAAAGGAGATTGGCTGGTGCTTGTGTGACAGAGACCACAGAGGGCAAGAGCAGGAAATATGAACCCCTAGACTAGTGAGCTTCTGCGGCTACTCATTTCGGGACCCCTCTCACGTGCAGAGAGCTTTGTTACTTTCAATGTAATAAACTTTGCTTCCCTTTGCTTACCCCTCCCTTGCCCCTGAATTCATTCATCAACTTCTGGAGACAGTGAACCCAACAGCTCACACCCCTGTCTCAAAAGGAGCCAATGGGAGACCTGCTTTGGACTTACACTGGAGCTATTGGAAAAATTGAGGACACAGCAGGTGTGACGTGAGCAGGAGAAGCTGGCTGCGTCCGACACCCCTTAGGAAGAACGTCACTGAGAATAAAGCCACACGAGGGACAAGAAAAGGAGAGAGCAGACACTTGACACTCATTTCTCATCAGCTGAGCATCTATTGTTTATGAAAAGCTGAAACTGGAATACTTCTTGACCCTGGAAGAGGTGAGCAAAAATTGTTTTAACCTAAAACAGCTTGACTTGGTCGTCTGTTTCTTGTGATCAAAATCATTGTTATTCACTACAGATTCCGGAGTAAGATTATTCTCTTGTTATAGGTTTGTTAGTAAAGGGATGAGCGAGGCAAAAGGTCTTCCTTTTCATGAAATAACCCATCTAATTGTTAGTGACTCCTGAGATACTGTGTCCGGAGGGTCCCAACCCTGTGTGTGAGCCGGCAGAAGGTACAAAGGAGTCTTTTAAGGACCCTGGTCACTGATAGTATACAAGGAATGGCTCTCATGTGGTAGGTATTCACCACCCTTGTTTTAAGACATTCCTCGTTTAACAATGGCATAAATCTAGACAGGTTGGGGGGGGGGTTGTAAAATTATGGTATATTGGTAAATTCTTTGTGGGCACATTTTTATCAGTTTTAAAGAGAGCCATGGACCAATTAATCCTCTCCACGCAGTATTTAGGGGCCATAATTCATGTTTTCAATTGACTTTTTTCCCAGAAAAATAAACAAACTAATTAGCAGGCAAGTATTTAAATCACAAATTGCTCGCATGTGATACACTGTGTTAACACCACCCATGACGAGCTCAGTTACCGGCACTGCACTGGATTTGTCTTCTTTCAGAAAAACAATATTTCTTTTCATTTATTTGAAGTATATAAAGCTGTTCAAACCCCCCAAAAAAGAGCCTAGCTCTTGCTTTCAATAAAACTGACAAGTATCCTAACTTAAGAGGAAATGCCCATTATCACAGGTACATAAAAATATTTTATATATGAAGATATGTTTCAATGCTCTGTATTTCCTGAACCAAAAATATAGCATTTTCATAATGTGGATTTCACCCAGTGTGTTTATTATTAGCACAACTACAGAAGCCCACAGAGGTTTTGCACAAAGATGGTCCCAATTAGATAAACATGAGAATCCTCTTTCCAGATCCAAATCTGACATCATTATCTCCCGGGAAGAGATCATTAAATTATGATTTAGTCACAGGCCCTTCCCGGATTAGAATGCAGAGCACTTAACTATTTGCATCTGAAAACAAAGTGGAATAAAGATAGCCAATTTAAAACAAAACAAAAGAACTTAAAATGTGCCTAGGTCTGACTGACTTGCTCAGGAGGAAGAATAAAGCAGCTCTCTGTATAAAGTGTCCTTTCCGCTACGTGTGCCCAAAGGAACACGGCCTGTGGTGGGAACAGCTAGGACGGACTCATGGATCAGTATCTTCCACACAAGGCAACGAACAACCATTCCTGTTCATCAAACGTGTTTTCTTTGCTTTATCCCAACAAATAATACATTTGGGGGGGGAGGAGGTAGAGAGGCTCCTTTTTGATTCTCAAAATAGCAGTGATGGTTACTGGAGGACCAGACACAGTGGTTATGAACCAAGAGGAGGTTTCTCTGTGGTATCTCATTCGTGAGAGTGTCATACCGACTCTCTCATGCAGCAGCTGGGTATTGTGAGCAGCAGAAAGACTTTTCATAATATCCCAATAACCAGAGATGGTGAAAGCATAACGCATTTCTGTGAGTTCTCAAGACCCTGACAAGTGCTAGCTATCCAGTGAAAAGGGGGGACAAGATGGGATAAATAAGCATCTTTTATGTGCCAAAACCCTCTCCGTTACGAAGTCGAGGACACTATACTTTTGAACATTCATAAAATGCCACAAATATAATGTACGTACAGGAGATACAGTTTTCCATTATTGCTACTCAGGTAAATGCAAATGGAGTTTGAATAAACTGATACTATCTGGCAGCCTGGTACCCGCCCCGTTTAACTGGCCCCCCCATTACAAACATGAGCTATAGCGCACATCTGAAATGCTCACCAAGACATCGAACGAAGCACCATGGTAAGCCTGTGAAGAATGTAAAATGCTACTGAAGTATGTGCATTTGGATAGTAAGTGAATGTAGTTATGGGGATGGATTACACACCTCACTGACTGATTCTCACGGAAATGACCTAAATCCTAAGTGCTGGCGCCAGGCTTGGAAGGTGTCCCTGGCAGTAAACTTCCCGGAAAGTTGGTGAGCACAGCCAGGCATATGCTCACACTGACGAATCACACACATCCGTCCCCAGGGCCAGGAGAAAGGCACTGCCATGCCAACCTTCACGCCCTCCGCAAGAATCTGCTCAGGCCATAACTCGACTCCGAGGACCGAGCAAACCAGAGCCCACGGGGACGCTCCCAAAGGCTGTTTACCGAAGGGCCAGAAGAGGGTTCCCGTAAACCGCTGTCCGGGCCCCACTCTTTTGTCCTGTTTTATACTTTAACTGCAATAAACTCCTGTCCGGTAAGTTATGGGGTTTTCTCACCACCACGTGACCTCTGATGTCAGGTGAAACTGCCCCTTGTCAGGGGAAATGGATGTGGCCCCGATGGGACTGGGGTTTTGTTCTGATCCTTTGGCAAATGGATCTGTTTCCTTGGGAACCGGTCCTGGGGCCTTCTTGCCAAGAACATCCCTGTCGTCCTGTCCACTCTGGGCAGTAGGTCTGATGCTGTCTGTCTGAGGAAGACAGGCAACTGGTTTCCCATCAGGAAAAGGACACAGGAAGTGTTAAATGGGGCGGGGACAGGCATATTCAAGTCAGAAATGTGCCCAGTCGCTTGGCCAGCATGGCTCAGTGGTTGAGCATCAACCTATAAACCAGGAGGTCATGATTCGATTCCTAGTCAGGGGACATGCCCAGGTTGTGGGCTTAATCCCCAGTGTGGGGTGTGCAGGAGAAAGTCGATCAATGATTCCTCTCATCATTGATTTTTTTTCTCTCTCCCTCTCCCTTCCTCTCTGAATTCAACAAAAATCTATATATATAAAAGCCTAAGCGACCGTCTGACCAACCGACTGACCGGTAGCTATGACGCGCAATGACCACCATGAGGCAGACACTCAATGCGGGTGAACCGCCCTCTTGCAATCTGGGACCCCACTCACTCCTCAGATACCCTTCGAGCCACAGCATTGCCCCAGGTGCAGCCAGCCAGGAGGTACCAGGGAATGTCGGCTCCAGGGCATGTCCTGCCCGTCTTGCCCAGTCCCGCCAAACACCTTCTAATTAATTTCCTTTCAGTGTGCACAAATCTGTGCACCAGGTCACTAGTATATTATTAAAAAAAAAAAAAGAAAAAGAAATGTGAACAGCAAGGTCAGAGACATAACAAGCCAAAAACCTGAGCAAACACTTCCCTGAACAAACAGAGGTAATGGGGAGGGAAAAAGAAAAAAAAGACACAAATTCCATAATGCAAACTAAAAATGCTTCACCCACAAAATGGATATTTATACCCTTACTTCACATTTCTTGAGAAATGAATATTTCTATCAGTAAAACACATGGTATATCAGGCGCAACACGGTAACGTGGGTTTAAAACTAAGACCATGAAGACTTTAAAAGGGAAGTAGAAAAAGATGCCACGTACACAGCTGACAATGGGAGGCATTTTGTGGCCCTCACACTGTCCACGTATTTCTCAGCCGCAAGAGAAGGCTGAGGCTCAGGAAATTGCATTGATACCGTTTTCCCTGTGAACTGTCTTCCGATATGAGTATCCTGGGGTGCACCTGGATCACCATCTAATCCACACACATACACACTGTACAGGCACGTCTCCTAGATCCAGGAATAACCCACTTTCTCACATTTGGAATAAATGGAACTTGGGTCTGTTTTACAGTGTCCCCTGTGGTTAAAGCACCGGGGGACACAGCGAAGACCACCCTGGACACCTAAGGAAGCACTGGCTCCTCCCACACCCCCACCTGGAGAGACCCCTCCAGGGCGTCCCCAAGTCAGAGCCCTGCCCAGGGAGCTCTGCACATTCTCAGGATGGCATCTGGGGCCTGTTCGACCCTGTGAGGCTGTGACCACAGGTTCACCTGCAGGCCCCTCCGGAGGAAGAGGATAAACATCCTGCTGTGAGCTGGAGAGCACGGTGGGGTCCCTACCCTAGTGGGATCCCCACCCTCCACAGCCATGTCAAGGCTCCAAAGACCCAGGGGCTTCCTGTGGCAGGTACAACCCCGCCAGGTCAACTGCACCTGCTGCAGCCGACGTGCCTCCCTAGCCATATGGTCCCATTCTTTCAAACAGCCTTCTCATTAAGGCTCCCGGTGACTACCGCCAGGTTACCCAGAGAGGTGAACTATTTTCAGTAGCTCCTCTGGCCTTTATACAGACAGTCCTCGGGTTACGTTGGCCTCGATGTACGTCGTTTCGTGGGTACGTCGCCATCTCCCATTTATTTATATAAAAAAAAAGTTCCATCATTTCGACGTATGTACATATGTGCGTTATGTTTTTTATTATTTATTTACCACAAGTAAAGGCCAGGAATTGTTATCTTTCTTTTAATTTTTTTTGCTGTTTCACTTCATTACCGCTGTGTATGTGCTCCATGTGAGTGACGTAGTGCTTATGTGGGTGGGTCCAACTTACGGAGAAAATCGCGTTACTCTGTGCCGAAGGAATGGATCTCCAACGTAACTCGAGGACCTACTGTAATCAAAACAATAAACCACCTAAGGAGAGCCAAACAAGCTTCTCTGATGAAGAAGGAAATGTCATAAAGGCAAGAGATAAACAGAAAAGTGCGATTCCATGAACATCACAGCAGAAAAGTGTCAAGGAAATGGAATTTGGCAATATTATATAAACAAAAGACTTTGGATTAAAAAATTGCTGACTTTGGTGATATTTTGGTAGGATTCTGTTTCTATAAATTGTATTGCATTAAGGATGGGATTGTTAAGATATTAATAAACTATTACCAAGCTTTTACCGGGTACCAGGCACTGATCTGTATCTAGATCAACTCAATAAGTGCACAGAAAACAAACCGCCCTCATCTGATGTCATGATACATCAACATAAAGGATGAAGCAACGGCCTGGGGGAGGCCAAGAGGGGGCCTGAGTCCCAGGCAGCGAGTGAGGGTCCTGGGACCACGGCTGGGTCTGGCTGACTCACACATGCTTTTTTGCACAATCTGGCAGATGTGGCAAATGTACAGAAAAGACAGCAGATTCCCAAGAAGGCACTGCTGGTACAAAGGAGACAGGTGAGGGTGGAAGGACCGCGAGGAGACGACAGCTGAAAATACGGTGAATATAAGACGCCTCGGGATTTAAAGAGTAGGCCTTCTGTTTTTATGGGAAAGAAAGAACCACCCTTCCTCGAAGACAAGTCAAGGTCGGAGGGGCTGACCATAGCATCCTCTCGCCGTATCCCACCTCTGTCTTCGCTTCCTGCTTCCTCTTTACTTCCCTCACCAGCTCCAGCAGATACCCGTGGTTCCAAGGCCGGTTTTCCCAAAGTACTTTGTTCTTACTGAGTGACAGGGGATAGTCCATGGGGCACCCAGGTTAGTCAGAGCACAGCACCGCCATATTTAAAAATACATATATCTTTATTGATTTCAAAGAGGAAGGGAGAGAGAGGGGGATAGAAACATCAATGATGAGAGAGAATCACTAAATATCTGCTTCTTGCACGCCCCACACTGGGGATGGAGCCCACAACCCAGGCATGTGCCCTGACTGGGAACTGAACCGTGACCTCCTGGTTCATAGGCTGACACTCAACCATTGAGCCACACTGGCCAGGCAGCAGTGCCATATTTTGGTGGTCCTCCTGGCAGTCATGCAGGCTCATTGCCCGTGCACAAGTATCTGAGCACAAGACTGAAATTCTTACAAAATGACAAATTCCCTAATAGGCCGGAGGAAGAGCTGCCAAACCAGGGCCTGTAGGCTGAGACTGGCCTGCCAGCAGTTTTGTAAATAAAGATGTATTGGAACGTTGTCATGTTCATTTGTTTACATATTTTCGATGCATGCTTTTGTGGACCACTCCGTAGCTGAGTAGTTTCCATGGGGACCATCTGAACCCCCAACACCTAAACTATTTACTACCTGGCCCTTTACAGAAAAGGTTTCTCAACCCCTGTCTTGCTTGACTTTTGGGATTGCCAGCAAATATTTACATTGTGAAGAGCAAACCCTCCAAATCCAGATGGTCTTCTGAAGATGCTTGATAGAAACATGTCCCGTAACAACTTAGCTACTCGTGCCTCCCTCTCCATTGTATGTAACTCTGCCAACTAAATGCTTGGGGGATCATGAGGCAGAGACTACAGCAGTGATGGCGAACCTTCTGAGCTCAGTGTGTCAGCATTTTGAAAAACCCTAACTTAACTCTGGTGCCATGTCACATACAGAAATTTTTTGATCTTTGCAACCATAGTAAAACAAAGACTTATATTTTTGATATTTATTTTATATATTTAAATGCCATTTAACAAAGAAAAGTCAACCAAAAAAATGAGTTTGCATGTCACCTCTGACACGCGTGTCATAGGTTCGCCATCACTGGGCTACAGTGTGGGTTCCCAGGCACAATGCTGAGCGAGATGTCCCAGGATGCCTTGCAACTGGGTCGAACTGGGTGACTGAATTCCGGCCATTGGAAGGTTGGAAGAAGAAACACCTGACCCTTCTAGGGAGAGCAATTCTGTTCTCTCTCTCCGTCCCTGTGGCTTGGAGCCCAAGTGTGGAGGGCAGGGCTCCTAGAGGAAAGAGTCCGCTCTCTGGATTAGCCCTCAGAGAGGAGATACCCAGCCTGGAGGACTGACAGTGGGCGATTCCTGGGGCCCTTATGGGCTGGCTTGTGTCCCTTCTGGAAGCATATGTTGAAGGCGTAACCCCAGGCCTTGGAACGTGACTGCATTTGGAGACAGGACATCAGTCAGGAGTCAGTAAATTTAAGTGAGGCCGTGTGTGTGGGCCCCATCTAGTCTGACTGGTGTCCTCAGGGGAGGAGGAGACTTGGACACGCAGACACCAGGGATGGGCACAGAAGAGAGACCACACTGGCCAGGGTGCTCCTCGCCATTTTCCTCCTATTTCTGAGATCAGGCCTTTATGGTTTCAAAAAAATGTCGTGTGGTTTTTTTTAGAGATGATAGATGAAATACAGTACTTATTAGTACAGCCACCCATTATATATGTATACACACACACACACACACACACACTACATAACTCAAACATGTCTACTTGATAATGTATATCAACAAATTAGAACTTTAACATTGCTGAAACACAACCAATGAATTATTTAAAAATTACAACGATTCATTTTAATGCCACGACTTCAACCACATCTGCGCCAAGTAAACTGAATAACTGAAGTAGTCATCAAAATAATCCAGAGCAAAACAATTTTAGGACAAACTATGGAAGCAATTTTTCCTTCTGAATCATCCTGTTCATTGTTTTACCCTGAACTTCACTGCACCGTGTGGAAACAGCATTATTTCCAAATCAATATGACTATTAAGTCCAGGTCATTAATTAGCAGTCTATTTTCTGAGTTCAGAGGAAATTACACAGGAGGCTATGGCCATAAGGGGTTGGCTCTGTCCAAAGACTAATTTTATGATCAATACAGTAACAATCAAAATTCAAAATGGTTTTCCAAATTGGTTTAGTCAAAACAATGGAACCGTATCTGTATAAAATTAGTTTAACTCTCGCTTTTTCCAGGGTGTTCTCGAAAGCTAGCAAGAGGAGCCCAGCTGGCGTGGCTCAGTGGTTGAGCGTCAACCTATGAACCAGGTTATGGTTTGATTCCCGGTCAGGGCACATGTCCAGGTTGCGGGCTCGATCCCCAGTGGGGGGCGTGCAGGAGACAGCCAATCAATGATTCTCTCTTATCATTGATGTTTCTCTCTCTCCCTCCCTCTCCCTTCCTCGCTGGAATAAATAGCAATATATTAAAGAAGAAAGAAAGCAAACTAGCAAAAGGTGAAGACTTACCCATGGACCTTCTCTCCCCGGAGGGCCCTGGGCAGTCCATAGAGGGGACATTCATCTTGGGGACCATGGGGGGGTCTTACGTTTCCAGGGAGCTCTCCCAGTGTGTTTGGTGGGAGGCAAAGGGCTGAACTTCAGCTTGAGCTGTGGGGGAGACGATGGAGAGTGATGAGGGATGTGTGTGTGGATGAGGTTAGCAGCCTGGACCATGACCTCCTGAGAAAATGAGACAGACAGTGCCATGAATTTCTCTTAATCTAATGAAGAGATGACGGTGAGTGATGGCTCTGAATCAGTGTCCTCCTCCTCACCTGCCCTGGCTGTGACTGCCACAGTGCCCCTGGGTTCCCACCAATGCAGAGCTGAGCCCCAAGGGCCGGTCCTTCTCTGCCGGGGGCACACGAAAAGGACAGATTTAAACCTGCCCAGGGCAAACAAAGAAAGACGTCGCCTCCAACTGCCCATGTGTACTTCGGTTTGTACTGCAAGGTCATCTGAAGGCTGGACAATGGAAGCACGGAACACACCTACTTCCCTCACAAAATTAAACTATTTAATCTGGACTCATGACACATCAGCTACAGAACCACAAACACAACAGGAAGAGGCTGGTGTGGTGGGGACCCTGTCACGGCTTTGCCGTGAGCACCAAGTCCTCGCACGCTAGTTCCTCCTACGCTGAATAATGGAAGGAAAGGGGCAGGTTTCTTTTCTCCTTGTTGCTTAAAGAATGCCAACAGCCTGTTGTCCTGCATTCTCCTCTGTGAAACAAGGAAAAAGTCAAGATAAAAAAGAATAAATACCTGAAACCCTTCTCAGGAATCTGTTGCAGTTCCCGGACCTGTGGCTAACACAGCCCCTTGTCCACAGGCTCACTTGTCTTGTGAGATTTCTCTGAAAGAAGTCTGGTGAGGACCTCAGACAGATGTAGCATGTTAGCAGGTGAAAGTTGGGGCGGGGGCTTGCTGTTCTCACCCGCGTTGTAAGATAACCTCACATCAGGAAGTGAATTCAACTTTCAGAATCATCCCAAGGCCTCATCTGCAGAACCCTCACAGCTGGCCACGTGCCCTGGAGGTCATATGAGAGCCCTGGAGGTCATATGAGAGCCCTGGAGGTCATATGAGAGCACTGGAGGTCATATGCAAGCACTAAAGGTCATATGCGAGCACTGGAGGTCATATGTGAGCACTGGAGGTCATATGTAAGCACTAAAGGTCATATGAGAGCACTGAAGGTCATATGTGAGCACTGGAGGTTTTTGGTATAATCGGGTGGTCATTTCAGGGTTGAGTGACATTCGTGGGCTCCATCAGACACCTGTGCAGAGATGACCTCCACCTGCAGTTCGACGCCTCCTGGCCCAACACCTGGTAAATTCTATAGCTTTGCAAAGTGGACATGCCAACGGCAGCTGTGACTACCGTTGATCAGGGAGGTAGCTGGGCAGGTCCAGAGGAGGTGGAAATACTATGAAATCCATGAACTAAGTCTGACCCTGATAAGTTCAATCACCAATTTCAGGGGTGCATTTAAGAGGCACCATTTCATAGCACCCCTTGAAAAAACAACCCCAATGCCTGGTATTGCCTGTGATTCCTCATTATTATTATAATGCAGTGCCAGTCACCACAAGCACTGTCATTTCTGGAGTTCTCACCATCACTGCATTACGGACTTGCCCCCAGCCCCAAACCCCCGTGGTGATGAGAGGGATGCATCCACTTCGCTCAGCCCTGCAGACACCCTGGCGCACAGCTCAAGTTTACAAATATTTGTAAAATAAGAGTTCCTTAGTTGAGATAAATATTTACTTTAAATCCACGTAAATTCTGGTGGGTTATTTATAAGGCATGATAAACACTCAAGAACATAAAATATGAATTTTAAAAAGAGAAGATATGCTATATGAGCTTAAAACACTTGGGGGAGAAGGAGAAATGGGGAGGTATATTTAATGGGGACAGAGTTTCAGTTTTATAACATGAAATCTTCCCAGAGATCAGAGACACAACAATGCAAATTTATTTAACATCAGTGCACAGGCCTCATGCACATGCGCGTGCGTGCAGACACACACACACAGCTATGCTTTTGTTGTATGTGCTGGTGACCAGTTCCCGTGCACCGTGATTTAGGGCCTGGAGGAAGGTCCTGTCTTCCTGGCGCCACGACCTGTAAGGCCTCCTGCTTTTGACTTTACCAGTAAGAAAACAAACCTTTAAGAAAAGGGCATCGCCCAGCCAGCATGGCTCTGTGGTTGAGCACTGACCTATGAACCAGGAGGTCACCGTTTCATTCCTGGTCAGGGCACATGCCCGGGTTGTGGGCTTGATCCCCAGTGTGGGGCGTGCAGGAGGCAGCCGATCAATGATTCTCAGCATGGATGTTTCTCTCTCCCTCTCCCTTCCTCTCTGAAAGCAATAAAATTATATATTTTTGAAAAGAACAAAAAGAAATGGGTATGTACAGGCGAGGTGTGAGCGTGGTTGGGGCTTCCCATCCGCCTGCTCGATACCAGCTCCCCGTCGGACGGACGGACGGACGCTGGATAAACACTCCTCAGACACAGCTGAAGGATGGGAAGGGAGTGTTATTAGCAACTCGGGTCACTTCACCTCCCTGGTAAATGATCACTATCCTAAACCGAGCCCTGGTGGGGAGCGTCACAAAATCACTGCGTGAGAGCCGCCGCTTTGGGGAATGAGAAGTTCATTTTTACAGGGAAAGGCGGCTTATTAGCTCCTGTCTCTGGGGGGTTGTCCGCAGGACACGGGCAGCGTGTTAAACCTGGTGAGCTAGTCCCAGAGACGGCCTTAATCGGGGCCTGCATCTTCTCACTGTTTTCAATCACACGCCTTAATATATAGTTTCCCTGCACCTCGGGTCAGATAATAAAGAAAATTCATTATACGGCAGCTCGGTGGCTCCTCCGCACACCTCTGCCAGGGAATTTTAATAATCAAAGAAGTTGCTGATGTAGGACTGTGATAAATTGTGTGGCTACAGGGTAATATAAACCTCAACGGGAGTGATGAGCACTCCGGCTCCCAAGGAAACGTCAACGCTGAGAACTGTCTAAATGGAGACAGTCGTGGGCAAATATTTTACATGAGATGCAACGTAGCTCCTTCAGGGGGAAAAGGCTCAAAGGAGGACCTCTTGGGAAAGGAAAGGCAGCCGCAAAGGCCCCCGGCACCCTTGCATGCTGTGGGAACAGCTTTGGAACAATGAGTTTTAAAAATTCATTTTCCAATTTCCAATTATCAAAGTTAAGAATAATTGGTTTTCAAAATTCCTTCTGCATGCTCCTTTTCATGACTGATAATGAAGGTCTTTAACAGTGAAATCCCGGGGGCTCAAGGTCATTTACACGCGAGGCACTTGCTTTCTTAGCGTTCCTCACGCTTCAATGTTAAACTGTCACACACACAAAAACGCACCCGGCTGAGGGGCCGCTGGCTTGCTTCTGTGCAGACACAGGACAGAAAAATGCCAAAATCCCACACGAACGTGGTGGCAGCCACACGCTGGAGTGTGGATGCGCAGCGGGTGCCTCCTTGATCTGGGGGTGTCCATTTCAGAGCGAGATTAATTTGTGCCGCCACCTCATTAATGCACCCCCCACATTTGGTTTTCCTGAGGTTGCTCTCCTACCTCCTGGATTTAATTTCTTTTTAATTTTTTCATACATACATATAATTTTCTCCTTTTAAGACTTAGCAAGGAGTGTGTGCTTATCATAATCTCTCAACACATAATTCTTAGCTATTATTTCTCAATTGTCTAACTTTATTTCCTCTTGATTGAATTATTTAAGCTGTATACCTTCTGCTTTGGAGACTATGAAATTTTTATTTTTGACCTAATACTACAAGAGCATATTTTGTTAATAGTTCATGTGTTTAAAAATATGTCTCTAAGGACCAGCCGACAGCCGATCAATGATTCTCTCTTATCATTGATGTTTCTCTCTTTCTCCCTCTCCCTTCCTCTCAGAAATCAATAAAAATATTCTTAAAATTAAATTAATAGTTTATGTCTCTGTAGAGTTTAAAAATTGAGATATTCTTATTCATTCTGTGAAGCTTATTAATCATATTATTCATATTCACTTTCT
Source organism: Myotis davidii (assembly GCF_000327345.1). Lineage (NCBI taxonomy): Eukaryota > Metazoa > Chordata > Mammalia > Chiroptera > Vespertilionidae > Myotis > Myotis davidii. Next base: position 5,192,991 of record NW_006295816.1, read on the forward strand.
CAACTCATTTATATGGTCAACTTGATGGTCAATTGTTAAAAGGGAAATGACTTCCATTGTGATTGGGTCTTTAATTTCTATTAGATTTGCCGACAGTATTTCACCTTTGTATGTTCCTTAAGATACCACATTGCAGATGGGATATGAAGGAGGAAAATCTTGGAAACACCCGTCTCCTCTGCTGGATGCTTTTGGTTGGAGGTGGCAGGTCCCACCCACACGGAAGGTGGCCACACAGGGCGTGGACCCCGGAGGAAGGGAGCATGGAGCCCAGCCTGGGCTTTCTCCACCAGGCAGAAGTGAGAGGGGGTGCGTGGCTTCCTTATGGGGTATTTTAAAAGAAGCAGAACTATTCCAGGAAGAAGGGCTACCCTCTGAGGAACTGCCCCTGGCCAGCTGGGTGGTTGAGATATCAGATATATTAAAGGTGGCCGAGGGCCATTCCCAGCAGCCCTGCTACCTTCCCCATGTGCTGTGGCCTCTCCAGAACACTGCCCACACAGCTGCACCCCGACTTTTCTTGAGTCACATCCCAGCCGTTTGCTTTGGAAACCAACACCTTCCGAAGACACAAGCATCAGGAAGAGGGAGGAAGGCTGAGCAGGCCCGTGTCCGCCCTCCGCTGTCCCCAATCACCTGTGAAACATATTCTCCTAAGACCCACGCCTTTTCCTGTCATGTCTTTAAGAAATGCAGGAATTAACCTTACAGAGATGCAGGCACATGGTCTAAGAAAGAAAACGATTCTATTGACAGAGATGTCTAAACAGAGTCCTGACTGAGGAGTGTAACAGTTGTACGTCCCGGCCCGAGTGCAGAAAACAGCAACTGAGCTCATGAAATATTAGTCTGATGCATAACGCACGCTGCTTGAAGTCAAGAGCAAGACTGGGGCGGGCTCTACCCCTTCCGATAACTCCTTGCTGTGACCCGGGGCAGGTGACTTGATTGCCACGTGCCTCTGTCTCAGCATCAGGGAGGGAAGGGAGGGAGGGGAGCCATAGCACTGCTCCTCAAACAAGAGCCGGTTCAGGATTAAGTGGATTTACTCCTGTCAGTCTGGGACGTGGCACGTCCTCAGAGCTTAAAACCTGTGAGCTGTTTTCATAATCCTATTGACTCAACATGGATGAAGAACAGGGGAAAGACGGCTCTGGAAATGGAAGTTTTTCTAAACTAATGGTTCTTGCTGGTAAGTCTGTAAACAGACACCTGAGCTCAGCCCCCACACTCTGCTACCCCCGCCCTTGGGTAGGTCACGGGCACATAGGGCAGCAGCCGGTCCTGTTTGCTGCGGCTCCACACAGAGCTCTTGTTATTCTTTTATTAAAAATATGTTTTTATTGATACCTGGAGAGGGAGGGAGAGAGAAGGAGAGAGAGAGAGAAACAATAATGATGAGAGAATCATGGATCGGCTGCCTCCTGCCCGCCCCCTATTGGGGCTCAAGCCCACAACCCTGGCATGTGCCCTGACTAGGAATCGAACCAGCTCTCTCTTGGTTCATGGGCTGATGCTCAACCACTGAGCCAGGCCAACCGCCTGGGCCTTTGTTATTCTAAATGAGAACCCCCGGAGATTGACATGCGGGAAAAGAGGTGGTTTTGCTCATTTTCATGACAGCAGGGTAATGAAGCCCTTGCTTTCCAACTGAATTAATAAACTGTCCCCATTTTGATCCAAAAGCAGTAATAGCTTTTGGTAAATACCCGCCTGCCAATATCAGTCCAGCATTTCACAGGAACTGCAATCATTTGGCTGTAAGAGGCCGAGGAGCCCTCCCGCCCCCTCCCCGGTCTTCCCAGGAGCCTGTGCAAGGAAACCAGCTCCGGAAGAACAGGGGGATTTGGAAGCGCCGATGCGAACATATCAAAGGCGTCTCCCCGAAGTCCCCGCTGCCATTCCCAGGCTGAGCACAGGCCCTGAGCGACGCTAACGAACTCCTGAGCAGAAAACAGATGCCTTCCCTCCCTCCCTCTCTGTCTGTGGGGATTGAAAGAAGAAAAACTCACACCGATGCAGTTTCCGAACGAGCCCGAAGCTGAAACGGTGCCGCCTGCGCCTGCCAGAGCGCCCTCACCCAGAGGCGTTCCCTTTGACCCTTGAAGCCACAGCCACGGCCGTGAGGGTGACCGACATGGGAAGGACCTCACCATGTTTCCGCTCAGGGCCCATCGGATACCAGGAGTTTCCCAGAGGCGGGATTCCGGCCCCCACCCCACCTCGCCATTCCTCCTGTTTGTGAGACAGGGACGCACCGTTGTACTATCCATACAATTACAAAGTCACGCATCATGAAGGTCCACGAGGGAAGGCAGTTTGGAGGTTTCTTCTGAAAAGAAACATACTCGGACCCACACTCAGCAATCACGTTCCCTGGTGTTTACCCAAAGGAGAGGGAAACCCTTGTCCACCCACAAGCCTGCACAGTCAGGGACCAAACATGGGGGCCACCGGGGTGTCCCTCACCAGGTGACTGGATAATAAACCGTGGTCCAGCCAGACAGCGGGGTATTACTCAGCACTCAGAAGAAACGAGCTGTCAGGCCCTGAACAGATGCGGAGGAAACTTAAAGGCATAAACATAAAGTTGATCTCAAAGGCTACAAGTGTGTAACTACATCTCCTAGAAAAGGCAACACTGTGGAGACAGTAGGAAGATCCGTGGCCGCAATGTGTGGGGGGCAGAGAGAGGACGGGCAGAGAGCAGAGGTTTGGAGCGCAGTGAACATACTCTGTGTGACACAATGATAACGGGCACATGTTATTACCAATCTGTCCACGCCCATTGACTATAAACATCAAGAGTGAGCCTGAGGTGAGCCGGGGGCCGGGAGGGATTACAATGGGTCACTGTGGGTTCTTCCTCGATAAATGATATACCTCTTATAACACAGAAACCCACACCTGCAACCTACCTATTGACCAATGTCACCACAATCAATTAATATAAAATAGTAAAAGCAAATAAATTACACATATGTGTGGGGGAGGGCTACATAGAAAATCTCTGTACCCCCATCTTAATTTTGATGGAAACCTAAACATGCTCTAAAAAATAAAACTCTCTTAAAAAGTTCATAAGTGTTTTAGTTTTTATTAATTTATCTTTATTGTTGAAAGTATTGCAGTTGTCCCCCCCCCCTCACTGACCCCCAGCACTGCACCCCCCTCCCAGGCCTTCACCGCACTATTGTCTGTGTCCATGGTGATGTAAATATGCGTATGAAAATGAAAGAACGATGCAGAGGCAATTCTTCATAAACCACAGAGAGCAGCCGATCCCACTAACCCTGACTCCTCACAGCAGAGGCCTCTGCCCAGGTTGAAGGCACCCAGCTCACAGTGTGTCCGCCTTCCCTGCCCTCCTCCCTGTGCCCGCTCACTTAAGTGCCCATTAACACGGTGCCACTCTTGATCTGCAACGTGCGCACCTGTGTCCCAGCCACCAGACCAAGACAGCGGCTGACTTTACGTTCCATTGACCGGCAAATAGACGGCGTTATGTCTCAAGCTATAAATTTCACCCACATCTCCACGCATGCACGTGACCCTGGGAGGTAGAGAGGTTTGGGCCAGCGAGAAGAAATGAGAGAGAAAAATATGAAGGACAATAGAATATTTCTTTTCTAAAATGCCCCAACTTTAATACAGAGAAGTGATCGAGTGTAAGAATGCTCTGGACACAGACTGTCTGATTTTGCTTCACATGGCCTTTGGGCAAGGCATTCGGCACTTCGAATCTGATTCCTTAGTTTCCTCATCTGTAGAATGGGAATGATAATGGATTCTGTATCACAAGTTTGTTATGATAGTTAAATGAGTTGAGACTAGTATCTCCTCCATGGTATGTGATTAACGAATACTAAGTAGAAGAAATTGGAGTCATTGTAACAGAGTAATAGCAGCAATATGAGTTTATCTTCTATTTTTTCTGAGTCCAACAAGAAATTATATAGAAGCTAGATAGGTAGAAACACTGTGGAAAAAAATCCTTCAAATTGCAAGAGTCTGCCTTTCTTTCTCTATCCTACCACTCAAATAAAATAAACATTTTAGGTTCATGTCAATGACAAATATTTCACTAAAATTCCTATTTTGTGTGTGTGTGTGGGGGGGGGGGGATAATTTACCTCCAGGAAACAGAAATATCCTTTGTGATACACGCTGCTTTCAAACAAGGTGTGAGAACTGCTGAAAGGTAAACTGAGGCACAAGACAATTTTCAGTGTATCTGAGGATGCATCCACTGAAGCAGGGACGTGTCCAACCACAGGTGGTTCTGAACGCTACACCCAAAAGCTGGTCAAGGTGTTTATAGAGGAGATGCTGAAGCAAAGCAGAGAATTTGATTGGCTGTGGCTTCAGCAGCTGCTGGTTTGGGAAGGCCTGGTGGCTGTGTGATTGGTTGTTCTCAAGCATCCTTTTCTGAGTGTCCTGACTCAGCCGGGGTTTGGACGGCTTACGCAGGTCACCAGGGCATGAGGGCAGCTCCGGCTTACTGGCCTGGGGTTTGACACCTCTAACTTGGAGCTCTGGCTGTGACTGTGGCCACAGGACTTGTTCTGGCAGAGGAGACGGCTCGCTTTGCATGGGGTCCTGTCCGATTAAAGCCACATTTACCACCTGTGAGCACAACATGTGTAGAAAAAGACTTGCTATTAACCCTTTCAGAACCAATCTGGAAATATCATGCATTGTGATGAATTCACCTGTATTTTTTCCTCATTAATATTATTCTTCTTGCAATGGCCGTTTGCATTGAAAAGATAATTATTTACTTGATTTATCTTTGCTTTAAAAAAATAAAGCGAAAAGCGTGGGCTAAATGACACGACGCATTAGGTGGAAATAGTTTATATTCTTATTCCCTCTCTTCTATCTGGAGAAAGAGCTGGTCCCAGGGCCAAACGAGGAAAAGAACAGTGCACCACGCGAGGCTGGACCAACTTGCTAAGCCAGAGAGCAGGGGAGCACTCAACCATGGCTGGAGCAGGGCCTGAGCGGGTAGGGCCGGAGGGGCGGGGCCAGAGGGGCAGAGCCAGCTCAATGAGCCCCCACTGGGAAATGAGCCCCCAGCCCCAAATAATTCAACAGCAAAGGATGAGGCCTTGAACAAAGACGGATCCACGAAGTCCCGTACAGACATAGTTAATGAATTAAAAGCTGAATAATAAACAGACTATTATATATCTTTTAAGTACCTCCCAATAAAATAATGATTTAATGACAAGGAGAAAAAGAGGATCCCCACGTTGGGGAAAGTTGGCAGACAGATTTCTTAATCAAGTGGTCTAGACGAGGGAACAGGATGAGAGAAACAGGAGCCGCCTGCTCGGTAGGGACGGGCGGGAACAGTGTCCGGCTGGTGACACTCCTGCACAGTCTGACTGGGAGGAGCACCACACACACAGGCAAACCAGGGATGGGTCTGGACAGTAACCGGCCTGGGACCTGCCAAAGGGTCCGGGTCATGAGTTTCAGGGACATCGGGGACTGCTCCAAACTGGAGGCTCTCCCCTCACACCCAGACATATGTGGCTGTGACCCTGAGCGGACCCTTTGCCATGAAGGTCTTTACCGGGGCAGTTGGTGAAATTCCATGGGTCTGAGGACTAGATGGAGGTCATGTATTGGTTGTGATTTCCCGCCCCTGAGGGTTGTATGGTTTTGGCGGGGGGGGGGGGGGG
>NW_006295816.1:5198733-5208366 GCF_000327345.1 Myotis davidii
CGCGGGGGTGGGGCTTTGTTCTCAGGGTACTGGATGGTTCCATACCCTTAAAGGCTTTAGGAAAAACAAGGGCTGGGTTACTATGCTTGAAACCTTCCTGTAAATTAGTGGCTGTTTCAAAAAAAAATTTTTAAATGATAAAATCTTTTGTATCAGAGTCTCCCACAGCGTGATATGTTATTCTCTCAATATAAGGACAGTTGTAATAAGTCGGGTTGCTTTGGAATCGCTGAATTTTAATGGCTGTCATAGATGCTGACCACCCTAGGGAATTTCTATAAAATTCAATTATTTTTCTAGCTGGTTCGATATCTCGCCGTGATGTATTTACACACGGCGCCCTGGGACCCAAGGATAATACGGAAAATCAATTGTTAAACCACGTGGACTGCGGCCCCGGGACGTTGGATGCCAGCCCCGTGCTTGGTTTCAAGCGCCTGTGTAATCCGTTTTAGAGTGAAATCCGATAAAATTAAAATTCTGTTTACGTATTCTCCGGAAGTTAAATGAATCCCCAAAGTAATTAGCCATAAAGAAATGCCAATTAGCTTGATGAAATCTGTCTTTTAAGCCGTTGGAAATTTGGAGATCTAAGAAGAGGATGGTGGGTTTTACTTAAAAAAAAAAAAAAATGAAACCAGGAAATGAAATGCTTTGTGTGAGAGGAGCAGGGACGTCCTTCCAGCCAGCGCAGCCCAGGTGGTGTGGCCTGTCCCTCCACAGTCATCTCTGTCATGATGACCTTGGCTGTGGGTTCCAGAGCCCCCCCAGGTGGGCAGTGCCTGGAGTGTGAGTGCCAGGATGAGGGCAGACAATGTGGGTTAGTGACATTCTATTGTCCTTGATGCCAGCAGGCAATGGGCATGCCCGGCAGACCCCTGCTGTCAGGGCACGGCCTGGGCCCCTGCCCTGCGATGGGGTGAAGTCCCTTCTCAGAGCCGCCTCCTGCGAGGGCCGGGAGCTCCTCTCTGACTGAGTCTGCAGTGGCTTCATCTCAGTCTCGGGGCTGGAGCAGCCTGTGAACTGCCAGGAGGAGGCATGGCCAGCCCGAGGCTTCCAGTGCTGTGGGCTGTGCGGCCGAACTCGCAGACTTGGGAGGCCAGCTGCCTCCCCCACTCCGGGAACCCCAGGGATCTGAGGCTGGGCTCCTGCTCCGCCCCAAATGCCACCCCTCAGAGCCTCTGTCCTGGGAACCCGGCTGCTGTGCAGATTTAAACAAAGGCCACTCAACCCTTTCTGCCCTCAAGCTGACGGTTTCCTCACCCATGGGTTTTTTTAAAATATATTTTTATTGTTTTGAGAGAGAGAGAGAGAGAGAAACATCAATGATGAGAGAGAATCACTGATGAGCTGCCTCCTGCATGCCTCCTACTGGGAATCAAGCCCATAACCCGGGCATGTGCCCTGACCTGGAATTGATCCATGGCCTCCTGGTTCGTAGAATGACACTCAACCACTGAGCCATGCCGGCCAGGTTTCACTTGGGTTTTGTGCACAGTTCCAGGCACGGAGAAAGGGGAGCAGACACACCATGATCTCACCTATGGGTGCTTTTACCTCCAAACTATAAATACAGGGCGGGTTGGGGCGGGGCAGAGAGAAGGAGGGCCATATGAGCAGGGATCATGGGCACTTCCCAGTGTAATAGACAGTTGTTCAGAAACAGAGGTGGCCTGGGGACCCCCAAACCCTGCTGGACCTGGAGAGAGGACAGTCTCCCGGGGCCATGCCCTTTCATCCATGGGGCCTGGTGCTCCTCAGGCGTGGCGTCAGGGGGCGTAAAGTGCTCCAGTGACACACGAAGGACCAAGGCTGGAAACATGAATGGCGCCTGGAAGTCTACGATCACGCCTGCTCTTACGCCCAGGACTTCACATCATTTATTTTAAAGTTGCCAAGACCCTTTGAGAACAATGAGGCCCAGGCAGGCTCTGTCCATGGTAGAGACCTCCAGCCAGGGCCGCTCACGTCCTGCCTGAATTTAGTTCCTTTGGTGCTGGTTAAATGATACATTTATAAGGTGCCGAAGAAAGCAGTCAACACACAGGCAGTGCTCGATTCACCTCGATTCAGGCTGGCTTCTTTCATACCCAACTCTTCCCACAGCTCAAAGTATCTCCTCCCAGCACAGACTCTGAGAAGGCAAATCTTCCAGTGGCAAAGTCAAATTCCCCTTTTAATACCTGCTCAGAGAAAACGGGCCCCCCATGCCCAGTGGTTGAGCATTGATCTATGAACCAGGAGGTCACAGTTCAGTTCCCGGTCAGGGCACGTATCTGGGTTGCAGGCTCAATCCCCAGTGTGGGGTGTGCAGGAGGCAGCTGATTGATGATTCTCTCTCAACAATGATGTTTCCAGTTCTCTCTCCCTCTCCTTTCCTCACTGAAACCAATAAAAATATGTTTTAAAAAAAGAAAAAAGAAAAGACAGTCCCCTGGGGGGCAGGGGGAGGATCCCATCAGAACAGAGGAGTGGTCCCGCCATGGACACAGTGTAAAGGCCTCGTTTGCATTCTCGTTTCTGTTCTCACTCTCATCCCCACAGCAATTATATCCGAGGGAAAAGTGTGCTTTTTTGGCATTGGGATTGGGGATTTCAGATCTTATTCTATAAAACCACCCATGCTTTCCCCCCAAAATGAAAGAAAGGGTGTTAGAGACATGGGTTTCTGGCAGGAATGAGGCGTTTGGGATGGATAGAGTCGGAAATGACAATCAGTATCTGGGGAAGGACCGCAGCCACGACTGTGATTCGGTTCTCTTTGTGTTAGAAGACAATTCTTTTGTGAACAAACGTTGGCTTCTCTGGAACTCCCCTTGCCCCTAATTCCTCCCATCTTCAGGGCTCCTGCCCATTTGCATGAATGACCCACAGAACCAGCCACCCCCTCATTTATGCATCTAATTTCCTAAAGGTTGCCCGGCAAGTCAGGGATGACACTGGGCGTGTTCCCTGGGGTTCCTTCTAATAATTGCTCTCCCTCCCCGGTGCTTTGGGGGTCTGGCACGTTTATAATTGACAGAAGGGTATCAATGCAATCCGGCTGGCTTCCAAGGCCACCTCAAGTACAGCTGGATGGCAGGAGATGGGGGAAGTTGCGCACACTCCTCCCTTTGCCCCCAGAAAGGCAGACTGAGAGAGCGGGAAGGGAGTGAGAAAATCCAAGATAAATAAATTATCTGATTGCATCACTGCCTGTTTCCTTCATTTAAAAATGCATTGAATTAGCTATGTGGCTGCTTCAGCAAGCTGTGAGCTCCGAATGCAGCTGAAATTCTCTCCACATCTTAGGGAGGGCAGTCAAGAGGGCACATTCTATATAATAAAAGCCTAATATGCAAATTGACCAATTGGCAGAATGACCAGTCACTATGATGTGCACTGACCACCAGGGGATAGACACTCAACGCAGGAGCTGCCCCCTGGTAGTCAATGTGCTTTCACAGGGGGAGCGTTGCTCAGCCAGAAGCTGGGCTCACGGCTGGTGAGTGCAACGGCAATGGCGGGAGCCTCTCCTGCCTCTGCTGCAGGTGGGCGGGCAGTAAGGAGCGAGGGTTTCTGCATTGTGAGAGGGATGTCTGACTGCTGGCTTAGGCCCGATCCTAGGGGGAATCATGCCTAAGTCGGCAGGCGGACATCCCCCCAAGGGGTCCTGGACTATGAGAGGGTGCAGGCCGGACTGAGGGACACCCCCCCCAAGTGCACGAATTTCATGCACCAGGCCTCTAGTATTTTATGTGTCCACAACACCCTATCTTTTTTTATGTTTTTATTGATTTTAGAGAGAGGAAGGAAGAGGAAGAGAGAAACATGGATGAGAGAGGAACATCAATGGGCTGCCTCCTGCATGTCCCCCCTCCCCCAATGGGGATTGAGCCCACAACCTGGGCATGTGCCCTGACTGGAAATCCAACCAGTGACCTCTTGGTTCATAGGATGATGCTCAACCACTGAGCTACACTGGCTGGGAATGACACACTATCTTTTCCCCTGCCTTACTCCTGCACCCACCTCACCATGGTCAGCCAGGAGACTTGCTCTGGCATTCCACCCTGACTCATGGTTGAGTAGTAGGACACATCATCGGGAGCCCGGGTTCCACCATCTGTGGGAGCTCTTCACAGTCAACAAATTAGGCAGGAAATGTATTTGTCCAGAGAATCACTCATATGTTCATAATGGTTTTCTGTATCAGTCTTAATCTTACAAACACTCCAAACAAAACTAAGGTTGGGGCTTGCTCTAGTTACAGCTTTTACCCGTTTTCCTGGCTCCGTTCCTATCACTCCCATCGCATCTGGTTAGGGAGACCCTGGGGCTCCCAGCTGGCTGCTGAGGGCGCCGTGTTTGTATAATAGACCTCACTGAGTGTGCAGTGGGCTCGGGCTCGGGGGTCTCGGGTATAAGAACATCCAATCATCTCGTTCCAACACACACACCCACGGTTTCACTCTTCCCCCAATGCTCCCCTTTCAACCCCCTGAAGAAACACAAGAGCAGGCCTGTGAGACGTGTCTGTGCTGGTCGCTGATGTGGGGCATTCTCATATTGAGACCCACAAAACGAAGGCCTCCCAGTGGCCAGCTGAGCTACACTAACCTTGTCCTTGACTAAAACCCGTAAGAATTACACAGTCATGTTGCTTTGCATTTCGAAGATACTCTACTGCCTTTTGTCTGAAACTACGATCTGATTTTCATATTAATACAAAAAAAACCACTAAATTTTCAAGAGAATTTGGGGCCTATCCAGTGGGCAGAACTTTGACGAACACATGTGGCTGGGCGGCAGGTTGGTCTTCACCATCCATCGTTTTACTGAGCCAATCCCTTTTCATTGTGTCCTTGTTTTAATGTTTAGTGATACGATGCTTCGTTACTGAGGCGACCTTTTACGACAATGAAACAATGCAGGTCGCCTGCGTGTCCTCTTGCTTCCCCTCCCCAGGAGAGTCCAGCCGGACTCCGGGCTCCCGAGAACAGGTGATCAGGTGAGGAAGCTTCCGTGACTTCAATCTGTCTCATTCAGCATTTTCAGTTGGATTAAGTTTAAGTTTAAGGTAAAGGAAATCTTACTGTCTGCCTGACTCAGATGTCCAGTCCAGATAACAGACCAGGAACAGGAAGGAGAGGGTCATGGAGCACAGACATGACCCACCCGTGGGTGTCAGGGCTCTGGTGCTCGCACAAGTCCCCGGAACAGTGGGCCCCCCCAGCAGGAACTGTTCTCCCCAGGCAGGCTTGGCGGCTGCCGGGGTGCCGCACAGGTGCCCCCGATACTGTAGCCATGTGCCTGTCTGCCACGCTGGGCCCCACCACGTCCAGAGGACCTGCGCCCCGTGGGAGGTAAATGAGTTCCGAGTGGCAGATGAGGAGAAGGCCTGGTTCCCTGAGTTTCTGTCCGCGTGCAGGGCCTGCGAGTGTCTGACGGGCTGGGCTGGTTTCTCCCTGCAGCTCCTCTGCCTCCTCCCCTGGGACTCACAGGAGAGTCAGAGGTGGAGCCGGAGTGGAAATCTATGCCAGCTCTCGCCGTGGTTTCATAATCACTTTCTCCGGTGACCACTTTTGTTTTTACTGCTTTGCTGGCTCCAGAGTAGCATGTGCCCCGCCCTCCCTCACTCCGACTTCTTACTAAACAGACTCCAAGGCTGCTTCCTCATTCGGCTTCATGCTCAGACACCTCGCCTGGCAGGGAAGGGCAGGCTGCAGGCAGGAGACGTCCAGTCCAGGACCGGCCCAAGCCCGCGCCTGAGCCGTCCACACCCTCCCAGTCAGTCCCATCCTCACAGCTGACGCCTTCCCCATGGGCGTCTCTGGCCTCTTCAGTCAGTGCCAGGGTTGCCCTCCTGAGTTCTCACAGGTGGAGACAGCCAGGCCTTCGCTTCTCCCTGCTGTGTCGCCCCGGGGTGCTCGCAGGACACAGGAGTGGGTCTCAGTGGGGAAGGGGCGGCTCTCCCCCCGGAGACCCTGGGCCAGGGCATTTCTGACTGTCAGGACTGGGGCGAGGCTGTTGGCATCTGGTGGGTGGGGCCAGGGCTGCAGCCACACAGACACGCAGCCCTGGGCAGGGCACCCCCCACCCCAACAGGGATGATCCAGCCCCAAATGTCCCAGGGCTCCTGTGGAGAAACCGCTGGGTGAGGGTTCACCCGTGCTGTGCGCCGAGTTCTAACCTCCTGTTGCCACTTCTCAGCGAAGATCAGTAACGCCAGGGCCTCTCTCTCCGGGCCCATTTTCTATCCGTTTATGGTGCCATGTACTCTGGGATCCCCGCCGCCGTGGCTCAGGGATATCACATAACTGGCCAGTAACTATCACCGAGAACAGAGGTGCGGAAAGGAACATGTTGGTTGCTGCCAATTTTGTTTCTCCTCCTCCGAGTAGAGAGACGCAGTTACCTTTCGCTTCGCTCCTGCTGCTTCCCAGCCTGGACGTGTGTCCTTCTGGGTCAGAGATGACGGAGGCACAGACACTGCCGCTGGGAGAAGGGACCCCGGCCCCACGCAGTGCTGAGCCCCAGGACGCCCGGGGAGTCTGCACAAAACGAGGATCCTGCCCATGAAGTGTCGTGGCCACAAGATGCCTGGGCTCTCCCAGTGTCTGTCCATTTTATTATTTTTTTAACACCCATTTTTATTGATTTCGGAGAGGAAGGGAGAGGGAGAGAGAGATAGAAATGTCAATAATGAGAGAGAATCATCGATCGGCTGCCTCCTGCACGCCCCACACTGGGGATTGAGCCTTCAACCTGGACGTATGTCCTGCCTGGGAATGGAACAGTGACTCCTGGCTCATAGGTCAATGCTCAATTACTGAGCTACACTGGCCGGGCAGCATCGCTTATTTCAGATGGTGACCATGTCAGCGGTGATGTCACTGGAGCAGGGCCTGAGGGCCATCCAGGGCGCAGGGACTTCCTGGGACCCTCGCTGTCCTCACAGTGAGTGGCCCAGGCCTTGCACGGAGCCAGGACGGCGGCACGGCAGCACATCTTCATTATCAGAAGTAATTTCACATGTGGTTTAACAGTCGTAATTGGAACTGTGAGTTATGCTTCCTCCATAACAGCCCATTTCCTTTGTTTGGATACACGCAGGCCTGGCGACATGACATATGACGCCCTTTATTTAATACGCGGGCTTCGCTGGCGGGCGTGCTGTCCGCCTTCCTGCAGCTGGAATGTGTTTTGCAGATAGAAAGCAGGCCATTCGGCCAGTTCCCAGTCCCCGTCCTCACCAAGGCCTGAGGAGGGCCCTGCCACCCGGGGCTGCCTGCTAAGGGCTATGGGTCCGGGGGAAGGAGCTGAGGTAGGTGGGGCAGCCTCGGGCATGTGGGAAGGGGGCGGCACCTCCGCTCTGAGCAGCCGGGCTCTGTGAGAGCCACACAGAACTGCCCGCGTTTCTTCCTGGGCTGTGGACCGCACTCAGCCACAGACCTTTCAAAGGGGTCCTCTCCTGCAGCCCGCGCTGGTCACATGGTGTTCTCTTCTCTCTCTGTGTGTCCTCAGGCCACTGACTTCCTTGGAGATCTTGGGGATCCTCACCCCCTCCTGCTCCCAGTGCACAGCGAGCCTCCTGCGGACAAGGGCTGAATCGGCATCGCTAGATTTGTTCTCACAACAGACCCTGGGTGGCTACAGTTGCTGCAATGTCCCCATTAAACAGATGAGGAAACTGAGGCTGATGGGGTGAAGCAAACCACCTAAATCACACAGCTCATGAATACTTAACCTGAAGTCAAGGTCATATTGGTCTGCTACCAAAACCAAAACTCTTAACTAATAGGTTCTGTCATCTTAACATGGTATTATCATATATGGTTTTAAATTATATTGCTTTTATTATATTATATGTTTAACATGCATATACAAGGTGGGACACAAGGCTTACAGTTGTATAAAAATAATACAAGAATTAATAAATAATAATACCAGGGTAAACTGTTTCCCATACTCACAACTGTAAATCGCCTTTTGCTCCACCCTGTAGTATCACTATATATAATATACATGTACTCTTTTTATATGCATGCACATACTAACATGCCATGATCTATGATAGAAATTTTAATACAATAAAATATACGATGAAGATGAATTTTGCTACTTAAATTACCTGCCTCTTCCCCTCTCCCCAGACGATTACATCATTCATCTGGTATTGGCCAGGGTGGGGGGTACTGTTTACACCTGGGGGACCACAAAGGATACAAATCTGGGTTATTTTTCCTAAAGAGCCAGGTAAACATTTACCCACAAGGCTGTTTTATTTTGTAGTTGCTGGCGTGAGCATCCACGTCCAATACTTAATTGTGAGGAGAGATGGTGTTTTAATGGCATTTTTTCAGAGGTTGTCTATGACTCGGCGCCCAGCACGCAGTAGGTGCGTGGTAACCGTTCCTGTGGGAATGAGTGACTATTTTACAGCTTTTGCAACATTTGCTTCCATTAGTCTAACAGCCTCCACATCTGAATCATCACCACTGTGCGCTGCCAAGGGACAGAACATCTGTCTGTGTGCGATTCTTGCTCTCGGCCAAATAGCTTCCTGGCGGCAGGTGCACAGCAAATACCCAACCAACACCTCCACCCACCAGAAGCGGCGGCTGCTCCAGCCACACCGAAGCCCACAGCAGCTTCCCCCAAAGGGCCACAGACACTCAACTCAAGTACAGGTACTGGACTTCTCATGCTCGTCTTTTCTTTTCTTTTGGGTTTTGTGTTGTTAATCCTCCCCCGGGGAGATTTTCCCATTGATGTTTAGAGAAAGTGGGAGGGACAGGGAGAGACAGAGAGAGAAACATTGATGTGAGAGAAACACATCCATTGGTTGCCTCCTCCACGCATCCTGACCAGGCCGGGGCTGAGGATCAAGCCTGCAACGGAGGTGTTTTCCCTTGACCGAAATTCAACCTGGGATCCTTCAGCCCATGGGCTGAATGCTCACCTTTTTAGTCAGACCTCATTTCTCAAATGTCTCCCATCTCAAACCATTCGCTTCTCCACTCGATAACGCTTTCACGCTGATGCCCGTAGACTCTCTCAGGGGACAAAGGGGAGTATTCGCGAGGACACGTCAGTTACCTGTTAAAATCTCAGGGCACTGTGCTGTGAATATTTTCGTGGTTTGTTTTTTTTTGCCCTTGTTGCTGCTTATTATTATTATTAAACTGTCATTTCTTACTGTACACTTCATTCCCTTTTTGTTAAATTTTCACTTACATTTCATGTCCTTTTTGTTTTTAATGTGTTTATTTAGAGATTAACACTAGAAAGACTGAAATTTAGTATGTACCTATATTGCCCAAAAGCCGTCAAAATGACTGCATTGCGAAAGAATAACTGTGTAAAGAAATTTGTTTAAAATTAATTTTTAATATTTTTTATATTATTTACAGTTATATAACAAGTTATTCGACATTTCTTTCATGAATTTAGGGCACAAAAGAAATAAAATAAACAACTTATTAGAACAAATATCACTGCATAAAGATTCGAATAACAAGTACTAGTTTAGCTTATTGAGCAACTGCAACTTATCAAGTATCGACAATTTATCATGTACTTGTATGTTATCATGTGACGGTAATCGAAAAAAACTGAAAACTGGTATTTCAATACAGAGACGAACTGGTC
>NW_006295816.1:5208607-5219253 GCF_000327345.1 Myotis davidii
ACAATTTATCAAGTACTTGTATGTTATCATGTGACGGTAATAAAAAAAAAATGAAAACTGTTATTTCAATACAGAGCCGAACTGGTCATATAAGAAATTTACTCAATTCAATAATAAGAGTCATAATTTCCCAAGCAGTCAAAATGACTGCTTTTGGATATGTATATATGTGTATATATATATATATACCAGAAATGAAGGAGGGGGAGGTAACTACAATTATTAATAAACGCATTTATATGTTGTATAAAAAGTCACAAAATTCTAAGAAATTCTGTCATTATATACATCATTGTTTTTCTAATTGAAATTAAAAAGCAGTCAAAATGACTTCCTTGGGCAATCTAGTGTTAAACAGTAGATTAGACATGTACTATACATAAAAAAGGTTAACCCAGGGAATCATTTGGAAGTCTGGAACGGAGTAATTCAATTGACATTATTTCTAATGGGGAAAAAAATGGTTCAGTTTTTGAACAGCCTTCTGGATGAAATATGTTAGAGCAGTGGTTCTCAACCTTGGCTGCATATTAGAATCACCTGGGAATCTTTTTAAAATCCTGATTTCTGGGCCTCACCCTCCAGAAATTCTGTTTCTTTGTGACGGGGTGGGGCCATAACATTAGTAACCAAGAAACAGAGTTTCCGGAGGATGAGGCCCAGAAATCAGGATTTTAAAAAGATTTCCAGGTGATTCTAATGTGCAGCCAAGGTTGAGAACCACTGTGTTAGAGAAACGAGGTTCCACTGAAGTTCTTTCGTTTTCCCTCTCCCAGCCCCCCAGCCCCATTGTTCTCTGTCTTAACTTGGCTTTTATAAGATCCACGCATTATAATTCTAGGTTCTTATTATAAAAGAGATTTATTTCCACAATTAATAAACACACAACCTCAATCACTTCTCACAAATGATGATGATGGTGATGATTTAATCCAGAAATTTAATATTTTTTATAGAAAAATAACCCGGAACCATTCTTATCTCAGATCAACACAGACATCAACATCCAAGAGACTGTTTCTGCACCCAGCTCTGCCTGACCACCATGTGGCCCTGGCCTCAGTTTCCTCTTCTGTAACCCAGGTGCACTATGCACAACGCAGAGTCTGATAAGCACTCAGTGGGTGGACGAGTTTTTCAGCATCTAGCATATGACTTTTAAATTAATATCTATCTATCTACATATATATATCTATATATATATAGATATATATCTACATATCTATATCTATCTATCTATCTATCTATCTATCTATCTATTCTATATCTATATCTATCTATCTATCTCTATCGTATACTAGAGGCCCAGTGTATGGAATTCGTGCACTTGGTGGGGGGGGAGTCCTCAGCCTGGCCTGTGCCCTCTCACAATCCAGGAGCCCTCAGGGGCTGTCCGACTATCTCGGAGGCAGGAGAGGCTCCCGTCACCACAGCTGTGCTTGCCAGCCCTGAGGCCAGCTTCTGGCTGAGCAGCGCTCCCACTGTGGAAGTGCACTGACCAACAGGGGGCAGCTCCTGTGTTGAGCGGGATCAAGCTGGAACCAGCTCTCCAACATCCCCTGAGGAGTTCCGGATTGCAAGAGGGTGCAGGCCAGGCTGAGGGATCCCACTGGTGCATGACTGGGGCCAGGGAGGGATGTGGGAGGTTGGCCAGCTGGGGAGGGACCGCGGGAGGGCTCCAGGGCGTGTCTGGCCTGTCTCGCTCAGTCCTAATCGGCTGGACCCCATTAGTGAGCTAACCTACCAGTCGGAGCGTCTGCCCCTGATGGTCAGTGCACAACATAGGGAGCGGTTGAGTGACCTTAGCATATCATTAGCATATTATGCTTTGATTGGTTGAACGCACGACTGGACAACCGGACACTTAGCATATTAGGCTTTTATTATATAGGATGTTTAAATATATATTTTACTTCAGAGAGGAAGGGAGAAAAAGATAGAAACATCTAGGATGAGAGAGAATCATTGATTGGCTGCCTCCTGCATGCCCCCTACTGGGGATTGAGCCCGCAACCCGGGCACATGCCCTGATGGGGTATCGAACTGCCCAACCTTCTGGTTCATAGGTTGATGCTCAACCACTGAGCCACACCAGCTGGGCTTAAATTAATATATTTTGAATGAATGACTAAGCGGAATAAATAAAACTAAACCAAACAAAAATGAACAGCTCCTGAAGGTTTCAGCACTCACCCCCTTTGTTCTAGCACGGTGTGGTAGAACTCTGCGTGATTCGGGGCACACTATGGGTCTCCACCATCCAGTGTGGTGGCCGCCAACCCCATGTGGCTATTGCACACTGGAACCTCAATTTTATATCACTTCAATTCATTTAAATTTAATGCCTGCGTATGGCTTGTGGCCACCATATTAAAATACAGTTAAAGAATCAAACACATGAAACTAGATCATATTTTGAACTCAGAACAGTATTTTCAGAAAGTACTAGTCATTTTTGAAAGACAAAATAAATGAATGTTTCCTTTTTTGGCCCAAGCCTGCTCTCTGTCCCTCCTGATGCTGTGCCCACCCACAGAACTCCCCGTGGAATCGTCTGCTCCTGCGAGGGGGCTGTGTGCACTGCGATTAGAGCCCCTTTAGAGAGCCCGGCAGCCTCTCGGGAAATGTCTAAGCTCCACGGAATCCTGACAGGCACCGGGGTCAATGATGGGGACAAGGTCGTTAGAAGGTCGTGGTGGCTGGTCCGGGTCCTCCAGCCTTGTCACAGCTCAGAGGCAGCTGAGGTTAAAGGTGGCGGCAATTACGCTGTGTTTGCTGCTGATAAAAATGACCCGGCAGCCCTGCTGGCTTCATTTATTCTTAAGTACTCAGTGCAGGAGGGATATGTACATAAATTTATTTCAGCTCCTGCCTCCAGTAACTAGGAGAAGAGACGCTACGTGCACTGAAACCATATGTGAAAGACAGATGCTCTGAGTGTGGAAATCTGCAGGCGTTTAAACCACGGAATCACACACATCATGGCCCTTGGGAAGTGTCTTACTCTAGAGCCTGTGCTGCTGAGGGGCTGAGGGTGAGCGGCTCGGGCCAAGGGACAGCAGCCAGGACAGAGGACAGCAGCCAGCTGAGGCTCGGCCTCTCTCTAAGACCCCACAGGCAGTGCCCATGGAAAATGAAGAGCGGCCGGCCTACTGGAAAGGCTGCAGGAAGGAGAAGAGTGACAGGTAAGTGACTGCAAGGTGATCTGGGGGAGAGAGGGTGCTCCGGCCTCTCCCTGGCCCCCGCTCCAGCCTCTCCCTGGCCCCCACTCCTGCCTGCCCCCCAGGCTACACTGACCGGGTTCTGCAGAGGACACCACCCCCTCCTGGAGTCAGTAAGGGGGATGGAAACTATATTACGAGCGTCCACTCCCCGGGGACACATTTGGTAAATGCCTCGTGTTCTGCCTGGAGAGTGGCTGTTGCCCTGGAGACCTGGGATCATCCTGTGCCCCGAGGTCAGGCCCACATTATGGCGACTTTATTGCCACTGAGAGGAGCCGAGCCTCCCATGCCAATCAAACGGAAACGTCGGGCCTGGCGGGGCTCTGGCTGGGCGATTTCAAGGCCACCACTGGACGGGCTGCCATCCGTCTCCGTCCAGACACTCGCCTTTAGCAGTGAATGCATTTGCAAACTGTCACCTGGTGTGACGCAGCCTGACATCCCTGGACTCTCAGGATCCCCCACGCCTGCCACCTACTCGGCTAAGGGACGGAGAAGCCATGTGGCTCGGGACTCCACCCCGTTTCCCCCGTGTACACTCTGAGCCAGACACGGCTGTGGATCGGGGCCCAGCCCGGCTTCCAGGACGGCGCCCCGAGCAGCGTCATCACCATCTCAAGGAAGAGCTGCTGCGTGTCCCACTCATCCCGGTTCTTGCTGCATTTACACACACACACACACACACACATACACACACAGAGAGACACACACACATACACATACATACACACATACACACATACACACACATACATACACACAGAGACACACACATACACATACACACATGCACACACATACACACACGTGTTTGTCTTCCTCTGAAGGAAAAAAAGCTAGAATTCTCCTATAAAAGGTGAGACTGCAAGCGCCCTTCTCGACTCCAAGGGCATGGTTTTCAGAAAATAAAATAAGAATTCATGATCCTGGGAGTGGAGTTGTATGTCCTGAGAACGAAATTCAAGATAGCGACACAATCAGCGTTAACCTTCTGGAATCTTCTCCATGTTCTCACCAATTTGCAGGGAGAAAGTAGAACCGTCCCCAGGAGTGGTAACAATTTCCTTCAGCACTTCCAGGGGTGTAAATGGAAGTGAGGGGTGCCCTGGTGTGGCAGGGGTGTGGTCTGGCTGCAGGAGCCCAGGCAGAGGAATCGCAGGGGCCAGGAGCGGGGCTGGGATGGGCCTCGGGCTCTGGGATTCCTTCCGGGAAACCTATCCACCCCTCTTGGTGCCTCATGTCCTTCTCTCTCATTAGGAATCAGAGCAAACAATCGCGCGTTAACACCCAGAGTGGTTTCCAGAGGCAGTGGCTGATTTTCATAAATGAGCTTCAAGGAGCTCCCCTGGGGCTGGGGGCGGGAGGTCCAGGGCAGGCTCCTGAGGAATGCATCTCATTACCATGGTGATGAGATGCAACAGGCAGCCTGGCTGTGGAAACTGTGGTTTTCTGGGAGAGCATGAACTATTAATTGCTGGTGGCAGGGTCCCGGCAGCTGCTCCTCTCTGAGGAGGATGGGGAGAGGGTTGGCCCTGGAAGCCAGATCCAGGCTCCAGCTCCTCACTGCAGGATGCAGTCACTGAGACAGCACAGCACACCCTGCATCCCGGGGTGTGGGGCCCACAGGGACAGCGACGCATGCTTGGCGGAACTCAGACAGCTGTCTAACCCACAAGAGAAACAGCACCCGCCGGGCACAGGTGAGAGAGAACACACGCTTGCAGCGGTGAGCCCCCAGGCTGTGAGGTCACGTGAGGTGGCCTGGCCCTGCCTCCGGGTCTTTGCTCTGCTCTCCCTGCCCCACACACTGTGCTCCTGGACCCTGCACCGTCTGCCCCTCACCACCCGGGACTCATTCCAACCAGAAGTGCCACGAAAATGACGGGAATCCTTTATCTAACGTGCCTGCTCTGCCCACTGTCACACTGCACACATGTTACAGATTCATGTCCTTGAAGATGTTTTATGATCAGAGATCCTCTAGTTACATGTCATTTCTGTTGTCTTTCTTATTAGATCTGAGGTCTAAGAGGGCAGGCCTGGGGCTGTTTAGTTTACTGCTAATCCTCACTCCTAGTGTAGAGCCTTGCGCACAGTAGGTGCTCAGTTTATACTGGCTGAATAGGTGCTATGGGGGCGGGGGGGGGCGGTTTCTGACTTAATGGAATAGAAAGATACATGGGGTATTTACACACCTGAAATCTGAGGGTTATGAGTGGGACGTAAGGGTCAGGGAAACCATGGCTGACAAGGATCACAGGTGATTGATGGAGGGAGAGCTACGGGTTCCCTGGGCCAGGGAGACCCCTCCCCAGAGGAGTGAGACTCGGGTGAAGGGAAGGCTGAGACTAAGAAGGCACTTCTGGAAAAAAGTTTAAAAGGGAAGAGATCCTGGGGACGAACCATATGAAATTGGCAGAAATAACAGAAACTTTATTGACCATAAAATCAAAACTAATGAAGTGGCTGGAGCACACACACAAGGAAGGAAGCCTATTTCCAATGACATTACTTATCCTGCCAGTCTGCGCTGGAATCAGAAGGGAGAGGCGGTGTGTTCTCTCCCACCCGTGGCGGGGGCACAGGCACATGCCCGCGGACGCGCACCAGGGCCCCAGATCAGTCCCCAGTCCGTTCTCCGCCCTCCCCTCGGACTCTCCTCCATGCCCCCTGGGTTACAGCTGCAGTTCCACGGGCTCTTACCTTTGAGAGGGGCAGGGGCCTGACCTCTGGTCCCTTCCTCTCTGATTCAAGCGTCCGCCCTCCAAAACAAGTGGCTACATACGTCACATGCCACGCGGGCTCTGTGCTTGAACCTTCCGCAGCCAGGCCAGCGTGGATGCTCGGATGTGCATTCCAACCAGAAGTGCTAACGTCCCCGAGTCTGTGCGGCGCAGCTGCTCTTGTACCTGAAAACCCCCTCGTCATCTCTGCCCGCCCCACCCTTCGTGCCCACATCCAATTTCCCGTCATTTGGAACAGAGGCGGAAGCCTCTCTTCTAGGGCCATTTGGATAGTTATAACCTCCTTGGCTGAATGTAATTCCCAGACGTTCCCACCCGATTTAGTAGTTCAAATGCTATCTTCTCCTTGAAATCCTTTCGAGTCTGTGCAGCCCGTTTCCTTTAATTACAGCGAATAGAGGCAACGTGCGGCTCAGAACTGAGCGTGGCGTCCTGTCGGTGAACGTGTCCCCGCATTTGATCCTCATGACTCCCTGTGACTTTACTCTCAGATTGATCAGGATCGGACAGGAGATCCTCAACCCCCACGAGTGCCTGGAGGAGAGGAAGCGATCCATCTTCCATCGTTAAGTGGTGACATCTGCCCGCATGTGGCCTGGGTCCCCGCGAGCCTGGCTTTGTCTAATTCCCTGGGTCATTAGCTACGTAATCATAATTATCCTCCGCTGTGCAGATCGCTGGTATGTCCTCATCCATTTCCCTCCCCTTCTTCCTGTTTCCTCGGTGACGGGAACCAGGAGCACGCCATCTGCGGCCACCCTGTGAGGCGTGGGGCAGCCCCTGCGAGATGGCACCGAGGGACCCCGGCCTGTGGGGGAATCGTTTCTGTGCTGTGGCTGCTCTCACGCCATCAACTGTCCCCCGACCTGACTCCACGCAGACCTGCCGCCCCATCACCTGGGTGTCTCCAGCTGGCTCCGCCGAGGGCCTGCCACGGGCAGGGATTATGAATAACTATTTGCAGAGAATGAACATTCCTGCACGTCTACCACCCGAGTCAGGCAATGACCCGGGAGCTGTGGGTGAGTATGCACATCACTGGACAAGCCCCCTTGTGTGGCCGGTCCCTCCTGGGTGGGCTGTGGGGCTCCGGCTCCCAAGAGCAATCCCTCCAGGAGTAGACGATGCCCACCGGGAGCAGCTGCAGGAGCCCTCCTCAGGCGTAGAGTCGGGATGGAAAGGTGGCACAATGAACATTACCCCACCGACCACAGAGAGAATACCACAGGGGAACAGCTACGGGGACCAGCCAGCCAGGGCAAGAAATCAAGGTCCGCGTCATCAAAGCACCGCACAGAAGCAGGGAAGGAGGCACAGCCGGAAAAGCACTCACAGAAATACAGGTGAAAACTTCCGGATTTGCAGGAGACACAAAACCTGCAGAACTGAAGAAGCAGATCCGATGCAGCCCTGGAGGAGCCCAAAGAAAGCCATGCCCAGGCGGACTGCAAACTTCTGAAAACTGAGGGCAAGGAGAACCTTGGAAGCAGCCGGGGGGCGTGGGGCGGGGTGGGGAATGGAGCAGTGACCTACGGAGGAAACAACTGGGACAACTTATCAGAGACCACGGGTGCCGGCAGGAATGACAAAATACGTTTCTAGTCCTCGAAGGAAAGCAACATCAACACAGAATCCTCGGACCAGGGAAAATACCGTCAGGAAGGATGGGGAGATGCAATAAACTCAGATAAAGAAAAACAGAGTATCTGCTGCCATCTTGTCATGTGTCTCAGGCAAGAACTCTGCCACCAGGGCCACCTAGCTGCAAGGGACCCGGGCAGTCCTGCCGTCGGCGGGCACAGGGGCATGGGAGGAAGGAGAAGGGCAACATAAGTGTGGGCACAAGCAGTGTCTGAGTGACTGTGAGTCAAAGGCAGATTCTATGAGACCTTGTCTTTAAAAGGCTTGTTTGAAAAGCAAAATTCAGCCCTAGCTGGCTTGGCTCAGTGGAATGAGCATCAGCCTGCGGACCAATGGGTCCCAGGTTCGATTCTGGCCAAGGGCACATGCCTGGGTTGCGGGCTCGATCCCCAGTAGGGGGTGTGCAGGAGGCAGCCGATCAATGATTCTCTCTCATCATTGATGTTTCTATCTCTCTCTCCTTCGCCCTTCCTCTCTGAAATCAATAAAGAAATATATATATAGAAAAGCAAAATTCAACCGGGTAAATGTGAAGATCTAATTGGCTTCACTAAGCTCTTGGGCAGCAGCCCAACCAGCAGCTAAAGGCGCTCCCAAGGACTGTGAAAATAGGAGGACTTTATAGGAAGAAGGGTGGGCAGGGGGCTGTTAGTCTCTCCCTCTTCTTTCCTCTCTAAAATTAATAAAAATGTTGGGGGGCCAGGACACCCTTCCTGGCGGGGGGGAGAGGAGCAGGGAGGGATTTCATCATGCATCATGAGCACGGGTTGCCTCCTCTTTCCATGGGGAAAGGAGAGGCCCACGGACAGGGACCCCACGGTGCTCAGCCAGGGATCCCAGGTTGGTTAAGGTGATGCTGCCACCACAGTTAGATCCGGTGCAAAGGCAGGTGTGGTGCCTTGGGCGTTGGCACGAGGGGTGCCATTCCATGGCTCATGGTTTACTCGTTGACGAGCCTGACACACGTAAACACTGAGAACAGTGCACGTGACACAACACGTCTGAGGTCGGACTGTCACATACAGGGGGCCTGGTCCTCACTGCCAAACTTGGTGTCCGAGATCCCTTGAAAGGTGGTCGCAGAAAAGTCTTATTTAATGCGTGTGAGCCAAGTGGCTGGAGTGAGTGTGCACACATTCAAAATGTACCGTCGCTAACGGGGATCCACGGGATGAGAGAACTCAGGGGTGGAAGGAATCCCAGGCCATTCAGCCCTTCATTAAACAGGAAACAACTCCCATTTGTCAACACCTCCCACAGCAGACACTGTACACTCCGTCCGACCCACTCCGCTAAAGCCGGCCTGTGCTATCCCTCAGACAGAAGGAACGGGCTCAGAGAGCAGCAATACCCCCTGGGACCACACCTCTGGGGGGTGTGAGTCAGGACCTGAACCCCGCCCCCACCCCCTGCTCATTGCTACAAAGGAGCTCAGAGCTTATCCCACTACACCCCAGCCGAGTGATGGAGAACCTTTTGAGCTCGGGTGTCAGCATTTTGAAAAACCCTAACTTAACTCTGGTGCCGTGTCACATATAGAAATTTTTTGATATTTGCAACCATAGTAAAACAAAGACTTCTATTTTGATATTTATTTTATATATTTAAATGCCATTTAACAAAGAAAAATCAACCAAAAAAATGATTTTGCATAGGTTCATCATCACTGGACTAGGCGGTCACCACCGATCACTGCAGCCCCTCTGTTTCAGCATCCTAGGATGAGCTATTTAGGCCAACAGGAAGGTGGGCACAGAATTCAGATCAGAAAGACCGGGGTTCAAATCCGTAGCTGCTGGACTTTGATCAAGCTTCCAAATCTCTCTGAGCCTTGGTTTTCTTGTGAGTAAAATGGGGATAATGACCTGGTTGTTGAAGGGGTTCTGCAGGGCTGAGTGATTTACCTGACAACTCACTGCCCATCCAACAGACATGCCACACCCTTCCCCATCTTCAAGGTCCAGGCATTCTTACCCCACAGGACGGGCACTGTGCCCTCCTGCACCCAGTGTCTGCTCTGCCCAGGACCTGGCTGGCCAAGTCCACATCCAAACTGTCTGAGTTGGCCTGTGAGAAGCAGATGTCCTTCCTGGAGGCAGAAAAGGCCAGTCCCTCTGCGGGGGAGTGGGGGGGGGGGGCTCTTGGCTCCTCACTGACAGACAGACAGACAGATCTCCTCAGAGAGTAAAGAGCCCCTCTCTGACTCCAGGGCTGGCATGACCTGGATGGCAGCTCTCAGCCCCAGCCACTCCGCGCCACCAGCCAAAAGTCCACGGCAGACACCACGTGGAGCGTTTAAGAAACAGGGCAGCAGCCCGGAAATACCTGATTGACTCACCATTTTTCTTATATGGACCATACATTGGACCACCAATCCACACCTGCCAAATACCCTAAGGCAAAGATGGCGAACCTTCTCGGGTGTCAGCATTTTGAAAAACCCTAACTTAACTCTGGTGCCGTGTCACATATAGAAATTTTTTGATATTTGCAACCATAGTAAAACAAAGACTTCTATTTTGATATTTATTTTATATATTTAAATGCCATTTAACAAAGAAAAATCAACCAAAAAAATGAGTTTGCATGTCACCTCTGACACCGTGTCATAGGTTCGCCATCACTAGCCTAGGGCCTAGGGCCTAGGGCCCTGCCTGACTGCTGGACAGCAACTGGGCCGTCTGCCTCCTCAGGTGTCTGCCTGTGGCTTAGCTCTTCACCTGCTTTACCTGAAGGACCCGGCGCAGGTAACCACCCCCAGCAATTAGGGCCAAACCCACCCCTCTTTTCCGCGTGGCGATGGTTAGAGTGCAAGTTCCTTCCCGACACATCTCCGCCTCCTGGTCCCCCTCTGTGAGCATCATGGTCCCTGGTGGTGAAGCCTTTGGAGGAGAAAGCTGGGAAGTTGTTGGCCAGGCCGCTCTCTCCCTGCGGCAGAGTCTGAGGCAGACATCTCATGTCTGATAGTGACCTTCGCTCTGCACGCACTCCTCCCCAGACCCTACCACCCCCTCTTCTGGCCCCCATGCCCCTCCCT
>NW_006295816.1:5220571-5231933 GCF_000327345.1 Myotis davidii
AGACAGACAGACAGATCTCCTCAGAGAGTAAAGAGCCCCTCTCTGACTCCAGGGCTGGCATGACCTGGATGGCAGCTCTCAGCCCCAGCCACTCCGCGCCACCAGCCAAAAGTCCACGGCAGACACCACGTGGAGCGTTTAAGAAACAGGGCCGGGCAAGAATAGAGCCATTCACTGTGTCTGTGCAAAGCCAGGGCTCCTCCTAGGCCCCTTCCTCTGAGTCTGCCTTTTCCTCCCTCCCCTAAAGGCCACTGTCCCCATAAGGCTGTCCTTTCACTTGCAAATGACACCAGCTCTCCAAACTCCGGGAGCTGCTCTTGGCAGGCCCTGGGGAAGGATGTTGGAGAGCCCGGATTCAATGTGTCCAGGTTTCAGATTCCCAGCCATCACACGTGATCCCCAGGGACGGTGCTCCCTGTGATCCCCCAGTCACTAAACATGGAGGTTAGGGAGGGAGGGAGGATGCTGCCTCTATGAACCCCACAATATCCTCTGGGTTTAACTGCACCTGCGTGAGGCTTTCTGGGTGAAATCAAGGGCGGGGGGAGCCAGTGTCTGAGAAACCACAACCGCCTCTGACACATTTTCACCCACGAGCCATGGAACAGGGTGAGCCCTGGGACTGAGAGGCAAAACCTGGGGATGAGGAAACATATATGCCATGCACACATGCGTATACACACATGCATGCACACACATGCATGCACACACACATGCATGCACACACATGCACACCTACACACATGCACATGTACACACACACACGCCCGAGGTGGGGACCGTCCCAGTGGTAGACTGATTCAGGGGTACGGACGGCTGATGGATGACCCAGCCTTGGACTTTCACAATGACATATGGGGGTCCCTGTGGCTCAGCAGGGCATGAGGATGGGAGTAAGGGGGTGAATGTCACTCAGGGGCCCTCCCTTCCACTCTGGAAATCAATGGGAAAAATATCCTCCGGAGAGAATTGACAACAAACAGAGAGAGACAGCTGCACCTGGTGCAGGTAGGTGCTGAGTCCTCCTCCCTCCCGGGCTCCGTGTGTCCCTGAGGCTGCCTCTCCTGGCTGCAGAGTAGGTGCTCACACGTGACTCTTACGCTCAGAGTCACAGCTGCCACATGGAGGACACGAGCTTCCCTGGAGCAGCAGAGCCATCTCAGAGCTTCGCGGGTTCCCACGTGTGGACACCGGGGGGTTGGGAACTCCCACACCTGGAACTGGCCTTCCCCTCACTGTCCTCAGCAAACTCCCTCCATTTGTAGGACACGCTGGCTTCACCACCCCAGCACCTCCGGTCCTGTGGGCCTCCCAGCTCAGCCAGGCACGGAGCGGCGTTCTGAGAGCCTGGCCCACCCGGGAGCTGTCAGCCCCATTGAGGCCTCTGCTCTGAGCACGCCCACCTTCTGTGGGTTGAGGATCAGGAAGCAAGAGACGGCAAAGCACGGGTTTCCGTCTTTTTGCCCTGATGGCTTCACCTGAAAGGACAGACTGTGTCCCTGACTCCTCTTCTAAGGAAAAAAAACACTAAATGTATCAGTTACTCAGCCCGCCCTTAAACCAGCCAATGGGAATGCAAGGAGAACTAACCCAAGACCCTAAAGTATGCTGACCACCCCCCTGTCTTTGTGTAACCAGACCCTAGCCGCACTCTGCCCTTGCATCGCTAGCCCCCAGCCCTCACTCAACCAACCGGAATCAGCCAAATCAGTGGTCCGAGTGTGCCCCCACACCCTGACACCAAGCCCTATAAATTCTTTGTTCTCTTGGGAATCGGGGCTCTCGCATCCTACCACTGCATCGGTAAAGGAGGCAGAGGGACCAAGCCTGGGCTTGAATAAAGACTCTATGCTTTTGCATCGGACTCGGTGCTCACTGGTGGATCTTTGGGGGATCTTGAAATCTGGGCATAACACACCAATGTCTGCAGAACAACTGGCTACCGATATTTCCATAAAATGTTTCTAGAAATGTGACAACCATTCTTCGGCAACATCTGGCTTCATTACTTTGTTGCTGTTGTTGGAGGTGTTCTAATCTGAAAACTAGAACTGAAAACCACTGTTTTAATTTGATTGAAAATTACCCTGAAAACATCCTCAGACAAAAGTTTGTTATCTTGAATATAAAAATTCTGAGCTTGAAAATTTCGCAGAAATGTTCTAAAGACATTTGCTGACGCATCCCTGCATGCCAGCTTCTGGGCTGAGTTTTCCATGCAAGTGTTTCGTATTCTGTCAAATCCTCAAAACAAAGTTATGAGCGAGGCCTTACAAGGAGCAGATTCAGGCTTCAGAGGCAAGCTAACTTGTCAGGACACAGCCTACACACTGCAAAGCTAGGATCCAGGCCACCTCATTCCCACTCTATGAGTATCTTTCAATCACCCTAATCTATGAACGATTAAGTTATATTTGACAAAGAAGATGATACTCACACCCATTCATTTTTTAAATGAAGCCACAGCTTGGAAAGCCAGAGGATTCACAGCATCCATGTCATTCGGTTCAATTTATGCTGCGGGCGTGTGGGCTAGAGGAAAGCTACCGAGTCAGTGCTTAACGCACGGCCCTCAGTCATCAACCGCGGGTCCCTGGACGTGGGTTGGTGCGATCCCATCGCTCACCTAATTTTAATAGCCCTCGTCTGCACCTAATCAACTGCATGGATTTAAACGAGCTGCCTCCTATTTTCACAAGAACAGTCTGCACCGTGTGACAGTCAGCATTGCATGTGGTCACGCGGGGAACGCACCTTCGTTGTAATAAATGTCAAGTTGAAATGTTGTAAATTAACCATCGCTGGGAATGGAGGAGATGAATGTGTGGTTGGAAGACAGCCTTGCAGAAGTTTAGGGTTCATGAAGGTGACCCCGCTCTTACTCCGAGGCCACCACATGCCATGCCGTATCCGCCCTGCACACATCCATCCCCCTCATTGCCCCAACACCTGCAGGAGGTGACAGCGATCCGCACACCATGACGGAGCGGCCGAGGCACAGGGGGGTCCTTCATCCATTAAGAACCCACCGCTGTCCCAGGCCTCACAGCGGCTCGGAGGGTTCTGCTGTGAAAGCGACCGCAGCGCCTATCTCTGCAGGCATGCAGCCAAGGTGCACACGCCTCCGGATTCTATCCCTCCCAGGCTGAGATATCAAGAAATTGAGCTGCATTATGTCAACGTAAGAAACATTCAAACCTGTGAAGGATTTTTGTGAGTTTATTTGGGCCCAAATTGTCAACAACCGCTGGGAAACGAATGTCCCATGGGCTGAGAGAGAGCTCCGGAGAATGGCCATTTTGCACCTTGTTTTAGACATTGCCATCAAAGGAGGAGACATAAAGAGATTACATGGACTCCACTGGTGATCGATTAGGAAGGCCGGAGAAAGCAAGTGGGGAAACTTCCAGGATTGGATAAAAATAAAGTGATATACACATATTTCTTTTACTTAGGTGGGTGCAGGATAGTTTACAGTCAACGATGAACTCAATAACAGTGCGGGGATTTGTCATCTCCACAGAGCGGTGCCTGGGCTTTGAGGGGGTCCAAGAAAAAAAAAAGAGCATTACTTTGATGTTCCAAAGATGTTATTGTAGATGCAAAAAGACTAGATTCGGGGGCTCAGTTAGGGTAAAAAGACTGATTTTTGTCAGGGAAGATTCTAGCCTAGGTCTTGACTACTTGACATAAACTGCTTTTAATTAAAATGCTTTCATTTCAGACCATCCTTGGTGGCTACTCTAGGTCTCTGAGTTTGCAAGGCTGCCACGCAGGCCTCCCCTGCGCTCGTCAGGTTAGCACGTGGTCCCTTTCAGTCCACAGTTAAGAATGCTGTTCCATGGCGAAGGCGGTAGAGAGTCATCCCAGAAATAAGCAGGTGCTCAGACTGATCCGCGAGTCCCCGAGCTGAGAGAGGAGGTGTGTGTACACGCCAAGGGTGACACAAGGTTCCCAGAGGCCCACCTGCCTCCTGTTGGGAAGCCCAGAAGCACAGGCCAAGGCTGGGCACAGAGGACCCCGGGGCCACCTGTTCCTTCTTCCCCTTTGACTTCTGTCTCCTTCACAACCTATGCCCAGTCATTCACCCCAGGGGCCACCGTCCACGCCCGTCCACCTGCAGGCCCTGAATGGGTACCCTGACAATGCCACCCACCTGAGTCTCACCTAACAACCCTGTGATCCACCCATCCCTTTGTCCTTTTGTCTACGGAAGCCAGGGGCCCTGCAGGACCCGCTGGGAGGAAAGGTGCTGAGGCCAAATACTTCATCAGAGAGAGAGATTTCCCGTCTCCCCAGAAGGGAGGGATCACCCGCAGACGAAGACGGATGGCCCTCTGTCAGAGAGCTACCTGGAACAGGTGCTCCCGATTCATTTTCCTGAGCCACTCGCCCGGGGCGAGATAATTAAAGAACGAACCTGGCAGCCTTCTCCTGCAGTCCGGTTATCACGGGTGAGGCGATGAGACGGCACTTAGGAATGTTCCGCAGAAAAGGGGTTACTCTTTATTCTGGCACATATTTTAATGAATACTATTACTGATGTTCTACATTTTAAAATTAAATCCGAGCTGCCCCATAAAACAAAAAGAATATAAGGTTGTTATGGAAAAGGTACAAAATATTAGAAACCATAAAGAAAAATGTCAGTCCACAGAAACAGGTATGACTTATTTTCATTCTAAGTTTGCACATACATCGATAGAGATGTAGCCTAACATCAGATGGAGTTTTATGAACTGATAACATATTCATTTTAAAATTAACCAAGTAACACTAGTATACATATTCATTGTAAACTAACTGGAAAACCACAGGGAAGTAAAATATGGGCGCAGTATTTTGTCCGATACATGTTCTTTCTGTTTACCTGATGATTCAGGGTATTTATTTAACATGGGACTGATGTCTGCGGTCCGTGAGGAGCCCTGAGCCCTGGGAGAGGACTTTAAACATGAGACCGAGTTCTCTCTCATTCGCAGGATGGAGAGCCCAGCCCTCAGCCAGGACTCCACAATATAAAGAGACAATTATGTGGCTATTACCAGCTCGGATGGACCTCATGGTATTTAGATGAACAAAGCTCTTTTTGTCATTTCACTCACTCGAATCTCTTCAGAGAATGAGCAATTCTCTTCCACTTCCTCCATGTGGGAAAAACAGCTCATTGGAAAGGGAAGAGGCTGCTGGTCCCTCCGGAACCGGCTGTGGAGCGTGGCCTCTGTGGGCACCTGACCCCAGCTTACCTCAGGCTCCGCGTGCGGGCGGGGCCTCCACCCAGGGGCTGGACAGGGGTCTGGAGGCGCAGAGCAGGATCGCCGACTGACCTGGGGCCGGGGCACGTGGTTCTGTGTTTCTCTTCTCCCTCTCCGGACAGTGGCCTGAGCGGCATCTGGGACCAGAACACAGTGTTCTCAAGGAGCTGGGCTCTAACGGGCCATTTCCTCCTCTGATGTTTACCCAAGTCAGGACTTCAGTGTTTGCAGAGTATTTTTCCTTGTTCCCGACACAAAGCAACTTTATACACTAGGCAGTGTCAAAACACAAGAACCAGCTGAGTGGCACTTAAAGATCTTATTCCTTCGATGCAACGATTGGTGAGTCAGCAGCAGCCCATCCAGTGGAAAGCATGGAGACGTACAACATGAGAAGCTTCCACGGGCGGAGGGAGTGGGGACGAGGAGGTCACACACAGCCAAGCATGCGGGTTAGGCTGTGGCAGCTCTCTGTCCTGAGGGACAGTGTCTCTCGGCAGGCATCGCCCTGGTGCTGACCAGGGGGTACCGGAGGGACCGGTCTGAGGCTCCATCTCTGGGAGAACCGAATCTAAAACGAAGTCTCCGGTTGCTGATCTTAGCACGAGAAACTCCATCTTGGGCCTGTTGACTTGTTTTTAACAGTGGTCCGTGGACTAAAACATTTGCATCCAGACTTCCCATATTTGTATAGCCAGGAGGAGCATAATGAAAATGATGCATCTCACATTTCCCTTTGGCCTACTTTACGAAGCACTTAGCCTAGCTGGCATGGCTCAGAGGTTGAGCATCGACCTATGAACCAGGAGGTGACATGTTCGATTCCCATCAGGGCTCAATCCCCAGCAGGGGGCATGCAGGAGGCAGCTGATCAATGACGTTTCTCTCTCTCTCCCCCTCTCCCTTCCACTCTCTCTAAAAACCAATAAAAACGTATCTATATATATAAAACCCTAATATGCAAATAGACCAAATGGTGGAATAACCTAACAACTGGTCGCTATGATGTGTGCTGACCACTAGGAGGCGCACGTGAACATGGTGGGCATTGGCCGCGGCAGGATGGTGGAGCAGGTGAGCAAGGGCAACAGACCAAGGCAGGGCGCTGGTTGCTGTCGTCAGAGTGAGCCTCTGGTGGTTTCTGAAAATTCTTTGCTCCCGAGTTGCAGTCCCACCTGGCGCTCACACCTGGTGCTGAGGCGGGAGGAGCTGGACAGGGGCACAGAGGATGGGCCAAGACCTGCCCCTGTGCCCACCACAGCCTCGCAGCCCACAGTTCCTTTCAAGGTGCACGAATTTGTGCACTGGGCCCCTAGTTTAAAAATACAGAATGAGAAGAAAAATCAGCCTTGAGGTTCAGGCCAAGTTCCTCCAGGATCTCTGAACAGTTTAGAAGCATGTACATGGAAATGACCCCGGGTTGCCTCTTGGATTTTCTTCCAGAAGGAGGGGCTGGAGAGCTTAGTATCCTTGCAAACCTGCCTGTCCCTCCCAGCCCAGCAGATGGCCTTCCTGCAAGTGTCCTCACACCTGAGTTCAGCATCTCTACCTGGGCTTCCTTAGGTAGAGATGTGCCAGCCTCCAACACTACCACCTGGTACCCTGCAGATCTTCAGGGCAGGAAATCCGAACCCTCCCCACCTCATCCCCAGCTCCCAGCACAGTCCTTAGAGTCTGAACTAAATAAATATTTTCCAAAAGCAGCAAATAATGCTGTACCACTTCCTATCTGCCGGGCTCCTTCTAAGAGCTTTACACAGATTCACTCTGCCTTCGCTGCCATTGTTATCAACACCGAACCGAACCGGTGAGGAAACTGGGAAGCGGAGTGGAAATCACCTGGCCCAGGCCCTAGGGCCAGTTCTAGGGGAGCTGAGGTTCACGCCCGCATGGCGAAGGCCAGGACACTGGGCAGCGGGCAGAGAGGGACACTCCTCATCCTAGGCTGAGTGGCTTTGAACTCCAGGCCTCCAGGCACCATTTGCTACAATGTCCCTCCCGATTATGTAGGACCTGATAATCCAATTTGTGGGTTTCTGAAGACAAAGCCTCTTACCCCCCACCCCCTCCCCCCAACTTCCCCCTGCAGGGATCAGTTATGGGCTCCTGAGACCCTCCCAGGGATGGAGGGGGAGGGGCTGTAGCTGCCTGGGCCAGACTTGCCCTCAGGTTGCCCTTTGAGCTTGGGGGCGGGGCTGGGCTTCCAGTAGCTCCCCATGAAGTGGATTCCAAATAGGGTGCAGCTGCTTATCATCTCCAGTGCCCTTCCCACCCCTGCCGGTGCCTGCCCACCCAGACCTCTCCTGGGAGGGGTGCCCAGTGCACAGTCCAGGCTCAGAGCGCCCCCTCTGGTGGCGTGGAAAGACTTTGAGGAGAATGACAGGGTGAGAACTGCATTTAAGGAGGATCAGGAGCAGCTGCAGCGGGGAGGAGGGGAGAAATGGGGGGGAGGACTCGGGGTGGCCATCTGGTCATCCACGCAGCCAGCTTTCAACACAGACACTTACAGTGCAAACCTGTCAATCGTTTCCAATGTTTCACTTCAGAACAAGCACTTGATGAAGTTCATTTCAATTTTTCAAGTCTATTGAAGCTAACAATCGTGAACATCTTATTTTAAAAATCTCAGTTTTGAAAATAAAACGTGCATCTGCGATTGAGTTCATCCAAGTGATAGCTTACACTGTCCTCTGGCCGGCCAGCCAGGCTGCCTCAGCTCCCCGTGCGGCCCCCTCAGCAGGCAGGGCTTTCTCTCCGGGAGTGAGAAACAGAGGCCCCGGGAACGGTCCCTGTGAGACCAGCATCTGAGAGGGAGGGATGGTTTCTGCAGCTCTGTACGCAGACTCTATGTTCTGCAACATTACTCTGATGGTTTTGCTCAGACGAGAGAGTTTATGTAGGCCCCAGGAAAACCGGCATCCAGGGAAGGTGGGGTTCCTAAAATGGGTGAAGTATCTCGGAGCTGGGCAGATGGAGCAGAGCTACTCACAGCACAGTTCACTCAGGTGAAGGGCACTCGGGTGAGTTCATGGTCGCAAGGAGGTGGTGGTCACATGGAGGTCATGGTCACATGGAGGTCGTGGTCACATGGAGGTCATGGTCACATGGAGTTCATGGTCACATGGAGGTCGTGGTCACACGGAGTTCATGGTCACATGGAGGTCATGGTCACATGGAGGTCGTGGTCACATGGAGGTCGTGGTCACATGGAGGTCGTGGTCACATGGAACTGCTGGGTGATCTTCACCAGGACTCCACCTGCCCCCACGGAGTTCCGAGAAACCCACTGAGGAAGCCAACCCTTAAAGCAACTGCTATCACTTTAAAGGTACCTGATAAACTAATTAAGGTAATTATTAGCTCCCATCTAAGCAGGTTTTCTAGAAATTGCTACTAGCTCAGCTTGAGCTTATTTGTGTGAAAACACCACCATTTCAATTCCTGTAAACCATCACCGCCACGCCTCCGTGTGATGCAGTGAGTTCTACCCTGACTTAATAGATGTTGTCCACATAAAACATAGAATGTTTTCGGCAAATGACCCTGACACCGTCAAGCACCGGATTCTTCTCAAGCATGGCCAAGTGGGAGACATAGGGATGGTTTTCACATAACAGGATTTGGGGGCTCACTTCAGGCTGCCTTTGGGTGCCTCCAGGGTCCCTGTCTCTCTGCTCATTTTCTGGCAGGAAATGCTTCTTGGTGAGTGGGGAGCCCGGCCTAGAACTTAGTAGATGCTCATGTTTCCTGAAAAATGAGTGACTGATGCATAAGTGTTGCCACCTCTTACATGTGGCCTGAATGGGACATGGGTCTTGAGACAATCATTTGGGTGAGAAGATCCCAGCATGGAATTCCCAGTCAAGAGTGGGGGGCAGGGGACAGGGGGGCAGCGGCTGCGGGAGGAGACTGGGCAGGCCCCGGGTGCCCCACAGGCACAGAGTCAGGGAGCCAATGAGAAAGGTCCAACCATGGGCCGCACATGGCAGCTGTGCCCGGAACTCAGGGTCCGTAACAGGACACTGTCTCCGCGTTTGAGAAGCTCTGCGTTCCTTCCTCCGATGTTTGACTGATGGCTGGTCTCAGCATTTACTGTGGACTGAGACGCGCCTGTGGCGTTACCACTGCCCGCAATGTATTGGTATGTGGCAGTTTGTAGCCGTTCAGGAGAAATGTATTGCGTAAAGTTTGGTGACGATGCATAGGCTGAAGTAGGTCTGGAACAAGGGCAGACAAGCCCGAGGTGCCCACACGTGAAGTAGCAGCTGGGGTTGGGGTAGCAGCCACGGGGCCCTCCACAGCCTCCCCTGCACCTTCTTAGTGTCAGTGATGGTCCTTGTCTGTACACTCTCCACTCAGGAATGCGATCCCACTCCACCGTGACATCTGACCCAGTCCCACTGTCCTTCCCACCCCAGGGCACAGAAGGGCCCTGTGAGAGGGATGGTTTTGTGGCTCCTGAAGAAGGGGCTGAATGTGACGCAAGGTCGTGGTCCCATCTGGACTCAGTAATGACCACAGCCGATTCGCTATGACTGGGTGAACACAAGCGTACGTTTACTAACCGACCATCACTCTTGCTTAGATGGGCTAACCGTGCAGACGTAGATGAACGGCGCGGGCAGGCGGGCACAAGAGCCACCGAGTCATGGACGCCTTTTCCTTTCATTGGAAACACTTGGTGCTTAGTTTTGCATGTGAGTACAACACTGCGTCTTAGAGTGACACAGTTCACTAGAGCTGCAGATCTTCCATCTTCTGGTTCCTCCTAAGGGCTCACATATCCTCATGCACATCGAGAACGCACACGTGTGCAGATACACATACTGGCACATGCACATACCCCACTGAACTCCTCACACATAATCCCACATTCACCTATGCATGCCCGTACACTGGTGCACAGCACACAACACAGGTCCACATGGGTGCACAAGCACATACACTCACAGGTGCCACACGCATACTACATGTGCACCTATGTGGACATACAAACAACACTAACATGCATGCACATACTGTAGTGAGCCCACACACACATCACACTAGTGCACCCATACACATACTCACATGCACACAGACCCCACGCAGACATTCACATGAGTTGCACCTCTGGAAAGAGGCCGACGAGAGCAATGAAACACACACCTCTGTCGGAATTAGAGAAGTTTTAGGCTATAAAGAAGAGAAATTAAGAGACAAAGGGAAATCAGTTCAAGGACAGAGTGAACATGGTTTCCAGTCCCTGAGAGGCCCTGTGAGGGGTGGAGGTTTCCATTATTCAGAGGGAACGGTTTTAATGCCGCACAAGTCGTGGTGGGTGTGGCCTCCCAAGCCTGTGCAGTGTGTGATCCTCTAGCCCACGCAGCCCCCAGCTGGGCCGAGCAATCTGGGCAAGGTCACTGGGGACAGAGAACAGCAGGCACCCCAATAACATCCCAGCAGGAACCCGGGACCAGCCCTGGGTTCCCTTCAATATCCCATCTCGTACACAAGAGGGGAGGTGGGTTTAAAATAGAGATCTCCCCATCGAAAATTCCACTCGATGCCTCATGGCAGATTAGCAGTCTGACAGTGACGAGGGGCGCATGCTTCATGCATGAATCCGCTGCGTTTTAAGCGTGTCCAGGCACATGGAGGCCCAGGTATGTGCTCCCAGGGGCATCTGCACCAAGGGGTCCAGCCAGCAGCAGATGCCACACGAGGCGACTGAAAATGCACATGACAAAGGAAAAGGTCCCAAAGCTCCTCGTGGAACACATTTTAATTATTTCTACACAAGAAGAAAAAGACCAGCATTCTGTGGGCCTGCAGATAAAAAGCATAATTCTCTACCGCCCTCGTGTGGCGATGTCACAGAACCACCTCCGGAGCACTGCACACCCACTGCCTCCCTAGAGGGCTAAGGGGGCACTGGCCTCCACATGTCCTGAGTGAGGAAACCCCATGCTCACACAGAGATGCACTCAAGTGTGCCCACTACAGAATTTGGGGTAAAACTAACAGTTGGAAACAGCATGAATGTGGGGCAGCAGGGAAGGGAGTGAACAAGAGAGCAGCATGCGTCACAGTATAGTGAGGCCTTGACTTACGAGTTTAATTCGTTC
>NW_006295816.1:5232089-5240367 GCF_000327345.1 Myotis davidii
TTGGGCGACCCCTGTGAAAGGGTTGTTCAACCCTCAAAAGGGTTGCGACCCGCAGGTTGAGAATCGCTGCAGTAGATAGATCTCACAAACAAACATGATGGTTTAAAACAGCAAATCTCGAAGATAAGTACCCATGCCGCCATTCCTATTAACAGGAACCTCCCAAACCAATGCAATGCATATGATGTAAATAGATGCACTTAGGTTCTGAGAAGTGCATCCAAAGAAACCTATAGGATTTGGGATGCAATGAGATTTGTGGATGAAAAGGGGCCACACGTAAGCTGACTAGCTCAGGAAAGGCCTTCAAGGAGGCTTGCAAACTCTGGGAAGAAGCAAAACTGATGCGATTTGGAGAGTAGTCAGAAACCCTCACTGTATTTACAGCATTTTACCTTCCTTACCTGAAACAGAAAGTGGCGTGAAGGCAAACGTAGGCCGTGGTTGTGTGGCTATATCCTTATCTATCCTGTTACATCTCCCTCAAAGGACAGGTGACAACACCTGGGCCCCACGCCACACCCTGAGTCTGCAGCTGTATCCACAGGAAGAAGAGAAATGCCACCCACAGTGCGAGGCATGGCATCGCACCTGCCTGGGGCGGACGGACACGGGGCCAGAGGTCCATGGGAAGCACAGGTCCATGCCCTCGACGACCTTCAGGGGTTGTCAGGACAACGTGGGTGTTCAGCGAGGCCCTGAGTCCTGGGGACTCCTGGCTGAGGGGAGTCAAGGGGGAGGGATTGCTCTGGAAAGAAAGGAGTAAAACTGGCAACACGAGGGCCCTGTGGCTGGGACTGGAGGGCGGGAGGCAAGGGGCCTGGTAGCGGCAGAGAACAGCCCTGGTTTAGAGCCGGCGCGGGACACGCAGGCCATCAACCAGAGCCTCCATCCACGAGACAGGGAAGCGGCCGAGCAGGCGGGACGGACACTATGGAAGGTGCTGAGGAGCAGATCCAAACGAACGGCTCCACTTCCTCCGAGGGAACGGCGGTGACAGCGCGGGAGGTGCTTGCACGGCTGAGATAAAGAAAAAGAGGGTTTTCCAGCAAACCCGCATTCTGCTGCAGGAGAGAGGAGCAGAGGGGGCGAGGTGGTGAACTGTGCGACAGCAGCAAGGAGAGCAGGCGGAGTTCTCTGGGGAAGAGGAGGAGGAGGCCCCCTGGTGAGACCGACTCTAACGGGGTCTTTGAGATTGTTCACTTATTCACCAGCTACTACAGACTCAGAGAAGCGCCCATTGCGAGGACAACACGACAGCTTTCCTGTGACCCCTGGACGGCAGGCTCACCCCTGAGAACAGATGCTCCCCTGTTTCTGCGGGCGGAAGCAGAAACTGCTGCTCACAGCCCCCCTCAAAGCTGGAGGCCGCGACCCACACGATGCAGCTCGGAGAGACAGGTGCCCGACCTCGGGGTTAACCTCAGATGCAGAGGCAGGTGCTGGGCCTGAACTGCCCCCTGGCGGCTGCCCCTGCCTCTCCCCAGCGACCCACCGGCAGATTCCGGTCTCATTCACCGACGTCCACTGTGGAGTCCTGGCCACGGGCTGCGGCGGGGGTGACGGGGGTCCGGATGTGCCTCCTGGACCCACAACCTGGTTTTCTGTCCCCGATAGAGGGGACCTTTCAGTGTCTTTCTCGTTAGAGGGCAGAGTGCCTCTCTGATTACAAGCCAGGCCACAGGCCCACCCCTGACATCTATCTGCATTTGTCCTGGAGCTGAAATTACAACAGGGGAAATGTGTGTCCCAGACATAGTTTTAAAAAAACAACAAACAGTAAATGTGAGGACAGGTCTGTCTGTCTCCGTCAGTCACCCCGGTGGGAGCCCTGGGGTCCCCAGTAAAGGGAGAACAGGCCTGACTCCCGCGTCAACAGTAGGTGACACTGAGCGAACCACTCCCTGTCCAGGTCCCACGCACTCGCTGGTCAGCGGGTAAGAAAGCAGCTGGTGCTGTGTGGCTGGTGCTGCGCCAGCGCCTGAGTTTGTGGACAGGTGGCCCCACACTGGCCTCTGTGACCTCCTCTGCTTTCAAAAGGGGCCCAGAGCTCCAGAACTACGTCTCCCAGACGCCCCTGACATAGGAGGAGCAGCAGGTGCTGGGAGGGGAGGAAGGAAGCAGTAGACTCCATAGCAACCATGCTGGTTTCCCAGTAAGACTGCCATTGGCCCGCCCCTGCTAAACTTGTAGAAATGCAGGAAAGACCCTCATTCACGTGCGCCACTGTGCCTCACCCTCTCGTTTTTCTTTCTTTTTTTAAAAAAATATATTTTTTTATTGATTTCAGAGAGGAAGGGAAGAGAGAGAGAAAAATCAATGATGAGAGGGAATCATAGATCGACTGCCTCCTGGACAACCCCTCCTGGGGATTGAGCCTGCAACCTGGGCATGTGCCCTTGATCAGAATCGAACCCAGGACCCTTCAATCCCCAGACTGATGCTCTATCCACTGGGCCAAACCGGCTAGGGCTGCCCTCTTGTTCTTCAAAGGAGGAAACTGAGTTTCACAGACACAGGAGACAAATTCTCCACCAGAGAATGAGTCGTACCCCTGAGGACACAGCCGCAACCTCCAGGAGTACCAGCTTTCGTCCTTCGCTCCCTGGGCCACCAGAACCCCTTTCTTACAGGAGGAAGAGGAAGCAGGTAAAGGCTCTGCCAGAAATCAGTCTCCAATACCATCCTTGCCCGAGGCTCACAAAACATCCCATTTACTTTAACACGAATGTCAAGGGCCACGTTTCTAAACCACAAAGCCAGACCTTCTACTTTAAAGTATTTCAGAAGCATTTTAACCACTGAAGTCCATTCTTCCTTTCACATAAACGCCCTTAAAGTTACGTCAGCTTGGGTCATGTTTCTCTCAAATACTAGAGAGAGAAAAAAATCCACTCTGCCTGCTGCACAAAGTTTTCCCTAGTGACACATGTGTTCCCATGTAGGTCATAAAAACCCTCAATGCCGACAGGTTTGCTGCACCTGGACGCACATCAAGCCGTCGCTGGACTATGGCAGGTGCACTGTCTATGCGACAACTCATCAAAAGCACAGAAATGGAGCCTAGCCCGCCTCTCTCGGCCGCTGAGTGACTGTATCTCACCTGCGGCCCCGCACGCTCACCAGCACATCCTCCCCGAAGCTGTGAAACCCCGTTAGTGACCTTGGGTGAAATCCTGGGGTGGGACCAAGAGGAAGAAACGTTGTGTCTGTCTCTATCCACTTCTAAAGCCCCACCCCAACTCCAACACCATTAAACTAAAAGTCAGCGATGCTCAAAGGAGGTGGAAATATATTATTGAATAAAGCAAAGCAGACCCATTAAATCGGAAGAACCCAAGTGCGTTCATCCCCAGCCTGTCCCTGGGTCCCCATTGTCTCTGCTCAGGCTGTTTTCAAGAGATTTGCAGGAAGGGGAAACTCAAATCCCCAGCTCCAGCAGCTGTGACTTCTCACCTGCTCCTCTGCTGCTTACTCATCACATGCTCCTAAGCTGCTTACAGGGTACATATTCTGCAGAAGGCTCTTTGGTTATATGTACCAAGCAGTTCAAAAACACTGGCTCCTGATATCAAATGCACTTTGCCCTCCTGGGTGTGGGGAGCAGCTCTGAGCCCCAAAGCAAATGCGTGAAAGGGAAGAATGGCCGGTACGTAGGAAAGGCAGCCAGCCAGCCAGGGAAATTATCACTAAAATCTGCCCGGCTCATGTGTCTCCATGGGTTGAGCATCGTCCAGTGCACCAGGAGGTGGCTGGGCCCCTGGGTTTCAGGCTCGATTCCCAGTAGGGGGCATGCAGGAAGCAACCAATCAGTGTTTCTCACATCGATGTTTCTCTCTGTCTCTCCCTCTCTCTCTAAAATAAATAAATAAATAAATAAATAAATAAATAAACAAACAAAAACATTAAAAATATATTACTAAAATCATGCAGATGATGGGCCTGGAAGTATTTAAGTTAAAAGGGAAGGACTATGGAAGGCGACCTGCATCGAAAGGCGAGGTGTGGACCGTGGAAGCTTTGGCTGCAGAAGGAAAGTCCTCTTGGGTGTGATGGTGGAATTTGATCAAAATTCTGATTGGATTCAGGAGTGATTGCTACACTATAGCAACACTTGTAAGAAAACTAAGAAACTTTTTCTTAAATTGCGTAATTAGTTGCTTTATCCTCCCACTGCTACTAATTATGACTGGATTCATAAATTACACTTATTCAAAAACATACACAACGTAAGCTTTTATCAATTCTTTCACACTCAGTTTGCACAGTCATTTTACGCAATGTCTCTATGATGTTGTATTTTCATTAAAACATTTCAATGGCTTTACGTTTTAAATTTCATTTTTGAGGCCCACCTAGCCTTCTGTCATATCACCAACGTGTTATAACTCTCTGCCTCACTCCAGGCGGGTGTCAGTGGTCAGTGAAGGCCTCAAACACCCATTAAGCTCCCGTCCTTCAGAAATCTCATAATGGCTCGACCCTCGGGTAGTAATAGAGCTTTTGAAAATGCAATCTTATTTTCAACACAACCTTAAAACGAGATTGCAGCAAATAAGAAAAATCTCCAACTTACAAAAGTCTCCAAACTAAAGAATTTTCTATTAAAAAGGCAGCAAAAAAAAAACCCAACAACTAGAAACACGTACAATTTAATTTGGTGCAGCGGCGGTTGTGACAGCCTGAAAAATGGTCCCCCTGCGAAAGGCAATCTCCGGCCAGCGCCGCAAGCAGGGGGGCGCCCACGGACCTTCCTCTCGGAAGGAAAGGACCTTCCCCCCCAAACACAGGGTGCGGAGCCGGGCTTCCTTATGCAAACCAGCGACGGCAAAGATAACGCGGGAAGGAAGCATGTTATGTGACGTGCGCCCAGGAGAAACACTGGTTTCCTGTTGTGATAAGAGGGCATTTGTCACTAAGTTTGGAAGGCTGCTCTTCACTTGCATGGGGAGACGCCATCCCCCCAAGCCCTGAAAATATTCTAAAGCAGAGGGGCTGCCGCAAGGCCTGCTCACCCTCCACTTCCCTCCCTTCCTCATTTTTAAAAATTGTGCTAAAATGTACACAGCACCGCCTGGCTGACGTGGCTCAGTGGTTGAGCGTCAACCTATGAACCCAGAGGTCACGGTTTGAATCCCAGTCAGGCACATGCCTGGGTTTCGGGCTCGATGCCCAGTAGGAGGTGTGGAGGCAGCCGATCAATGATTCTCTCTCATCACTGATGTTTCTCTCTCTCCCTCTTCCTTCCTCTCATAAATGAATAAAAATCCCAGGCATGTGCTCTGACTGGGAATGGAAGCGTGACCTCCTGGATCAGAGGTCGCCGCTCGATCACTGCGCCACCCGGTCGGGCCAGGCAGTCACTGTCCCAAGAGGACTAGGCACTCCAGCTGCCGATCCTTCAGGGCTCAGCCAGAGGGGCGGGTGCTGGGGAAGGAGTCTTTGAGATCAAGCAATTAATCACATGGGTAAGTAAACATGGACGGAAGTTGCCCTGTTTCCTCCCCTCACGGGGAGCCACTGGCCGGGACGCCGTGAGTTTCGTGCCCCGCTTCTGGCATCTGGAGCGTCTACGAATATGCAGACACGTTCAGCGGACTTCTGACCCTTCAGACGATGAATCCACATTTAAACACGGACGTTACCAATTGGGAGGCATGAATCACTTTAAACTGTACTAATGAATAACTCACTCAGGTTGGGGAATTCTTGTTAAATTTTCAAAACCAAATTTATCTTTTCTAAGACAAGGAACCTCAGCCATCCATTCAGGCCGTGGGAATGATCTCTTATCCAGCGACGTTTGCCATCACAAAAAGGTCATCAGTGAATGCCTTGTCCTGGGAACCATTTCCGGATTAGAACTGGAAAAACAGCCCAGCTGGCATGGCTCAGTAGTTAAGCATTCATCTATGAACTAGGAGGTCACAACTGATTCCTGGTTAAGGCACATGCCCTGGTTGCAGGCTCCATCCCCAGCGTGGGCTTGCAGGAGGCAGCCCATCAATGATTCTATCTCTCCCCACCCTCCCTTCCACTCTGAAATCAATCATACACACATACACACACACACACACACACACACACACACACACTCGTATATATGTATGTATGTATGTGTGTGTGTGTGTGTGTGTGTGTATATATATATATGGAGACTGGAGTCACACTGGCACATACTGAATTTGAGATCCACAGCAGCAATGGAACCTGGGATATAATTCCCCCAGCACAGACATTCTCCCTCCCTCCATCGCCCGTCCCTCTTCTGTCTGTCCGTCCGTCCTGTTCCTGCATCTCCTGTTCAGCATCACTTTATGCTCTTCCCCAAATACGCCAGCAGAGGGCAAATGCTCTTTGCTTCAATTTTATAAATCTGCAGAAAAACGAGATTTTCAGCCC
This sequence comes from Myotis davidii, assembly GCF_000327345.1. NCBI lineage: Eukaryota > Metazoa > Chordata > Mammalia > Chiroptera > Vespertilionidae > Myotis > Myotis davidii. Next base: position 5,238,492 of record NW_006295816.1, read on the forward strand.
TGCCTTCAGATATGGGATATTCACATGTCTGGGTCCTTAAATGCCCCTTTTCTCCTTGAAGCTCCACGTAGTTGACAAACCGTGTGACTACCACAAGGACCAAGGGTCTTGGTTGTTTCTTCCATCTGCACCTGGGATCCCAAAATGTGTTTCCATTTCCCACCCGGCCTTTGCGTGAGACATCACCTTCCCAGGAAACCCCTTGTCCACATCACCTCACTATCCCCCGCTCACCCCCTCACAGGCCTGCCCTCACCACCCACTTCGTACTGTATACTGACAATTTCTAGGACAGACTTAGATATAACTGGCTCTATAACATGGGTTGAATGAATAAATGGGTATCTAGGTGCACAGGTATAAGGATGTATCTGAAAGAGATCCCCCAGCTCAGCTGGTGTGGCTCAGTGGTTGAGTTCCATTCCAGGTCAGGGCACATGACCTCGTTGTGGGCTCAATCCCCAGTAGGGGGCATGTAGGAGGCAGCTGATCTATGATTCTCTCTCATCGATGTTTCTTTCTCTCCCTCTCCTTTCCTCTCTGAAATCAATAAAAATGTATTTTAAAATTTTTTTTAACTAAAAAATAAAAGTGATTCCCCAACATGGAAATTGCCCGATCTGATGGTATATCCATTTAAAGTCCCATCGTTTCTGATGAATTCTCCTCTGAAACGGCGAGGCCCACTTACAGTCCTGCAGCGCATGAAAACACTTGTTTCTCTACAACTTAATGAACTTGGTAGGTTGCTAGTTGGAGTAATTTTTGCCAATCTAATAGCCAAAGAAATCAGGCTACAATATAAGCACTACATGGAACAGAGAGGACTCAGGCTAATTCTCTCCTGCTTTCTCTACGTTTGTCCCATGGACGCTGTTCTTCCCCCGCCCTGGGCGGGAAACTGGGCAAGTGACTATTTTTAGTCGCTTTTAGGTCATACGAACAGCATAGACGCAGATGCAAACTGTGTGGACCTAGAAAATAGGGTAGCAGGCAGAGAGGCCAGACCTAGGAAGTGCCCTTCCTCATACTTTGAAAATACATTTTCTATTTCAGAGAAGAAGGGAGAGGGAGAGAGATAGAAACATCAATGACGAGAGAGAATCATTGATTGGCTGCCTCCTGCATGCCTCCTACTGGAGATCGAGCCCACAACCAGGGCATGTGCCCTGACCAGGATCAAATTGTGACCTCCTGGTTCACAGGTTGATGCTCAACCACTGAGCCACACCAAGTGGGCTGCCCGTCCTCATCTGATCATCAAAACTCTATGCCTGACTTAGAATCTGAGCCCATCCACTCCCAGTTTTCGCTGCTGAGGGAGCCCCACTGTGTGCTTTTCACTCCTCCCTCCCCCAGTTTTATGAACTGTAATCTCTGGCCCCTGGGGGTGGAGCTGAGAGGGGCAGGGAGGTAAGGAGGAGGGACAACATGTCCCTGATTGATGGATCCTGCAGTGAGATGGGCAGGGACTGAGAACCGGCTCCCACGAGCTGTAGGTCCTCCTGGCCCCTCACCCTCTGAAACGCGTAAAGGCAGGGACCCTGCATCGGCTCACTTCCACTCCCAGAGGTTCAGGGAAGGCCCTGGAACAGCGTCCCACAACCTGTGTCCAGAATAGGATCTGATGTTGATCACGTGGGTCCTGACAGCTGCTGGGAGAGCAAGCACCCCAATGGGACCTTCTCCTGCGGGGGTTGCACAACTGTCACCTCTAAACACAGGACCCTGAGCAGCCCCTCTTGATCTCCGGCCTTCTCACTCGCCCGGAACGCGTGCTTTCTCACCAGTGGGATGGGAAAGGATTTCAGCACGGCGATGGTGCCCGTCATATGTCCCCTTCACAACTCCCTCCAATCCTGCCCCGACCCCACAA
>NW_006295816.1:5240393-5245107 GCF_000327345.1 Myotis davidii
AGATGAGGACTGCTGTGCCCCTCTTGCTATTTCATGTCTCCAGTTACGATTCCCACCTCCTATCATGGTGCTGCGTTTGAACCTCCACGTTAACAGGATGTGCCACAAACTAACTCTCTGGCAGAATCTGTCTTTCTTGATGCATTTCTGTCTGCACACGTGTTAAAATTCTTTTTTTAAAATATATTTTTTATTGATTTTTTACAGAGAGGAAGGGAGAGGGATAGAGAGTCAGAAACATCGATGAGAGAGAAACATCGATCAGCTGCCTCCTGCACACTCCCCATTGGGGATGTGTCCGCAACCAAGGTACATGCCCTTGACCGGAATCGAACCTGGGACCTTTCAGTCCATAGGCCGACGTTCTATCCACTGAACCAAACCGGTTATGGCCACGTGTTAAAATTCTTAAACAAACTCTCCCACATTTCCCTGGGGGTCCCTCGTTCAAGGACAGCATCCCCAACCCAAGATAATGCCAACCTCCAAGTCCCTTTTGTTCTAAACTTTTTGCTGATTATTCTACTTATGGCTTACTATTGACTCTGTCTGGAATTTATATGATGTATTTTGCAATACATTTCATCTAGTTTTATTCCCCCTTCCTCCCCCCCAATGAAAGCCAGTTGAGTTGGAATGGCCAAACTTTTCCCCATGGAAGAGAAATGCTGTCTTTTTTTCATCTAGTAGGAGTCAAACCTGGTCCAACTGTTTTTGTTTCTCTTATTTTTTGAAAAATATTTTTATTTATTTCAGAGAGGAAGGGAGGGGGAGGGAGAGAGAGAAACATCAATGATGAGAGAGAATCATTGACCGACTGCCTCCTGCACACCCCCTACTAGGGATGGAGCCTGCAACTGGGCTTGTGCCCTGACCAGGAATCAAACTGTGACCTCCTGGTTCACAGGTCACTGCTCAACCACTGAGCCACACCTCACCGTGGGGCTGGTTTTGTTTCTTAGCTGGTAGTGACCACCTCTGTCCACAAAGCCAAGTTTAGTCTCTGCTCTGAGCACCTCTCTGGGCTGCGTTCCAATAATTCAACAGAACAGGCACCTCGGTATCACAGCTCCTACGCATTTCCTGTTCTACACTCTCAACATCAGATGATATAGACAAAGCCTTTGGCAAACTATAAAACCATTTACGCATTTGCATGCTATTATTTCTAACCTTTATTTTAAAAACACATTTTTAAAATCCTGAGTGGACGGTCACTGTCAAACACAATGCTAACTAGGCAAGTCTCACGTCTATTAGTATTTCCAAACTCTGTACTTAGTGGGATAAAAATTGTCCACTGCAAATGGCTCCTTGTAAAATCCATTTATGCAGGAGAATTTTATATGACCTTCTATTTCATCCCCGCAATATACAGTTTAATAAATGTCAACTCGGGAGTCCTCTGGATATGGTTTGAAACAGCAGAAGACAGAAAACGCGTTTCAACACGTTTGTCTCACATTCAGCGAGTCTGCTGAGCTTGGATAATGGCGCAAAGTGATGAGATGACACAAATATTGTTACAGCTGCAATAAACCGGATTGTTTTCCCCGGAGGAGGGAGGCACAGGGGCTGGCGATATCTGGAAATTCTGTTTTTGTCAAGTTCGTTCTGCAGGCGGCGTTTACATGGTTTCATGTTTTAAAATACGATGCAGGATAAATGCACTGAGCAGTTCTCACCGAGCCCAGGAGTTATAACACAGTGGAGCGGCCGATTCCTTTGGTGAGCGGCTCCCAGTGAAATTGCTTGGATACAAACATGACGAGAGTCCCGCCGGTGCGTCCACCATGCGTGTTGCCGACAGCAATGGCGAGGGATGAGGACATCATTAAAAGCCACATGGCAACCTGCCACCTAGAAGCTGGAGGTCAGGCGTGGCAGATGAAAAGGGAAGTCCCTTTACCACGCGCGTGACTTACCATGTGGGCTGGGGAGCAGTTTATTTGACTGTTTCTGGTGAGCATTTCTACAAGATCGCTCTGAGTGCCGGACGGTGAATGGGTTCTGGAGGAGCAGGAGTGGAAGCAGGGGGAATAATTAAGAAGCGTCATTAGCCTGGGAGTGGCAGTGTGGTAGCTTTGAAGGATGTGGCGGTAGCTAAGATCTTATTTTTAAACAAACACAGGCATCCGCACAAAGTGATGTGCTTGGATGTAGAGGCAACAGGAGGCCAATGGGCAGAAGGAGGAACCGGCCCCTCGTTTCTGGCTTCAGGAATCAGGGGGACGCAATGGCCAGGTGCAGTGCCTGGGGCAAGGGGCAGTCACTGGAGATATGAGTTTGAAATTCCAGAACGACATGGCTGGAGGTACCTATCTGGGGTCATCACTCTGTAGATAGTGTTATTACATTTGCCTGATCTTCGCTTTCTTCATCTGTATTGATCGTCAAGATCCATAAAAAAGTTGAAAATGTCAAGGTAATATTTAGTACCAAGTTTCTCAGAGTCTAGTCCTTCAAACAGTCAAATCAGAATCCCCTTCGTGTTTGCATGTAAGTCAGCTTGATGCCCCACAGCCAGGCTCTCTGATGGGACTTGGCGCATGATAGGGCACAGGATCTGCCCCTGGACCAGCTCCCTGGACACAGAGGCCCAGCAGGCTGTGCAACTCGGCCTCTGTGTTGCCATGGCATCCTGAGCCTTCAGAAGGGCCGCAGTCAATCACAGGAGGTTGCCTGTGATGGACAACCAATCACAACAGGTTGCCTGTGTCGGCCAACCAATCACAGCAGCTACCTGTGTTGGCTGGCCAATCACAGCACGCTGTCTGTGTGGGCCCAGCTCAGGTGTCCTGGGGGTTGCAGTGGAAGAAGGGTGGATGAATCTTCCCTAGTGTCTAGTTTTATCATCATCATCATCACCACCACCACCGCTGTTTATTTCAAGCCCCTGTAGTATCATTCTGGCCGCATTTGGTTTTACTAATGCCATGGAATGCTGTGGTTCTCAGGCGGGCACACGCAGAGGAACCCTGTGATCAGCTCTGACCTGAGCATGGGCTCGAACCTTTTCTTTTTTTTTTTTAAATATATTTTATTGATTTTTTACAGAGAGGAAGGGAGAGAGATAGAGAGTTAGAAACATCGATGAGAGAGAAACATCGATCAGCTGCCTCCTGCACACTCCCCACTGGGGATGTGGCCGCAACCAAGGTACATGCCCTTGACCGGAATCGAACCCGGGACCCCTCAGTCCGCAAGCCGACGCTCTATCCACTGAGCCAAACCGGTTTCGGCGGCTCGAACCTTTATTGTCTGCAATCCAATCACTCAGGGACTCAGCACAGACCCCGCTCTGAGCCTCTCTCCCAGGAGGCTCCTGCCCCCGCCCCCGCCTGCCCCCCAACGCTGAAGCTGCTCCTAGACGGACGCATCCATGCGGCGCTAGACTTCCATGACCTACGGCTCCATCTGCCTCCTCGTCTTTATGTTTAAAGAAAGACACTAATGAGAGTAAACAGCTGGGCTCTACATTCCATTTCTGAACATTAACAAAAATTTAATCTTATACGGTTTCTTGGGAACCTTATCATATTCTCAAGAAAAGAAACTCTCATCCTATTAATCTTTAAGTATATTTTCCCCAAATGTGCAGATGTGGAAAGACCTTCTCAAGTGAAAAGCCCCCATGCAAACACTCCAGCACTCCACAGTAAGTCGCTGCTCACGCTACCCTTGTGCACAGCGCTGGGTCATCCCAGTTCTAACTATGATAATTCTGAAAACATGGGGAATCCAAACAGATCATCTAAAGGAGAAGGTAGGTGCAAAGAGAGAAATGAGCTGCTTGATATAAAGAAAATTGTACTTGACTATCATTATTAATTATTTCTTTTTTAGGTACAGCACCATTTTTAAAGCTCATACGTATCCATTAGCTATTTCTGGAAATAGGTAAGAGAGGTCATTATCACTTCCATCTTACAACCAATGCCCTATGAAAAAAAGTGACTTGCCTAAAGTCGTGCAGCAAGTGCTGAAATATATTGATTTCAGAGAGGAAGGGAGAGGGAGAGAGAGATAGAAACATCAATGATGAAAGAGAATCATTGATTGGCTGCCTCCTGCAGGCCTCCCACTAGGGGATTGAACCCACAACCCGGGCCTGTGCCCTGACTGGGAATCAAACCGTGACCTATTGGTTCATTGACGCTCAATCACTGAGCCATACCAGCTGGGCCTAAAAGCACATCTTGGTTTTACAATTGGACAGTAGGGAGGGCGTACAAGAACCAAAACCTGATTGAGAACAATTATGATTACCAGAGAACAAAGGCTGTCAGATATCACTGACGGAGGCTTGAAATACTCGGGATGCTCACACTCCACAAATGGTAGGAAAACTGAAAGCAAGGCCACGTTGAAACAATACTTGTCACCTCACAGTCCTGTTGGCTCTCACCCCACTTGAGAAGCGAAAACAGTTTAAGAGAAGATAATTGGGTTGCCCTGGACCACCAAGTAACTTAAGGTGAAATTCACAAGTGCTCTCATGTGGGTATTTGTAGTTGGTGGGAAACAATGTTTGAAAGACAGGAACCATCACCAGAATGCTTGCTTTTAATACTTTGTCATTGTCACACATGTCCAATGTGAAACACTGTCCCACTGATATAAATATGTATAACCCTATATCTACCCCTATGTCTGTCTATATCTATATATAGAGATGTCTGTGTCTATATCTATATGTCTAAATCTATAGCCT
>NW_006295816.1:5245131-5253754 GCF_000327345.1 Myotis davidii
GTTTAATGAGGCAACATTTATAATTCTTAGAATGTGCTCACTTCCACTACGAGATTGATTAGAGTCTGAAAAAGAATCGAGAGGGTGCATTTCCTTTTGAAAAGCTTGATGTTCAATAAGGTGGGAACAGATATTCTATTTCAGTCCTGTCTCCAGTAGAATGGTCCGGAACGAGATCTGTGTCCACCCTGGCCTGGCCACGGGCATGCCTTTCATTAGAGTGTCAGCGTGATTTGAAGAGACTTGGGACATAGATTGTTATTATTGGGCACAGAAGTTCAAAGGACATACAAGCGGACCTGTCGACGATGATTCTGTTTGAAGTCCCCAAGCCGGCTGCTTTCTCCATCTTTATAACAGCATCTTCAAGTCTTTGTTCTTGGTGATTTTTCTTTATTAAATGGTTGATGAAAACAGAAAGCCACCCGTGTCCTCATCCCAGGGTCTGCTGGCCCAGTGACACCGTGATCTGCGCGGGGAAAACTCACTGGCTTTTCGTCATGACTGAGGCCACTGAGGGTGTAATGGCAACAGTGCCCCGGGAGCCTTGTGTGACGGGCGCCATGGAAGGAGCCGTGACTGGCGGGCCGGTTCTCATTTTACAAAAACTCCCATAATGCAGTTCAGTTTAAATTCTAATTGGAGATAATAAATACATAAAAGTTTTATCTGGATTGAATTTTAATTTTAAGTAGCATCTCATCGGGAGCAAAAATAAGGTGGATAAAAATATCTGCTTGTCAAATTTTTACTGACATTTACATTTTGGTTCTGCAGTACTTTAAAACGCGAAAAATGCAGTTGGCTTTTGAGCATAAATGCACTCAGATTTTAAAGGTCCTTTGTGTTTTTTTTTCCTTGAGGAGTAATCATTTTGGCTGCGTCCTTTACCCTATCTGGTAAAGTGCACCTTATTTTCAAAAAGGTGAATCGCTGCAGAAACATAGAACATGATCTTTTTATTCCTCACCCAAGGACATGCTTATTGATCTTTCGGAGAGAGGAAGAGGGAGAGAGAGAGAGAAACATCAATCGGTCGCCTCCCCTCTGTGCCCTGACAGGGAATCGAACCAAAACCTTTTGGTAAAGAGGATGACGCTCCAAACAACTGAGCCACACTGGCTCTGCATGATTTTAAAAAAATTTCTTTTACAAAGGACTCTCAATTATTGATTCAGGGAGGAAGGGAGAGGGAGAGGGAGAGATAGAAACGTCAATGATAAGAAACGTCAATGATAAGAAACACGGATCGGCTGCCTCCTGCACACCCCCTAGAGGGGACTGAGCCCGAAACCCGAGCATGTGCCCTGACCAGGATTCCAACCGTGACCTCCTGGTTCATCGGTGGAGCCTCAACCACTGAGCCACACCGGCCGGGATGGAATGTGATTTTTAAAGCAATTTTTATGTTTGCTTTTCTGGTCCTTTATCAGGTATGAACAGAAACGCCCACTAGAGGTCGCACCAGGCTGGGAGATTTCTGATCCCTGCAGTGGGATGGTACTGATTAAATATTCGGACCCTGCCTGCTTCTGAGAGCTGAGCAACCTCTGCTGCCTCTGACAGGGGAGGGAGCCTCGCCCGGCACCCACTTCATTACCCGGGAGAATGGGAGCTTCGCCCTGTTCTCTGGACAAGCTTTCCTGCTCCCGGGTGAGGCTGGAGGCCAGGCAGCCCCGTGAAGACAGAGGCCTCGTGCGGCACACCTTCCCGAACCCCAGCAGCCCATCCCCTGGAACAGTGAGCATCACAGGAACCCCAGCCCTGCTGCATCCAACCACAGGAATGCGGAAAAACGGTAACTCAAAGCAAGAACTTGCGTAGACAGGCTCGGAGACTACCTTTTGGTCTTCAGATACATTAACTTTATCCATTATGTCAAGTGCATTTCCGGGAGCATGCTCAATGCGTGGCGTGCACACTCAGCTGGTCACGGGGCGAGGATTAACAACCACAAAAGAGTATTTAGACCCTGAGACAGGTCATAACCCCTGTGATCAGTCGAGTCCAGGCTCTTCATTTAGATCCCTGTGACCTGTGAGGCTGTGATGGCGAAGGACACATGTAATGTACTAATAAGACATGTGTACTTGGGAGGCCCCATTAAAGGGACCCACATTCGCAGCACAGAGGAAGCATAATAGGAAGCCAAGAGGCACAGCCCTTTCAGCAAAATCTACACCCACAGCTGCCAGAAACAAGATTTTTAAAGGATCGAGTGGTCGTGTTTACCCAAGGGTTCAGGGTAGGGGCCCCACAGTGAGGGGCTGGAAGCTCTTAGACAAGGTGCTCCCACCTGACACTACAGAGCATTAATCTCCACTCCATACTCCTATCCAAGGAGTCCATCCCTTGGCTGAATCTCCCACCCAAACTAAAGGCAACACACAAAGCAATTTTAAGGTGAAACCACCAACCCTGCAACAAATGCAGGATTTCATGAAGTTAACGGAAGTCATATTGGAGAATTTCTTTCAACCTCAAGGCGTTTACACACAGGCCTTGACCCCTCAGAGCGGCGCGTGATTAACCGTGCACTCCTTGTCGGAGACAATGACACGGTCAGCGCTCACGGGGAGATTACTTAAGTGCGAGACGACTCTCACGAAGCTCAAGAAGCCCCTGACTGTTTCTGAAAATATAATGTCTGTGTCATTTGCCGTGAAACTCAAAAGTGGAGGATGTTCTCTCACCATCAGAAAATCTCCTCACAAATAATGTTCCAGGGAAAGATAAATATAGCTCCCGTCTTCCTTCTTTTAGGCGTCAGCGTTCCCTAGCCATTGCCACCCACACTCTGAAAATCAAATACCAAAATATAACACAAAAACATTGAGAATATAAAACAAGCATTTATGTATAAAAGAAAACATGTTAATAGGATACATATGACATAAACTATGTATAAAACAAAACGAGCATTTTCAGGAAGTACCCTTCATTGTCGTGTTCCTAGGACACACACTCCTCCACCTGCAGGAGCCACCTGACCCTGCCTTCCCTGGCCCTGAAGAACCTGCTAAGCCCAGTTTCACTTCCTACGTCCCTGAAAGTGTATCTCCGCCTTCTGCACGGTCTCCTCCGCCTACACCCACTGGTTAAAAGTGGGGCTTCCCAGGGGTTCACGCATTTGCACAAAATATACTAATTTTGTTTTTTTTTAAATACATTTTTAATTATTGACTTAAGAAAGGAAGGGAGAAGGAGAAAGAGATAGAAACATCAATCATGAGAGAGAATCATTGATAGGCTGCCTCCTGCACGCCCCCTAATGGGGATTGAGCCCACAACCCGGGCCTGTGCCCTGACAGGGAATCAAACCGTGACCTCCTGGTTCATAGGTCGATGTTCAACCACTGAGCCACGCCAGCCGGGCCAAAATATACTGATTTTATTGTCCAATGGGATACAAAGGCAAAGGAGAAGCAGATGTAGCCAGTGGTGACCTCTGACATGGTGCTGCCACAGAGACCTGTCATTGGGTTTGTGCACAGTCCTGGGTGACCCACACCAGCTGTGATGTGGTCCCGGGTCTAACACACGGTGCATGCTCTTCTCACGGAAACCAGTCCCTGCCCAGCCAGCGAGCAGGTGGCCTCCGGACCCCCGTGACCTCCATCTGCATTCCCAGTCTCAACATGCCGTCTAGGGACCCGACTCGCCACCTGGACATAAACACTCTCTCCTGCCTCATATTCAACATGTTCAACCCCTCCACCAGCCTTTGAGCAGTTTCTCCATTCTGTGTGACTCATCTTCTTCATGTTTTCAATCTTGGGATGAACATGACCGCACACGTGTGTTTGGGCCTCGGCCCTCCAATTGTCCTAACAGATCTTCCACCTCCTGCCCCTCCCTCCCTCCCATATCCTGCCACACAGAGAGCATCCTTTCTATAAGAGCCGTTCTCCTCAGCCGTCTTTGGCTACTTTACATACCAAACAGCAATCTGCAGTGACTGCTGAACTTACAGGAAGTTACTAACTACAAGTTGGCGGTACATATATGCAAAAGTTCCCAAGGAAACATATTTAAATTGAGGTCAGATTCAGAGTTCAGAGGGAGAGAAACGGGCTCATTTGTTTTCCTAAATATGTCCATTAATCTCTTCCGTTTTGAAATTCCCAACACTTAAAGGAGCTCCCAGGGAGACGGCGGTCTCACCCCTTCACCTCCACAGCACACACAGCACGCCGGGCACTGCGGGCACTGCATGAGGACTCGCTATTTAGAATGACTAAGTGCCTGGCCCCAAAATTCCCAGGGCGTACGTTCTTGAATAGGATCGTTATAACAGGTAGTCTCATTTAGGCTTTAAACAATTATTTTCTCGGAGAGAAAAGCTTAATTCCAACCCATTTGGAAATATTTAATTAGATTTATTAAATGAAGACGTGTGGGGTTTTTTAGTTAAATGTTGAATCAAAACTTTATGCATAAATATCACCTAATGCAGGCAAGTTGAGGTTATTAGAAGAAGCATAAACGTGGAAGAATCACCTTCTTCATGAACATGTCTGTGCTAATTCATTCAGTCAGAAAATGAGGAGGAGGAGGAAGAAGAGAAAGAGGAGGGAAGGCTGGAGAAGGAAGAGATGGATGGATGGGCGGATGAATGGTAGGTGGGTAGATAAATGAATGAATGGATGGATGAATGGATGGGTGGATGGGTAGTTGAGTGGGTAGGCAAGTAGGTAAATGGATAGATGGGTAGGTGAATGGATGGGTGGGTGGGTGGTTGGGTGACAGCGTGAATAGATAATATTTATTTCACATTTACTATGTGCTAGGTTTAATGCTTTGCATTTTACCCACATTATTTAATTTAATTCTCATAACAACTCTCCAACGGTGAAGTCATCATCCTCTCATCAAATTTGAGGTTTAGAGGGGTTAAGCCGCATACACAAGACAACAGAGCTAGCAAATGACACGGGAAGGCAGGTTCCCCGACTCAGCCTCTGGATGAGCCCCGCACAGGCTGAGGCAGGAGAGCGTCAGCTTGCACAGACTAGGAGAGAGAATCTCAACCTTTTCCATGCTGGTCTTCCAGCTTCCTGCTAAGAATATCCCTTAAAATAATAATTCCAAACGTACTGAGATGAAAGCACAATGCAGTCTACGTGGAACTGTCATTAATTCCAGGTCAGCATGGTCCAGAGAAAAACAAGACAGCCAGAAATCTCTCACTGTCTGACCAACAGTGCCCCCCACCGTTCAGTGAGCTAAGCAGGTCAGCGCAGTGTCAGGATGAGAGAGGACGGGATTCTGCCACTGAGCAGGAAGCAGATTGTCAGGAGATAGAAAATGGGTTTGTGCACAGGGTGGGCCCCTGCCTTCCCCCTGGCGGCAGCCCTCTACCAGGAAATGACTCAGAATCAAGTCCTTTCTGGAGTAATCTCTTGAATCGGTATTGCTCAGGCTCATTTGCTTATGTGCCTCCACGGTTAGTTGAATGTTATATCCTCTTTCAACAAAAATAAAGCCAGGCACCCTCACAGCTCTGAAATGAATTCAACAACCAAACGCTTGAACAAGCACCACTTAAGAGAAGTAACGGAATCATTAATTTGGCGATGAGCAAAACGTGGACGTTATTGCAGTAGCTCCTTCAATGAACCTTAAGCTCCATCTGAGGGAGAATTTAAATGACCGCGTGGTTTGCATTTCAAGTGCAGCCCGAAATCCCAGCCTTAGAAGTTGTGAAACCGAGGCCTTTGCTGTAGGACAGAAGCGGAAATGGGTTTTGAGCACCCCTAGTCCTGGCGGAGGAGCAAACAGTCGGGCTTCTCTGCCACCCATGCACATATTTGCTGTTTACATATCCAGGGAGGTCAGACTCATACTTTAAACGTGTGTAAGCCAGTGCGGTGTGACAAAACCACCAGGTGTCAGACACGGGGCCAAGGAAATGAGACGCAGCTGCAGAGGGTCGTCCTGATGGTCCGTCACATTCCAGGGGGATCCCCCAGAGCAGGACAAGGCAGCACTCCCACTGTTTCTCTTGTGCAGCAGCGGCTGTGAGGGCCATAAACGGGGAGCCCGCAGGCATAGTTACTTACAACGGTCTATACCAGTGGTCGGCAAGCTCATCAGTCCACAGAGCCAAATATCAAGAGTATAACGATTGAAATTCCTTTTGAGAGCCAAATTTTTTAAACTGAAACTATCTAGGTAGGTACATTGTTATGAACTTAATTAGGGTACTCCTAAGGCTTAGGAAGAGCCACACTCAAGGGGCCAAAGAGCCGCATGTTGGCTCGCGAGCCGCAGTTTGCCAACCAGGGGTCTATACAATGTTCCGGTAACTTTAAATTTGCCAATGTTAAAAAAAATCAAGACATTTCAAATAAAGTTCTGCAATTCCGGCTTCTCTTCACAAGTCCAGTGGCACCGGGCACACCGGCCGCCCCTACGGCGGTGAGGTCCCGAGTCTGAGTGACAGCCATCACCCCCGCGGTGGGATCCTGTGCCTTCCTGAGGCCAGAGTCCCGGCCACACCCTCAGAGGTGGGGTCAGATCTATGTCAGTCCTCCAGCTTATCGGCAGGACCCTGGTGAAAACAGAAATGAGGGTTCAAGACCTTCGACTAAGGGATGGGGAGAACCAGAAAAGGAAAAGTTTGACTCACCCAAACTTTAACTTAAATTTCTTCAACTGAGACAGAAAACGTGGCTATGTTTCTGTTTCCCTGGTGACCTGCTGACCTGTCAGTGTGGCATCTGACAGGTCACAAGGAAGTTTCTCAGGCCAGCGATCTGTCCAAGTTCAGCAGTAAGTGGTGGGCGGAACTCGGAGTGAAACCTCTGCGGTTCCAATACAGGAATTGGATTCTGAGCTTCGACTGACATCTCAAATAACAGACTGACCGCTGGCCCAAACCATCAGCGCCACCCCACTGCTGGGTGCATCCAAGGTACAGATGCAGCTGCTTGGTCTTTTCCAAGGACATGAGCCGTAATCCATACAAATCACTTCCACAGAAATATGTCTTATGTGAGGAAATATTTACCAAGCTTCTCTTAAAATCAAACAACAATACCATGAAGACAAACAAGATCCCCAAAGACAACAGGGTGACTGGAAAGTAAGGGAATGCGAAGGAGAGTGCTTTCCTTGAGGTTATATTGTGTGCAGTGGGGGCGGATGAGCAAGCCCTTCACATTGTAGGGAAGCGTTCTCCATACAAACCGGGCATTGTAATCGGCTACCACTTTATCTTAGTAAAAGATGAAATCCTAAAAATACCTAGGAAAACATCATCTTAACTTCACTCTTGTACACAAACAATGGCTTCAGGTTGGTACAAAATAAAATCCATTAAAATGGGTAGGTATAGATGCTTTTTGTTTTTTGAAGGAAGAAAATTTTTGCGCCGAGTTTCATCATGATTATCAGGAAAATGTGACAAAATACATGGATAATGATAAAAAAAAAAATTACATTATGTTACCCAGGAATGAAGCGTTCACTCACTAAACTTTTTGCTTTAGAAAAAAAGTTATTCTCATAAACATGCACCCAGTGAATGTTGACACAGGCTACTGTTTTCAATCCCAGTTGACACTGAATATTGTTTTGCATTAGTTTCAGGTGACAGCACAGTGGTTAGCAGCCATATAATGCACCCGGTAACCCCCGAATGTCAAGCTCCCACCCGGCACCTACACAATTACAGCCTCACTCTTCTTGACCCATAGTGAGCGCTCTTTGACCCTGTCTACCTAACACCAAATGTCAAAATTAAAATCAAGATAAAAATGTAAATTTATTTTTAACTGAAGCCAATAGCACATTTGGAAATGCTTTCATCATCGTCATCATCATTAAATTTCTCCCTCTTAAAATGCACATCCTACCCTAGCCAGTTGGCTCAGTGGATAGAGTGTTGGACCGCGAATATAAGGGTCCCAGGTTCAATTCCGGTCAAAGGCATGTACCTGGGTTGCAGGCTCAAGCCCTGGCCTCAGGTTGGGGGCGTGCAAGAGGCAACCAATCAATGTGTTTATTTCACATTGATGTTTCCCTCTCTCTGTCTCCCCGCTCCCTTCCACTCTCTCTAAAAATCAATGGAAAAATATCTTGGGGTGAGGATTAACAACAACAAAAAAAACCACATCTTTTAACATCCAACTCCCTTGGTTGGTGTAAAAAGGCCACTGTTTATAAGAAACACCTCGATTAACATCTCCCTCCATATTCATTTGCACTTCCACAAATACCAAAAACACACAAAAGAAATGCAAAGAAACATATCTCTTCCGTCCTCCTAATTTTGGCCAGGGTGATTTCATTGAAGGACATTCCACTGTCTCAGGTTTCTTATCTGAACCACAGAAATTTGCAAAATTATTAAAAGGGGCCAATTCATAAAACAAACACTAGGCCTCTTTCATCACTTTCAGGATAGTCTCCCATGCTTTTCTGATTAATACTTTTATTAGAGGCATTCAATATAGATAATGCAAAATTAAATGGATTTTGCCAGAATACATTATGGCCATTAAAATAAATCAGACTATTAAATGGAGAGAAAAAAGTAAAATCTGAAAGAGAAATAGAACTCCATATAACTCCTGACAGAGTCGATTAATCACGCTACTCCAACCTGAGACCTTTCCTA
>NW_006295816.1:5253813-5254830 GCF_000327345.1 Myotis davidii
GTCCCATTCTGAAGAGGCGTGATCCAAGGAGGGGTCAGCATGGGACATGAAGAATTTTCTTTGTTCTCACCTTCCCTTGACTCACTACCCCTCAGCACTAGCCAGGGAAGGTGGAAACAAGACACAGGCCAGTAAGTCAGAACCGAAACAAATTCCAATGCTTCTGCAAGAAGCCACTTGAGAGGAGCCCTCGCCCTGACTCGTTCTCTCTTCACTTCCACGCTCTGCTTCTGAAAATCCCCTCCACTCTTCCATCGGACAAAATTGCCTTCAATTTCCAATGACCTTCATAACAAGCTAGAAACATGGGCTGGAATTAATTATTATTTTTTTTTAAATCTTTATTGTTCAGATTATTACATTTGTTCCTCTTTTTTCCCCCCATAACTCCCCTCCTCCCAGTTCCCGCCCCACCCCCGCCCTCACTCCCCATCCACTGTCCTCATCCATAGGTGCACGATTTTTGTCCAATCTCTTCCTGCATCTCCCACACCACTTTCCCCCCAAGAATAGTCAGTCCCTTCCCTTTCTATCTCCCTGATACTATTATAATCACAAGTGCATTCTGTTCATCAGATTATTTATTCATTTGATTTTTAGATTCACTTGTTGATAGATGTGTGTATTTGTTGTTCATAATTTGTATCTTTACTTTTTCTTCTTCCTCCTCTTGTTAAAGGATACCTTTCAGCATTTCATATAATACTGGTTTGGTGGTGGTGAACTCCTTTAGCTTTTCCTTATCTGTGACGCTCTTTATCTGACCTTCAATTCTGAATGATAGCTTTGCTGGATAAAGTGATCTTGGTTGTAGGTTCTTGGCATTCATCACTTTGAATATTTCTTGCCACTCCCTTCTGGCCTGCATAGTTTCTGTTGAGAAGTCAGCTGACAGTCCTATGAGTACTCCCTTGTAGGTAACTGACTATTTTTCTCTTGCTGCTTTTAAGATTCTCTCTTTGTCTTTTGCTCTTGGCATTTTAATTATGATGTGCCTTGGTGTGGTCCTTTTTGGAT
>NW_006295816.1:5254952-5263823 GCF_000327345.1 Myotis davidii
TTGTGTTTCTGAACTCTATATCTTCCATTGACAATTTTGTCCTGTTTCTTTGTCTCCGCATTTTGTTATGCTTTCTTGGTGCACCCCCTAGTGGTCTTTGTGCGCAGTGTTTTAGTTAAGCCTTGATTTTTGTAGCTAATACCAGGGGGGATTTGGCACAGGCCAAGTGGCTGTGAGAATCAGCTGTGTCTGCAGTGAGAGAACTTCTGCCCTCTAGGTAGGTGCTAATCTAGCCTTTGCCTGAGGCTATCGGGCAAATGGCTCTGTGCAGGGCTTGGGCGGGGCATGTCCCAGGGTGTCAACAGGGTGTGCTGAGCAAGCAGTTATGGCTGCTCTCAGTCCTGTCCCGGGGGCTCTGCCTCTCAGAGTCCTAGCAACCGCTGCAAACCTCGGAGAGAAAGCTGCCTTCGAGTTCCGACCGAAGCCAGACAGTCCTGCTTCTCCCGGTTGAGTCTGGGTCCCTAAAGACTCGCCTGGATCTGGAGCTCAGAGTCTGTGACTCCCTCCCGATTGAAAATGCCAACCGCGCCCTCAGCCACCAGCCCTCTCTGCATGCACTCTGCACCTCAGTATTTGACTCCAGCACTGCGCCTCCTCTGAGTGTCAGTATGCGTTACTCTTTCCTCCTAGTTGTAGGACTTCCATTCAGCCACCATTCCTGTGGTTCTGGATGATGTCCGTTCCGTCTTAGTTTCACTTTTGAATTGGTTGTTCGAGGCAGCAAACTCCGGCTTTAACCTATGCCGCCATCTTGGTTCTCCTCTAGATCTAATGATCTGGAATTAATTATTGAGCTTCCCCAGTTTGGGGCTGTTATGGTTTCCCCTTGAATAATAAAAAGATGACAAGATGAACTCTTCTGCAAGTACAACAGTGTGACCAATAGGAATTCGTAGAACTAGGACGAAGTTCATTTTTACCAAATACCAAATGTTTGGTTGAAGCCGTTTTGATATTGCCTATGTTTTATGTCATTTCTGAAGTTTATTATTTATCGATGTAATTAGGGGTCTGTGAGAGTTCAGTGAATTTCAGGGAAAACGGGAACACTTCTCCCCTGATGTTGCCGATGCAGGGCTCACTCGATCCACAAGTTCTACTTCCGCTGTGTTACTGGGTTTTGAGAGGGACACAGGAAGTAAAAAACATACTCCTTCCCTCACAGAACTTGTAGGAAAGCAAGCGTAACATTTAATATATATAATCATCAACTTCAGAGAGAGGAAGGGAAAGGGAGAGAAACATCAATGAGAGAGAAACATCGATCAGCTGCCTCCTTCAAACCCCCTACTGGGGACTGAGCCAATAAACTGGGCATGTGCCTTGACTGGAAATGGACTGGTGACCTCCTGGAGGGACAATGCTCAACCAACTGAGCCACAACAGCCAGGCGAGAGTAACATTTAAGATGCGTTTGGAAAGCATGAAAATATTCTTGGACTTTTGATGCAGTGGGAGTCAGGCAAGAAGGAGGAAGAGGAAGAGGAGGAGGAGGAGGGGTGTTGGATTTTGATGAAGAAGGAGCAGGAGGAGACCTTCCGGGCAGCTTCAAGATTCCCAGAAGATAAAACGGGATCCCTAGAATAACTACGGAAAGAAGGAGAGATGGTTGGGAGGAAGGATAGTAGGGAGACAGAGCGAGCCCACTGAGTGGACATTTTCAGGTCGGTTATTACACAGATTCAGCCTGCTGTTACCGTGAATCACATCATGAAGATGCAGCCTTCTGGGAAGCATGTAAAACCTTTCATTCATTCACTCACTCACTCACTCACTCACTCAGTCAGTTACTCACTCACTCATGCAAATCATTTATTGGAAATTAGGTGACTATGTGTGTGCGCCAGGAGCCTTCTGGGTCCTGGAGCCGAGTGAGCATGTGGGCCCAGGTCCCTCCCTCCAGGCCCTGGGGTCCGGGGCAGGACAGGCCATGGAAAGCACTGGGCACAGGAAGCAGGGTAAGCGGAGGTGGTGATGGGCACCCTGAAGAAAGTGACAGAGCGACTGTGAGCACAGTCTCCGCTCGTATTTTGAGACAAAAGAGAAATACCAAATTGGCATTTACATGTCACAAGGTGCTATCATTCAATAAAATCTGTTTTTATGATCATGTATAAAAGTTGTGGAATGCTCTTTCTCTTGAACACATTTTTCTGTGATGAAGTACTTTTTATCACAGTTTCAAAATTCTCATATTTATTGACTAGTTTAGTATAGGACCACAGTGCAGCCCCAACACGGCTGGTATTCAAGGAACTTTCTTAGGCGAAGGGCCATGACCTCCCGCCACCCCCGCCTCTGGCCCTGTATGCCCCCGCTGCTCCGTGACACGGCCGCGGTGCATCCGAAAGCCTGGCGATGATAAATGAGGGGGAGCCTGCTTAAGGCCTTTGTAAAGTTTAATGAAAGATTTATCTCTCGAGGGTAATGTTCCCCCTTCTTTCACTGGAATGAGAGTTTGATAACCTCTCATTGTGCTTTTGATAAATTACACCTCACAGTCATAACTAAAATCACAAAGTGGAAAATTTTAAAAATAGCTAAGCAAGGCCTGGTTATCACCAAGTGGTTCAAACACTTGGTTCTGTAAAACTAAGTTGGCCATTTGCAACAGTTTACTTATGGAGCTGAGGGAAACTGTGACGTGGACCCTGTCCCCCGGGCCGACTCCAGCCGCAGGGACAGGAGGGGCAGCTCAGAACGGCCGTCCAGGGGCAGCCCTCTAACCCACAACCAAGCTCACACCAGAGCCGCCCGCACTGTCCTTTAAGCCACGAAGGGTTAATTTTCAAATGTAATATATGGGTTTGTATTCTTACCTACCAACTTGCATACCAATTGAAAAGAAAATTACCCAGCCCTATCAAAATAAAAGCAAAACATTTTAAACCCTTTAAGGGATGTTTCTGACAAAATGAATCCATATTTAAGGTAAGAAATCACATAACATAAACATACCAAGAGGAAATGAAAGTGCTTCTGACCCTCCCAATGTACCCCAATCCTCTCCCCTTGTCTCCCCACATCCTGGCCCTACTCACTCACACACACCTCCAGGCCCCCCAACACACCCACTACAGGTAACACACACCACACTCTCTGTGGTGGATACAGGAGATGTTAAAATGTCAGTGCGAATATGTATAGATAATTCAACATATGTTTACCCTAATCAGAATATCCAATACATATTTCTATAAATACATAATTATGTAACAATTAAATATACAGAAATACTGTCTATATTATATAAAATACAAATAAAATTATGTAATTTGTAATAAAACATACTTCATGTAAATTATATAATTTACATATTTACTTATAATTTATGTATAATTATATACTTTAGTAATTAAATTACTACTGTAGTTTAGTATAAAATACTACATACACTATATAACCATTCACTTTTAAATATATATATTTTTATTGATTTCAGAGAGGACGGGAGAGATAGAAATACCAATGATGAGACTCGTGGATCGACTGCCTCCTGCACGCCCCCTACTGGGGATCCAGCCCACAACCCGGGCATGCGCCCTGACCAGGAATCGAACCAGTGACCTCTTGGTTCCTGGGTCGATGCTCAACCACAGCCACACCGGCCAGGCTTTCTGAAGCATTTTAAGAACAACCAGTGGCAGAATGGTTGGCTCTGCTCACCGCCTGGCTAACGTAGACAATCCTACAGCTCGCCAAGGCTGCCCTGCATGGAAGCGGGTGTCAGGCTTGGGGAGAGGGGAAGTGAGGGAGGGAGGCGAGAGGGAGGCCCTGCCTCCGAGCCACTGAGACCCAGGGCTGCCACCTGCTGCTGGAGGGGACGGCCATCTCTTTGACTATCGCCAGGAATCACACAGGCTGGCTGGCTTGATTAATGACCACAGAGCAAACTTCAGAAGGAATTACATGTTTTCTGCCAAACAGCGGCTGCTTGGTATCGATTCCGGAGGAGTGAGTGAAGGAGTCAGGCCGGTTATCTGTTTTCCTTTCCTGCAATAACATGGCCAGGGCACACCTGGCCTCCTGGCCGTTGGATGCAATACTGCTGATGGGCGCTTTCGAAGGCCGCAGGGCTGCGGCCACCGTGGGAGTCAGGCTGCCCCCGCTTCTGTGTGGCCTGGAAACTAAGAATGCGTTTTATATTTTCATTTTTTTAAATATGACTTATTGATTTTTTTTAGAGAGAGAGGAAGGGAGAGGGAGAAACATCAGTGATGAGAGAAGAACACTGATCAGCTGCCTCCTGCACGCCCCCTACTGGGGATCAGACCCACAACCTGGAGCTCAAATCTCAGTGTGTCGGCATGGGAGCGGCTGCCCACCATTTCCGGACACATGGGGGCGCTCTGGCGGACTGTGACCAAGAACATGTGGCCTGCAAAGCCCAGGGCTCACTGTGGCTCCCTTTTTGGAGAGAGTTTGCTGACCCCTGACACATGATGCTCAATAAATGGCAGCTCATGTAGGACATCAAAATAGCTGAAGATGAAAAGAACGGTGTTCAAAGTGAAGGAATGAAACGGGGGGCAGGGAGAGGGGGGGCTGAAGGCAGCTGGAGCAGCCCCCTCCTCCCAGGGGGGTGGACTTCTCAGAGGTCAAGCAGAGGCTTCGAGAGTGGCACGGGGGTCAGCTCAGGGAGGTCACGGCGAGGCCTAGTGCTGCCTCCACGTCCCCTGTGGCTGCGGACACCCAGCCCCAAAGTTGTGTCACCAGCAGGCTCAGGGCTGCTGAGAGGAGAGGCTGGGAGTCACATTTTTATGTGAAATCTGCCAGCCACTGATTAATTTTTAAAACTTCTATTCAACAAAGTGTAGGAGAAACAAAATACATCTGTGTGCCAATAGTAAAAAAATAATAATAAAGGTTTAGTATGAAGAATAAAAAAATGGTCCACATTCACGAGATGGTAATTTTTCATTGAAATACATCTTGAGGTCAACACGGCCTTGCTCACGCCTAAGACTGTCTCCTTTATTTTTTCCTAGAGAGGCGTCTGTGCTTTAGAAATATCCAAGCACAGATGGAGACATAATTTCCTTCCCTTTCAACATTTTGAAATTCTTGTCTCATTTCTTTCTGTCATCACAAGCTCTCGGAGTGGGGGGTAGTACTTGCCGGCCCCAGTACCGGGCAGAGCCAGCTCAGGAGCGACTGCAGATGCTGCTGAGAACGCTGAACGAAGAGGAGGAATCCATGTCCCGCGCCCTGTGTCACATCTCCACTGAGTAAATCCACCCAAACGGTCAGGCTGATCCGCAGTAACCGAGACCCTGACACTGCGCGGTCCTCAGGCAAACACGCGACTCCCGGACTCCCCAGCCCACCCGCCTGCCAGGTCTCCCTCACGCAGCCCAGGGAAGGGAGGTGGGTCCCCGGCATCTCCCCGGTGCCGCCTGCCCAGGAGTCTCTGTTCCGCAGACCCATACACGTCAGCCTCGCGGGGAAGCGGCGGGCTTCATGGCAGCGTGAGCAAGACGTATGCTTTCGCACTTCAACTTGTTAGTGTGATTCACGACACGACCCTGTGCAATGCAGCTCTTCCAATTGCCGGGGAAGAAGTTATATTCTCTCCAAAAAGAGAGGCTGGAAATGATGCATCTGTAGTCACCTGTGTGCATAAGCTCCGACTCACCACGGGCATAAATACGTGTGTGCTCCTACTTATTAAGCCTCCGAGGCTGCAGAAGACGGGGTGGATGCTGTGCAGACACAGGAGGCTGCGTGGGCAGGGCAGGGACAGGACCCCTCCAGGCCCCTCCTGCCCTCACCTCCCTCCAGGCCCCTCCTGCCCTCACAGATCCTTTCATCCTGGGTGATAGATTTCTCTCACCTGCTTCCAGAATAAATATTTCCTTGATGACCCTAATATTTACTAAGACTCCAGCGTTGGCTTTTAAATGCCTCAAGTATTTTGAATTTTATCTAAATATGTATAGACAGGTACAAACAAACTTATTTAGGGGCATATGAAGATGAATTTACTCCAAGAGACGTAGTAAACTGACATGTTTCACATTTTCCAACTCCTACCGGGGAAGAAGCCACTGTCAGATAAAGGGGCAAGAAGGCGACATCTAAGTAAATGCACATCTAAACGCTCAAGGCTGCCACTGCCACTGCAAGTGTCTTAGCATGCACCACGCTGTGTGCCCTGAGCCTGCCCTTACTGCGTGTCACATGTGCTCTAAGCCTGCCCTTACTGTGTGTGGATGAGCCCTGAGCCTGCCCTTACTGTGTGTGGATGAGCCCTGAGCTGCCCTTACTGCGTGTGGATGAGCCCTGAGCCTGCCCTTACTCGTGTGGGATGACTTATAAACACTGACCCTCATGGGCAGCTTCCTAAGGGCCTAGAAGAGCCTCTGCAGCGTGACCTCTCAGACCCCCTCTCCCCCTCGGATGCTACACAGTGTCTGACAGTGACATGTGTCACCTGAACAGACACTCCGCCAGAGGGTCCCAAACCGCCCCTACTGGCGGTGGATGAGCCCTGAGCCTGCCCTTACTCGTGTGGGATGACTTATAAACACTGACCCTCATGGGCAGCTTCCTAAGGGCCTAGAAGAGCCTCTGCAGCGTGACCTCTCAGACCCCCTCTCCCCCTCGGATGCTACACAGTGTCTGACAGTGACATGTGTCACCTGAACAGACACTCCGCCAGAGGGTCCCAGGGAGCCTCACTGACAGTAAGGGACTCAGTCACACAGTGCCCTTCAGTGACAAGGTCATGACCATTTCCAGAAAGACAGCGTGCTGGGAAACCATCAGTCTAGGACCCCAAGGTCACCAAGGTCATCGAGCCCAGATGGCTCTGCGCTGGGGTGCCCGGCCCTCCCGGTGGCTCTCAGACGCAGGCGGATGGTCAGACTTGGGGTTGTGCAAGAGCTGACTGTCACCCCAGCAGGCCGGGGGGCACGGCCCGGAAGGTCGCTGGCCCTCTTGTCACCTGGTCCCAACACCTGCTGCCTCGTTGTGTTTTCTTTTAAGCAGTAACACTATCGGAGGCTTGCCAATGCCTTCCAACAGCCTCCCAGCTGCTTGGCATCACAGACAAGACCCTCCGTGACTGGCCCTGGCTTCCCCGACCCTCTCCCGGCTCCTCCCAGCCCTGACCTCAGGGTTTCCCAGGGAGCAGTGTTCACAGACCCGTGTGTCTCTGAATTGTCTCTTGACCAACCTCTGACTCCATTCCTCCTAAGCCCCACCTCCCCCCCAACCCTCGCCCCAGAGCAGAAACAGAGATAAGGGTGGTTGCAGAGGCTGGTGGGGGGTGACCCTAAGGACAGCGGGGAGATGGACAGAGAGAGGCCGGGACACATGGAGCCAACTGAGGTCGTGGCTCGTCCCCATGGGGCCACCGCGGGGTTCCCCCAGCAGCAGACGCTGGAGGCCCCGGTGGGATGCACTGGCGACCTGGGCCCCTCACCGCTCCCCCCACACACGGCTCACAGCCCCGCTTGGCGGCTTCCCCGGAAAACCCTCCACTCGGCAGGGTGAACGCGTGGAGCGTGTCGTGTCTAGACAAGGGCTCAGCAGAGGGTGATTAAGCCGTTCCTTTTGCTCAGGGCTTTGTGTGTCAGCCCGAGGCAGCCTTCAATTCCTCGGTGACCCGCTCTGCTGCCCGGCACCGGGCCAGGTTCCTCGGACGGAACGAGCCTCTCTTGGGCCCGTATGTCTGTTTGCTCCGCAGGCGGGGCCGCTGGGCTTACATGAGTGAAGGTTCGCTGCACTTCATTTATTTTTTGCTGCAAGTTGCCTTTCTGAAATGTGTTTTATTTAATCTCTGATCTTCAGGACACGACTACAGCACAACGTTTTTTGTGCCCTGCTGACCAGAAATAACAATTTATTTGAGGATGCAAACGTCCACGGGGTTTTAAGAGGAGCGATATACCTGGGTTGCCGCGGTGCTCAGTAAAAAACTGGACTCAGTGTAGTTGTTTTCCACACACCGTAGAACGGGCGGCTCGCTTTTATAACGGAATTAAAAATACATGAAGGCATTCTCCCATTTGGCAGAAGCTCTGTCTTCTAAGGGTTGTCGCTCGCTGACTCTTCAGAGGTGTCATCTCTTTGAGAACATCCCCGGATCAGCATTTGAATCCTGAGAAACGCAATTCTGTGCATCTCCACTGAGCTTCTCCCAAGTCCAGAACTAACAAGACACAACTTTGGGAGAGCGGCTTGGCCAAAGGATGCAGGGTATCGATTCTCAACAACTCCTGACGCAACGACGGCATCGACATTAAAGCATCTGTGGCAGGAACAGTCCCTCCGGATGGAGAACACGCTGCAAACTCAGTGTCGGGTCGACTCCCCTGAGCCCCGGGGGCCTGGGAGGGGAGGGCCCTGTGGGGGAACCCCAGCAGTCGCCCCAATACCCGAGGTCCCATTCCACGGACAGGGTGCCTGGGTTCGAGTTAGGCGTGCACGGAGGACACGGACACTCTCACTGGAGGACTCTTTAAAACTGCAGAGCGAATTCAAAAGCGATTGGAGTTACTGTTCGTTTTTAAAGTTTTTTAAAATTGAATTTATTGGGGTGTCATTGCTTAACTGCATTATGCAGGTCCAGGTGTATGAGTCCACAATACACCATCTGTATATCACACTGTGTGCTCACCACCCCAAGTCTCCTTCCATCACCACTGATCCTCCCTGTACCCTCTTCCACCCCCACCCCCACCCCTTTCCCTCTGGTAATCACCGCGCTGTGTGCCTATGATTTTTTTCATTGACTTTTGCTTAATCCCTTCCCCCAGCCTCCAGCCCCGCCCTCTGACAATATCTCATCAGGCCGTGCGCTCAATGCTGAGCCACACCGGCCGCACTCACAGGCATTCTTCTTAACACAACTCTCAAGGACAAAGA
>NW_006295816.1:5263884-5287218 GCF_000327345.1 Myotis davidii
GGGAAAGAGAAGCCCCAGGAAGCCTCCTGATCTATTCAGCCTGTTCCCGTAATAACCGAGGGCCCATTCCAGACGCCACACAGTTCCCTTTTATGGATTTGACGGGGACATTTTAAACTGTGTGTGCCGTCACCGTGCCGCGTTGCGCTTAGAGCACACTCACAATTATGAAAACGAGCTGCCACTTACAATGTCAGAAACCGCCCAGCTCCAGCCGGGCTCAACGTGCCTCTAACAGTCTCAAACTTAACGACCATGAAGAAGCACCCATTACCTTAGGCGGCGTTCCACAGTAGGCGCTTTTATTTTGCCGCCCCTTCCTGGAACTCTTTGTAGGCATTAATGTTTGATGTACTTCAAGACGATGGCCAGTATTATTTCTGCTGTTCGCAAGGAAATTTTCTGAAATGCCCGCTTCCCCACAAGGCTTACGTCCACCTGAACTGGGGCGACCACCCACGCCCTGAAGCTCTCCCGTGTGAGGTGCTGCTGAATGTCTGCGGGAGGCGGGGTCCCCGTGGAGAGCCCTGGTCTGAGGGGTCCTTCCCCCCCGACCAGAGATGGCTATTACTTGACCTGGGTTCGCTCCCTGTCGGCACAGCCCACCGGTGCGCAGATGCCCAGCCCAAAGGTGTCATCACCAGCCAGGTATTTGGGGATGACCCTTCACAAACCATGCAAACTAGGAGCTCGTGAAGGGGGGTGGGGTGCTGATGGCTTATATTCCCAAATGCGCATGTAAATTTTTTTCAAAAAAAATTTTTTTTAATAAAAATAAAGGCCCTAACTTCTCGGGTAAAGCAAGTCACGACCCCAGTTAACCTCAGGGACAGTGAGAGAGCAGTCCTCCCAGGTGCTCCAAGAAAGATGGGTGACCCTCGGGGAGCGGCTTCTCACCCGCATCGTGAGGCCGACCCCTGAGGCTGCTGGAGCCCGCCCTGCTCACAGCTAGCAGGTGTGGAACGGGGTGCACCCCCAAGTGTATCCATTCTGCTAAGAAGTAGCCATTACCTGCCAACGCCCCCAGCCCCCCCTTCCACCCAAACAAATGTGCCGGCTTAAAGCAGGGGCGGGGAACCTTTTCTCTGCCTGGGGCCATTGGGTATTTCTGACATCACTTGCGGGCCATACAAAATTATCCACTTAAACATCAACCTGCTCTATTTGGTCAGGCATTTAATTAACTCACCCCTCAGGCCTTGGCAGGGCCAGACCCAATGATTTCTTGGGGCTTACCTGGCCCTTGGCCTAGAGTCTAGGGGCCTTAGACATTCCCCGCCCATTAAAGTAACCATGTATGTGGTCAGGAAGCTGTCCCTGGGCTCCTGTGAGCGAGGGTCTCGTTAGGTCTGCCTCCTGTGGGCTGGGCTCACTCACGCCTCCGGGCTCAGCTGTCCTGTCTGTTGGGGGCAGAATGGCCTATGATGACCAGGCTAGGCTGCTGCCTCTGCCCCGGACCCAGCAGGCTAGCCCGGTCCTTCTAATGAAGTGGTTCTCAACCTGTGGGTCGCGATCCCTTTGGCGGTCGAACGACCCTTTCACAGGGGTCGCCTAAGACCATCCTGCAGATCAGATATTTACATGACGATTCATAACAGTAGCAACATTACAGTTAGGAGGTAGCAATGAAAATAATTTTATGGTTGGGTCACAACATGAGGAACTGTATTTAAAGGGCCAGAAGGTTGAGAACCACTGTTCTAATGGCTGTGGGGGAACACCAATGAAAGGCGAGGAAGCACTGGGGACCAGAGGGGCACATCCTGTCCCCAAAGCCAATCGCAAGGCCAGCCGGGATCAATGGACTAAGGAGCAGACCCCGCCTACTGATGGGAGAAGCTGCGAGAAACTGCCAGCAAAGGGTGTGGGTAAGAGGAGAGGTTTTCTGGGTTAAGAGCCCACGTTCTTCACCACCGGGCTACCTGGAATTGAGGGGTGTAGGTCCACGTCACTCCCCTGAATTGCTATTTGTAAAAGCCTACTATCTGCGCTGTGCTTTTCTGACATGACATTTTCATTTGATTCTTTTACTAGACCTACAGAGCAAGATAAAGACACACAAAACAAGGGGTACGCTGCCTGATTATTCCTCTTCAAAACATCTGCGAAAACCGCGCATCTGGTAATTAGCCACATGGTGATGTTATTCCAACATTTCAAAACCCTCAATTTCAGCTCAAAGGTGATAAGAAGCTAGTCAATATCATATCAATCCCCGGTGGTAAGTGGGAGCTGTTAACAAGGTACTGAATTAGCACACTTACGGGTCCCCGGTGGTGCTTAGAAGGGAAGGTTGCGAGCTGAGTTACTCTCCACTTTGAAAAATCAATTCGCTATCAAGTCCTTCTCACTCCCGTCTTGGGGAATTAACAACTATTTCCTCCAAGGCCCCCGGGGGTGAGATGACGTCCTGGTGACGATATGATCCTCCCCTTGGAGGCAGGCAGCCCGGGCTCCGCACCCTGGTTCCCACACGCCTCGGGAGCGGCTTCAGGTGAGTCACCAGTACATCGAGGACTGTCTCCCGTCCGTAAAACTGGAACTAGCAGGCTCGCTACTTCCTTTGTCCCTGGTGGGAGAGGGCGCACGCTGCAAAAAGCCCTGCACACAGTAACTGCTCAGTAAACACCCGGTCTGATTGGAGTCTTCCTTCAGGTGAGACTGGTAATCAGGACACACACAGGAATTTAAGGTGAGACAGAAAAAGTGGCGTTTAAACCGTAAAACTGTGCTCCCAAGGCAACTTAGAAAGTATACACTCCCTATCACTCATGGAAGAATTTTAGATTGACCATCATTCACATAATTTCTAGTTGCCCTCCAAATTATGTAGAAATGAGTAAGAAGAAATCTCTCCCATCCCTGCCCCCATTCTCCCTTCTAACCTCAAAGAGAGGGTCTCCTCCCTCGTGCCCTCTGCTGTGGGTAGGACACACCTGCCCACGGACCAGTTACCTGTCCCTTCCAGTTCCCGACCTGTTCAAGACAGTTACCTGGGAAGGACCTACTCCAAGAACATACGGTGACAACGGAAGTGAAGGCAGTGAGGAGGGGTCCACGACGTCAGGGGGACAGCGTGGGAAGCCACACCAAAGCAATGAGGACAAAACCGGTGGTAACCACACGGCTAAGAACCCAGACCCCGGGACGCCAGCCGACAAATGTGGGTCCTGGCTTCGGAGCGTGGCCTGGCCTGGCACCGCCAAGGAGGGCGGGGGCTCCACGGTCCATGGCCCATGTTGCCACCAGCGTCAACGGTCCCCATCGAGGCGGATTCTAAAGGCAGGGAAGGGACGCATCGGTGAACGCCCACATCACCTGCTTCCCGTCCCCCTCCTCATCCTCTCACTGCTCATTCTCCATTCCCTCCTTGTGGTGTTCCCTTAAAAAATACATTTATACATACTTCTATGTATAAATGTAGACGTGTATGTCTATCTGTATATAGATACAAATCATGCATAATTCTGTCTCATTTTATTAGGGAGGATGCAGGCTGTATTTATCAAGGTGATCTTGATGGAGCAAGTCTATATTTTATTTAATCAACTCATTGATTTAATAAGAATTTGAATTCTCTTGCACAGAAAGTTTAGTTATAAATGAGCTGACCTGATGGAGAGGATTGGTAACACGGAGCTATGCAACAATTAAAGTTCCATTTTCATTTTTCTAAAAGAAAGATGTTTGCACATTTTTATTCATACTCATTTCTAAGAAAACCTCAAACTTTTTAATAAATATTCACTATATATTGTCTTTGACAACTTACAAAAATTCTAACATTGCATTTGGAAAACTCTAAGGATATAGACATCTTTTTTTTAATATATTTTTATTGAGTTCAGAGATGAAGGGAGAAGAAGACTGAGAGATAGAAACATCAATGATGAGAGACAATCATTGACTGGCTGCCTCCTGCATACCCCCCGCCCCCCTGGGGATCACGCCCACAACCCAGGCACAAGCCTTACGGGGAATCAAACCATCACCTCCTGGTTCATAGGTCGACACCAGCTGGGCACATTGAAATATTTTTGATAAACATCATATTAAAAGGTAAATTTCACGGCCGATAGGAAGGGTTACGAAGGTAACACTGGAGTGTAGGCACCCAGCTGAGGGGAACAAGGTGAAAAGGTGGCAGGATTCGCAGTCACTTTTCTCGTAAAAACACCCCCTGTTCCCGAGCCCCTGTGTCCACACTCAGCGCTTGCACGAGGCTCTGCCATCCTCCCCAAAGGCCAGCCTAGCCTAGCACTTCTGCGCCACCGCGCATGTGTGAACACTGGGGCGGGGGTGGGAGGCCGTCGGGGGAAGATCCTGACTTGCTGTGCTGCTCTGGGCTCCAACACCCTGTGTAGTCTGATCGCCTGGCCTCACGGCCCTGTTCAGCTCTGCTCCGTCATTCCTGCCGCTATCACACTCCGTGGCTCCTCAACACCCAACATTTCCCTGTCAGGCACCTGATTCTCCCGGGGCACCCATCTGCCCCCTGACTGTGCCCTGGCTGTCCCCGCGCCGGGCAGCACCCTCGGCCTTGGCCTGAAATCAGATGAGCCTGCACAGGTTACGCAGGTGGATTGCTTTGGTTGGGCGACACAAAAAGGTTCTCGGGCCTGCTAGCACTTTCCACGTGGATCGGGTTGGGAGGATTGTTCCACACCTAAACCCCAGGAGCTGCTGAGGAAACACGGACCGAGGCAGCCAGACTGGAACCCTGACCCCTGACTCTGGCTGGTGCTTCGGGCTGGCCCTGTCCTGAAAGCGCGAGTCAGAGGGTGGACAGTGTGGGCTCCAGCCTCAGACAGAACCGTGGGAATTTGAATCCTGGATTCCAGCACCACCTCTTCAGGGCCCTTGGGCAAATTACTTAATTTCTGTGAGCTCAATTTCTTAACTTGTGAAATGGATATAATATCTCCCAGCATTGTTGTAAAGAGGAAAAAAGTAGGATAATAAATGAAATCATTCATAAGCACCTAATAAATGATGGCTATTTTTTCTCATTATAGCAACTGACTGAAAGTTGCCCTTAATATCGAGCGGACTTTGGATGAAAATAGAAGGAATTATGGACGATGCCTTTGCAGAACAGAGTTCATAACTATAAATATTTGCATAGACATATATGCCTCTAAAGTCCCAAGGAACACAGAAAAAGACTGAATTTCTAAATTCTACGGATATGTATTAAAAATTACATGCACTGATCAACATGGTGTGAAGGGGCTGAAGAAACAGACCGGATTTTTCTGGGACGGTAATTTTGTTCGATGAATTATTTATAAGAAGAATGAAGTAGAAACAAAAGAAATATGAAAGCAGAAGGCTTACCTCATCAGTCATAATCTTTCAAACATCAGCAATGAAGTTATAATCATTTGCCACCTGCTGGGAGATCCACCAACAATGTAACATTGTGTCGTGTAAAATATATCATAATGTGAAAGGAATTAATCCCCGGTGAGTTGCTAAGTGTCTGCCGTGAGTTCGCCCTAATTGTGGGTGTTTCTTGTCACAGCAAAGTAAAACTGTAGCGTTGGATGAAAACAGACTTTGGGGGAGGGGCTTTGTCAAATGAGAACATTTTCAAGAAGATGTTCTTCTGTTGTCTGGAGCCTCGTGAGCAGTGAGTGCGATTATGGGACCACAGCCATCGAGGCTGTGTTTGTTCACACGGGAACCGGGCACCATGGCCTCGGGCATGACACGGTGTGGCATCCCTCAGCAGTTATTGGGCCAATAAACATCCTCCCACGTGTCAGAGGGGCCATGGATGTTTCCTTTGTTTTTTGTTTGTTTTCATTCATCCTCACCTGAGGATATTTTTCCCATTGATTTTTAGAGAGTGGAAGGGAGGGTGAGAGAGACACATTGATGGGTGCCTCCCGCACACCCCCCAACCAGGGCCGGCCGGGGACCTAGTCTGCAAACCAGGTTCGTGCCCTTGACCGGAACTGAACTCTCCACCCTTCAGTCCGAGGGCCAACGCTCCAATCAGTGGTCCAAACCGGCTGGGGCAGATGTTTGCATTGTGTAGTGAAAACCTAACAGGGTTTTCAGTTATGGGGGTTCTTGCAGGCAGGGGTTCAGGGACCCAGCTCACCCATGGCTCAGCGATCCACACCCTGGAGGGGACCCTGAGCCCGAGGTTGTTGTGACCGGGCTGGAGACAGGGGTCCTACCCCTGCTGCCATCCTGTCAGCTGCAACTTGGACGGCTACGGCACACGGAACAGGGGGCTGGGGTGGAGCCGGAGGCCTCCTCTGAGGAAGGGGAGCTGAGGAGGTGGCAGCGGGCCAGCGTCTGCCACACCAGGCAGCTGAGAGGGCCCCCGGGCCCACGCCGCTTCTAAGGGGAGGCGCCTGCACACCTTCAAATGGCAGGGCTTATTTTTTTTGACCCAAGACTTGCCCGTGACCTTCAAGGTTATAGAAGAAACAGGCATCATCTTATGTCAAAACGATCCCAAACGCTTCAAATTAAACACAGTGCCAGCCACCTTAGAAGTCCAGTGTCAGCCACAAGCACATCACTAAATGAGGCTTCCCTCCCTCTTTCACAGAATCTGTGGGAATTTGATTATTACAGCCCAGTTATTTCTAAAAATGAGTAACACGTCCACGGGGCATTGCTGAAATGCACAGAGGCATGTTAATGGCCTATGAATATTCAAGCCCTCATTACGCCCGCAGTTTATAATGATCAAATTCCCTTGACGGAGATGTGCAGCGCACAGCGAAGAAGGCATCCATTTACAAGCCATGCCCTGCGTGTTCGACCACTCGCTTCAGTTCTAGGCTGGGGCTCAGTCTCCCCACACTCGTTCTGGGGGACGCTAAGATCGCCCCACTCCTTCCCCCGGGGGTGGTGTCCATTCCCCACCTGGAGGGGAGGATGTTCCTATTGGATGTCATGCAACTGACAAAAACCTGGAACTTGGGGAGGAGCAGGGACTGCATGCCACAGGGAACACGCCTGGGGCGGGGGACAAAGGTCTGGGAAGTGAGGAGGGAGCCAGAGAATCACCTTCTGCAGACATGCAGGCACACCTGGGACCACGTCTGAGGACTTCTCCGAGCCACACCCCCGGGTGAGACAGGTGCTGCAGAGGCCTGTGCGGTTCTCCTGGAGAGACCCAGGGTGGGGCCTCCTGCACTGGGACCTGCAGCAGGAGACCCAGGTGGGGGCCTCCCTGTACTGGGACCTGCTGCAGGAGGCCCATGGTGAGCAGGTGACACCCGCATCCTTGCTCAGCGCAAACTCCACCCTCTCTAGGTTTTAATCTCGTTTCTTTCCTTTCCTTTCTTTTCA
The DNA here is from genome assembly GCF_000327345.1 of Myotis davidii. Classification (NCBI taxonomy): domain Eukaryota; kingdom Metazoa; phylum Chordata; class Mammalia; order Chiroptera; family Vespertilionidae; genus Myotis; species Myotis davidii. The sequence continues at coordinate 5,271,202 of NW_006295816.1, forward strand.
TCAAGTCCAAGATTTCTTACGTCTTAATTTTTTTTTTACTTTTAAAAAATATATTTTCATTGATTACAGAGAGGAAAGGAGAGAGAGGGAGGGAAACATCAATGATGAGAAGGAATCATGGATTGGCGGCCTCCTGCACACCACACACTGGGGATGGAGCCCACAACCTGGGCATGTGTCCTGACCGGGAATCGAACCGTGACCTCCTGGTTCATAGGTCAACGTTCAACCTCTGAGCCACCGCACCTGGGCCTTACAACTTAATTTTGACGAAAAGAAAACCTGAAGGACAACAAAGACTATCCAGAGATCGAGGAACAAAAGGGGGGCTCCCCCTGCTCACGCACAGGAAACGCACGGTGCTCAGTGCTCTCCTGGAGGCCGGCCCGCCAGGCTCCCACACAGACACTGCGAGAAACTGCCAACCGCGCAGCTTTGGACGGAGAAGGTCCGCAGGAAGGAGAACTCGAGGAAATAAATTAAAAACATGAGAGGAACAAATGATTACCTTTTGGATTTCACGAGCTTTGGGGGCAGGTAGAAAAGGGTGAGCGCCCTGCAGAGAAAGGGCGGATGATGCCAGGAAAGGTAAGGACCCAGCAGGCCTACCTGGGAGAGGCAGCCGCTCCAGGTGCCCTGCTGTGGCCTGGGCAGGTGAGGGTCTCCCCTCCCGCCTTGGAAAACACAGCGCCTGTGAGGTACGGCACAGCCAAGAGCAGGGCAAGGAGGGGCGCTGTCCATGGAGCCGGCGCAGGGCATAGCTCAATATGGAAATTACAGTAAGATGCCACCTGTGCCCGCAGCAGGTGGGTTCACCTTTATGAAGCATGTGCTCTGGGGAAGGCACAGTTCAGAGTTTCCATGTGTTAACACACTTAATGCAACAACCTTACACGTTTGGGTGCTGTTATCGTCACCAGTTTGCAAACGATCAAACTGAGACAGGCAAAGGTTATGCATTGTCCTTGGAAGGAGATTTTTAAAAATTTTATGTATTTTTAATCCTCACCCAAGGATATTTTCTCCATTGATTTCTAGAAGGTTTCCTAGAAGGTGGGAGGGAGAGAGGGAGAGGAGAGGTGACAGAAAGGAGGAAAGGAGGGGGAGAAAGACAGAGACAGACAGACAGACACATCCATTGCTTGCCTCCCACACATGCCCCAACCAGGAACCTGCAGCCTAGGTACATGCCCTTGACCAGGAATGGAACCTGCAACAACCCTCTGGTCTGCAGGCCAACGCTCCAACCACCGAACCAAACTGGCCAGGGCACTGGTAGTAGACTTCATTTACTTATTTTATTATTATTATTATTATTGATTTCAGAGAGGAAGGGAGAGGGAGAGAGACAGAAACAGCACTGATGAGAGAGAATCATTGACCAGCTGCCTCCTGCACGCCCCCTACTGGGGATCGAGCCTGTAACCCGTGTATGTGGCCTGACTGGGAATCAAACCATGACCTCCTCATTGTATGTGGCCTGATGCTCCACCACCGAGCCAAACTGGCCATAGAGTTTAAGTCACACTGACAAGTATTTAATGCACAGTAAAGCCCAGGGCTGGGGCTGCTGGGCAGACTGACATTCTCATGACACCTCAAGTTTAAGTTGGTGAAACTTTCCAGAGTGCTCGTGACAGTGTGGAGGCCGAGGTTAAAGCCCACAAAATCCTCCCCTCTGGGATCTGTGCCGAAGAGACCATCAGAGGTCAGGTGTTCAAGGTTGTTCAGTGGAGTGTTGTAGGTAACAGCTTCACAACCAAATACTCAACCAAAGGGATGTGTTACGCAAATGAAATCCTAAACACCACTTAGGATAATTACTAAGTAGACTATATGGAATAAGGTGGGGGGAGGGCCATGATATAAGGAAGCAAATCAAAACAGGACTCAAAACATTAAATGCTACAGATATAAAACTTTGACTTTACACATTTTGTAGCTGCACACACACAGTAACACACACTGAACATAAAGAGACGGAAACCAAACTTTAACAGAGACGAGTGGTTAGAAAGTATGTTTTCATTTTCTCCTGTTCTAATTTTTACACTGAGAACATTAATTTTTAATTGTAAAAGGGGCAGATAATATCCTCCATGTGCACTGAAGAGTGTTCGACTCCGAAGCAGGTGGAGGCGGGGAGCGTCCACATCCTCACAACGACAGCTGTTCCACCTCGGTCTCCTCTGCGTTAATGAGTCAACATCCCCCCGCAGATGTGCAAACGAGACCTGGATGGATGAGCTCACTGCTCGCCGCCACACACAGTAACCTCCGGTGTTTAAGGTGACCTGCCCTTAGGAGAAAAGACCATCGCAGGCACCATTTCTGGTCAAATCCTGAAGTTACAGTTTCAGAATTTTCTTAGCACTGTTTTCCTGCCTTCACAGATCATCTGGGACAGGATGACGCCTGGTCTCCTGTCACCACTGCCAGCGCTCCAGGGCGGCCCCAGGCTTCTGGAAGGTTCCTGTCCCCTGTGAAGGGCTGGAGACAGCACCAGGGAGGAGCCGATCAGCCAGCAAGTCTTTCTTCTGAGCATGACTCCACGGATCCCCATCCTATTCTTTACGCACCTGCCCACTCAGTTCTGTCCCAAACCTCTGACCTCTGACCTCCGCACAGGGCTCCCACCGGGCCCCCCAGGGTGATGGCATGGAGGCACCCTCTCTAAGGGGTGCCCTCGCTCAGTATTGTGATGATGGATTAACAAGCGCAGGCGGCATCACAAGTGCCGGGCACTGTTCTAACTTTTCCAGAGACCAAGCCTACCTAGGCCTCCGGTCAGTTCTATGGGGTGGACGGTACTATTATCAAACGGACTTTAAAATAGGACACCTGAGGGGGAGGCTAAGTGACTCGTCCAAAGGCTCAGAGCTCACAGGACGGAGCCCCGTGAGCGCAGGGAGGGCGGGGCCAGGGGACACGCCACCGGCACCTCCACAGGAAGGCGGCCGGGCCTCACCTGGGCTCGCCAAGCCCGCCCGCCCAGCCTGTGTGGCTGAGCCTCGCAGGGACGACACTGCCTCTTTCCGGCTTGGCTTCATGTACGGCCTCACCTGCATAGCGGTTCATATCACTCTCGGTGACATACGCGCTCACACAAATTCGCACTCTGAATAAAACCACTCGAAAGGGGATTTTGGAAAGAGATGAAAGGATGAGTAACTCTCACTGGAATCCTGTCCCTGGACCCTCAGTGATCTGAGTCCGTTTTATGCTGAGATGGGCGAGGGCTCATCTGCACCAGGTGGCGATGTCAGCTACTTAACCCGATGTTAACACATGAAACACTCAAACCTGTAAAGAATTTTTGTGAGTTTATTTGAGCCAAACTGTCGACAATTGCCAGGGAGCAGAAACTCAACAGATTGAGATAATGCTCCAGAGAATGGCAGTTTCTCACCTTGTCTTATACATTACCATCAAAAGAGGAGAGGAAGTGAGTTACATGAAATCCACTGGTGATAGGTTATGGAGGCAGGAGAAAGCAAAGAGGGGAAACCTGGGATTGGATAAAAAGTGAAATGATAGATAGATACTTCTTTTACACAGGTGAGTGCAGGAGCGTTAACAGTCGACAATTAACAGGACAGCAATAACAATGAGGGAATTGGTGGTCTGCATGCTGGTGGACTGGTTGTGCCCTGAGGGGTCTGGAGAAAGGGAAGTTACAAGTTACCCTGACATCCCACAGGTATGTTATCTTAGATGCAAAAAGACAACAGGCTCAGTACAGATTGAAGTCGATCTCTGTCAGGGAAGATACTAGCCTAGGATATGACTACCCACTACAGACTGCTTTTTAATTTAAAAAGTTTTAATTTCAGACCACCCTTTGTGGTTACTTTAGGTCTCTGTGTTAGCAAGACCACCACACAGGCCTTCCCTGAGCTAGTCAGGTTAGTATGTGGCTCCTTTTCGTCTACACTAGTGGTTCTCAACCTGTGGGTCGCGACCCCTTTGGCGGTTGAAGGACCCTTTCCCAGGGGTCGCCTAAGACCATCCTGCATATCAGATACTTACATGACAATTCATAACAGTAGCAACATGACAGTTATGAAGTAGCAACGAAAATAATTTTATGGTTGGGTCACAACATGAGGAACTGTATTTAACGGGCCAGAAGGTTGAGAACCACTGGTCTACACCAATCACTTATTAACTCATAACAGACCCACAAGGCAGTGCTATTGCTACTCCCATTTCACAGATAAGGAAACAAAACACATGTCCAATAGCCCTTAGCCACCTCCCCAGGGCTCACTCCTATCCCCATGTGAACCATGAATGACGGGTAATATTGGCAGGTTGATATTTTGTGCTATAGACGTATTTTCCAAGTCCCTGGTTCTGTAACCCTTTGTTTAGCTTTCGCATTAACACAGCTTAAAATCCTCCATATCACTTAGGAAATGGGTTATTCTTTTGTCGTGTTTTATAGAAAAACAGATGAATTAGAAGATAAAATGTTCAGGCGTGTTGCCTCCTGGTTGACAAGCCCAATGAAGCCACCAGGCGACCTGTCACTCAGGGTCAGTAAGACCTCAGCGATTCCCACCAGCGAGACTTCAAAGGCTCCCAGTGCTGGCTCTACCCCTTGCAGTGCAGCATGGATCTGTTTTGAGAAGCCTGCTGCTCTTGATGTTCTTATGACTCCCTTGAACTCATCAACAACTTAGAGATCAAAGATTCGGAAGAGACATTCCTTCTATTTTCCAGTCCACGGTGGAAACTCATGTAAACTACATTTGTCAATTAAAAAAGCCAAGCTGCTCAAGCTGTGGATCTACATTGGGAAACATTTCATTTTGATCTGGGGTTCATGACGCCAACACTGAATGCTCTCCCCCTCCCCATTTACTCATTTACTCATTACTTCAATATGTATTTTAAGCACCTAATGTGTGATAAAATCTAAACTCTGAGACCAGAGGAACAGCTACAGGGAGCTGAGGTTTGAAGAGGTGTGATTAGCAGGGCTCTTCTCAATAATTAGCAAACAAAAGGCAGGGAGTGAGGCCATTCTGCAAATGCTAGCCATTCCATTCACAGCAACTGTGAGACTGAGAGATGCTGGGCAGATGGATAAAAGGTGGCCCTGGCCTAGGGGGATGAGCTGGACAACTGAGCACTTGATTAGATAGTGTTACAACACTATCTGGGCTGCAGGGTGTGTGTGAGGAGCAGGCCCAGGTGTGGGGGCTGGGCTGCAGGTGTGTGTGTGTGTGTGTGTAGCAGGCGCAGGGGTGGGGGCTGGGGTGCAGGTGTGTGTGTGTGTGTGTGTGTAGCAGGCGCAGGGGTGGGGGCTGGGGTGCAGGTGTGTGTGTGTGTGTGTGTGTAGCAGGCGCAGGGGTGGGGGCTGGGGTGCAGGTGTGTGTGTGTGTGTGTGTGTAGCAGGCGCAGGGGTGGGGGCTGGGGTGCAGGTGTGTGTGTGTGTGTGTGTGTAGCAGGCGCAGGGGTGGGGGCTGGGGTGCAGGTGTGTGTGTGTGTGTGTGTGTAGCAGGCGCAGGGGTGGGGGCTGGGGTGCAGGTGTGTGTGTGTGTGTGTGTGTAGCAGGCGCAGGGGTGGGGGCTGGGGTGCAGGTGTGTGTGTGTGTGTGTGTGTAGCAGGCGCAGGGGTGGGGGCTGGGGTGCAGGTGTGTGTGTGTGTGTGTGTGTAGCAGGCGCAGGGGTGGGGGCTGGGGTGCAGGTGTGTGTGTGTGTGTGTGTGTGTGTAGCAGGCCCAGGCGTGGGGGCTGGGCTGCAGGGTGTGTGTGAGGAACAAGTTTCCACAGCCACATCCTCACACACATGGCAGCTACTGGCCTTCTCTCCTCAACAAGATGGACTTTAAAACAAGCAGGTGGAGCATCTCAGACATCGTCTGTGCAGGAGGGTCAGAGGCGCAGCACCCTCAGAAACCGGGGAGATGGCTGGTGCCAACAGGGAGATTCATTTGTACGATATGCAATTAATAATGAGGAAGCTGACATTTTACTTCTTGAAATTATTTTGAAAATGAGGAGTGACTCATTCATTTTTCAGTGAATTTTTATGACTCACATGTTACCTGCCGGGCTCAGCCTGAGCAGGAGTGATGGAAAGGACAGCTGCTGCCCTGGGGGAGGGCAGAATCCCAGGGTGACCCCCAATGAGGCAGCCCTGGCTGGCCTCCTCCCGGTGGGGGTCGTGTCACCTGCTGATACGCTGAGGTCACACACGTGATGAGGTTATTCATCCCTGTCTTTGAGTTAAGCAACAGGGAGCTGGGCCTCCCTCTCGGGGGAGGGGCAGCTGTGAACGGCTGGGGTGAGGACAGCCTCCGGAGCCAAGGACCCCAGTCCCACAAGCACAGGACCTGACTTCTGCCCCTTTCCCGAATGAGACTGGAGAGAACCCTGGGCTCAGCGGAGCGTGGCCCCAGCAGACACCGGGACGCAGGCTCCTGAGACCCAGCGGAGGATCCCGCCGTTTCCTCACCCAGGGAAGCTCCGGGTAATAAATAGATGTTGATTTAGCCGCCCGGCTGGCAGCACTTTGTTCCACGGTGGTGACAAGCTAATACAACCTGCCTGCCAGGCTCCATGAAGGACGTCGCCAGCCTCCACATGGCCCCTTTCTTCTGCCATCCCCTCGCCCTTCATGCCCAAGATTGGATTTCCTGGCCTCCGTGAGAAAGGTGTCCGGAAGGTGAGCAGAAAGAGGACACCCCGGAGGCAGGGGGAGAAATACACGGGCTCATCAGACACAAGGAAATGGAGTCACGACCTCATTTCCCCAGGATGATGTGCCGGCTCCGGGGTGATCAATAGGGACCCTCACAGCCATCTGCTCAAGAAATGCAGAACCAGGAGGGAGGGCTGCGGCCATGGGGAACAGCAGTCCCCCAGGGGCCCAGGTTCCAAATAAATGCAGCGACCAACTCTCAGGGCCGTGGGTGCCAGGGGGTGGGCTCCCTGCGCCACGGGACCCTGGAGGAGAAGCGCAAGGCCCTCTCCCTCTCAGTACAAGCTGGGCGCGCGGGGATGGCCACAGGAACAGAGGGAACCGGTGGGCACTCAGCGCAAGAAGCAATTTCTCCTTCGAGTGTGAGACCTGTCTTTTCTCCCGGAAACCCCTTTATCACGGAGGCTCGCAGCAGACCTCAGTTCTCGGGGGCAAGATGCTCATTAAAAAGCACGCCGTGCGCAGCATTTTCATCTCGGAAGGGCTTGAAATGTTAATGACCCTGCTTCCGACTTGTGAGCCTGGCATCTCTCTGATCTGGTGGGTGTGGGCACGAGAGTCCGAGGCAGAGGCCAGACGCCCTTCGCTGACCAGAGGCGGATGCTCCCAACAGGCTATTACCTGCTCGCTGGCCGCGGTCAGGGGCCTATTTATAGGAGAATGACAGTCCACTTCTGGGAGAGTGATCCTCTCCTAAAAACCTCACTTCTTTTTCCATTGCTTCTGAGAATTCATGGGACTTGCCAATCCCCAGGAGGCGAGCATGCCCTCCTCCCGCTCTCTCAGTGGCGACACCTGCAGCCCTAACTAAAGCGGACAAGGCTCCCTGCGCCTATCACTCTCCGCTAATCTCCGATCCCAGGCTCCTGTGAAATCACACCCTGGCTTAGCAGCTGCCTCCTATCTTCAGAGTCTCTTTGAACACTGATAAGAAAACTCCCAAAGATAATCCGGTTCAGAAGAAAAAAATTAACCGCCGTATGATAGTGCTGAGAAAAGTGCAACTAAGAAATATGCCCAGTGCCTTCCTTTGATAATCGTTACAATTGCAAAAAAAAAAAAATGTATGTTCACATAAATGTGAAATCTCAGCCTTTGTCTGGAAGTCCAATGGGGGGGAAAAACCTGTGCGGGGAGATGGGGGGAGAGAGAGAGGATGCGGACGAATAAGCGAGTGAGTAAACAAGTAAGTCTGAGATGGTCCTTGCCTTCCGGAGCTCATCACCTCGTAGGACAGAGAGACGGATGGGGAAGAATTCTGAGACTTCGTTAGCGAGACCTGCTCTGAAACAGTCCTCCAGGCAGTTACATTGGTCCTGGTGGGGATACCTGGGAGACTTCTTGGAGGAGGTGTATCTTTCTGTTTTCAAGGAAAGATGCTCATTAATTTAGAATTCAGACAAGGCCTGTAGGAACTGCCCTTCGTGTCAACTGCATGTCAGATTCTGTGCTGGGCGCTTTAAGCTTTTATTTTGAGATAATTGTAGATTTACATACATTTGTAAAAAAATAATAGAGAGACTACATACCCTTTACTGGTTCCTGCAGTGACAACACCTTGCATAACTACAGGGCAGCATTGCAGTGGGAAATGGACCCATTTCTCCATTATCCATGCACCTGTGCATGTGCCTATGTCCACTTGGGTCTGGGTAACTATCACACGTGTACATGTGTGTGAGCATCACCACAGTAATGCTATGGAGCTCCTGGTGCTTTCCTGTGTGTTCACGTTAACCCTTACAGATGGTGTGTACTGAGCCTGACCATGTGCCACCTCAGCACCAGGCACCCTGGCATTGTCTCCTGGTCTCTGGGGCACACGGGCAGGGCCCCACTGCTTCATCCCTGGCCTCCCCTGAGGAACTATCAGATTCCCCCCACCCCCACCACTGGGGTCTGTTCTCAGGGATGACTCCTCAACTACGTGTCAAGACTGAGCGAAGGACTCAGACGGGCACGAACTCCATTTGGTCATCTCTAGAACGACCAGAAATGTAATATGCCACTGCTAATGATTATAACCTGGGTTATTTAGCTGCGAGCCATATACATTTTATAAGGCAATAAATCTTTTTAAACGTTCCCTGGAGTGTCAATTGATTCATTAACTCGTAATAAATGCTTTAAAAATGTAAATTAAATAATAACCAGAAACACCTCAGCTAGATGCCACCAGAATACCTATCCCATACTTCTGGGAGAGACCCGGATTTCCTCTTCCTTTTAAAGCGTTGCTCATAAACACAGAGTCAAGGACTATGACAGCTTGGGAAATTAAATTCTAGCCCAAAATGATTCATCTTAAAGAATTCACATCAGAGTCTTTGGTAAGTAGGTGCCCACTCTGAACAGAGACTTGGCAATCCTTCAAAGGTGCCCACTCAATCTGTTCACCCAGGAACTATCTGAGGAAAACTCAGAAAGGCCGTCAAAGACACCCACACGGCCCCGTCTACATGGGCAACAGTGTCTGAATCCGTTTCTACTTTCATTTGAAGGAATATTCAGAAATTTCCAGTGGTATCTTTTTTAAAAAAAAATATTTAATTACATGGGAAAATGCAGAGAATGTATCATCAATGGATCTTGTTGTAAGATTGATCCGTTTGAAAAGTCAAACCATATTTCTAGCTCCATCCCAACTTTACAAAAATATATGTTACAGAGAAACAGACCAAAAGAAGTTTACCAAATATTAAGTGTGGCTATATCCATGTGGTAGTATAATGAATCATTTTTATTTTCTCTCCTTTGGGGAGTGCTGTGACAATTTTTTAAATTTTTACAAATTCTCCCTAATTGATTAGGTTTCTATTTTGGGGAAATAAACTTGTTCTTACAGAAGATGGGGGTGGAGAAAGAGAGAGAGAAGCAACTTATTCACTGTGGCTTACGAATTTAATGCGGAAAATTCCAGCTCACAGAGACCCACAATCCCTGATGCTCAGAGCAGCTCACTCCCCCCATCGAAAAACACAACGCTGCAGAGTCATGTTCACACAGAGCGAAAGAAAGATGAAAACTCACTGAGGAAGCCTAAGAAAATACAACACTGCTCCGCTTAAAAAACGAGCCCCAGAGCTCAGCGTCTGTTACGTTAATTCATCAGCTGGGCTGAAACAGGCTGTTGTACCTGACGTGTTGGGGTTCTACTGCCATTGGACTCATTCTGTAAGGGCATCAATAGCCTATGTACTTTAGGGCAGCTTTACTCCCATTGGATTCATACCATAGGAGCATCACTAACCTATTTCAGGAGAACTTTACCCCCATTTCAGCACTTGATGGACATCATTTACTTTCAATCCTTTACCTCCAAAGATTTGACTTGTTCCATAAGTAGAATGTTTGTTCCAAAATCAATACAGCAGCTAAATTCCAATAGGTGCCTACACAAAGCCCCGCAAATCTGAATTTCTGAGACATAAACAAATGTGGATACCATGCAGGGCTAAAGAGGAAGCTACTGGTTAAGAGGCTGAAATTTCTCAAAATGAAGGAGGATGCTTCTCCGTTCACACGGAAGCCCTTGTTCGTGTCACTAATGGAACTTGATTCTATTGGTTCTGGATTGAAAACGAGTAGGTCTCCGTGAGTCGCCTCAGCACTAACATCTGGGCTGGGTGTTCAGAGCTGGCAGGGAGAGAATCCCAGGCCAGGGTCTCAGCCCAGGAGGGCCAGTGCACCCCTCAGATTCACTGCAGAGGATGCCAGGCTGCTGGGACAGGAAGCCCATGGAACTAGCTGTCAGCACAGTCTAAGGACCTCATCACCAACACAGAAAGTTATTTTATTACAGAACCTTATCCAAGTTGCTTCCTAGGGAAACACGTTATTAAGTGGATTAGCTAGACTCCGGCTCGTGAAATACTTGGCATGGTTGGGTGGAAAAACCATAGTTTTCTGCATCTTTGAAAAGTAAGTCATTCTTTTACTTTGATCATGGTAATGCCAACGTTCCCGAAAACTTCAAAACCCTCACTGATGTTAAACCAGGGAGCAAAAGTGTGCTCATCAGCCTATCTTCCCTCCGGTCCCTGTGAGGTGCATGTGTGTGCATAAACACACACCCGCCCGCCCACAGTCTGTGAGGAGCTTTGGGTTCACCTCCAATTGCTGTAATTAATTTATTCTCGCTCCAAACACTAATGTGTTCACCTGAGAGTGAAGGCTTCATTTGCCCAGCCCCGCAAATCACCCTGCCTGCTCTACCACATTAGAAAGCCTAATTTACAATTAATATGTATGCGTTCCCCTCCATCATTTAAATATGCAAAAATAAGCTCCTTCTCAGTGATGAAGAGCTGAGCAGTGGTTTGAATGCCTCATTTGCATTTTCTGTCAATCTTCCCAAGGCCTATTTCTCTTCCTTTCACTGTCACTGGGCAGCCAGCTGAGAACTAAGCCATGCTCTCCATAAGGTCTGAGTGTCAAAGAGCTACACCTTCCACCACTTTCTCTTTTTATTCTTTATTGTTGAAAACATTACACGTCCCCCTTTCTCCCCATTGTCTTTTCCCAGTCTGCCCCGGCCCCCAAGCCCCAGCCTTCATCCCCGACCCCCACTGTCTGTGTCCATTGGTTATGCATATATGCGTACACGTTCTTTGGTTGATCTCTTAATCCCCCCGCCCATCCTCCCCTGCCTTCCTTCTAGGTTTGATGGTCTGTTCGATGATCCTGTGCCTCTTTACATATTTTTTGTTCATCAGTTTATGTTGCTCATTATATTCCACAAATGAGCGAGATCATGTGACACTTATCTTTCTCTGATTGGCTTACTTCGCTTAGCATAATGCTCACATCCATGCTGTTGCAAATGGTAAGTTTCTTCTCTTTTTACAGCAGCGCAGTGTTCCATGGTGTAGATGTACCACAGGGTTTTCATCCACTCATCTGCTGATGGGCACTCAGCACCTCCCACCACTTTTTTTTTTTAATATATTTTTTTATTGATTTTTTACAGAGAGGAAGGGAGAGAGATAGAGAGTTAGAAACATCGATGAGAGAGAAACATCGATCAGCTGCCTCTTGCACACCTCCTACTGGTGATGTGCCCGCAACCCAGGTACATGCCCTTGACCGGAATCGAACCCGGGACCTTTCAGTCCGCAGGCCGACGCTCTATCCACTGAGCCAAACCGGTTTTGGCCCTCCCACCACTTTCTACCACCGTTTCCCCAACGTCTGTGACTCACGACCAGCGGTTACTTTTTAACCCTGCCTGTGGCCGGGCACTCCTCTATGGTATTCACACCCTCAGACTCATGCAGTCCTCGCCAGGACACGGGAGGGGACACACTGTGTGCCGTGTCAGAGCTCAGGGGACCGAGACCCCAAGAGGGCGAGGACCTGGCCAGTGCCTGTGGGTGAGGAAAGGGGGAGACAGGATGAGCACAAGTTGGTCGGTCTCTGCACCACACACACCTGACGCTGCACTGCCTGCCCAGCTTGCACACAGACCTGCTGGTGGAGAGAAACCTTCCCCTTTCAGTTGAAAACTGACTGTAACACTTTCATTCTGCAAAGACAGCTGCTGTGACCGCCTCTGTGGCTTCATGTCCCAATTCTACAAACAACCAGCTGACCACATGGTTGCAAAAAACACGCTGGTGGGCAACATTTATCCACAGAATCCTGTTACATCCGGAGAAATGACACAGCAACGGGTTGACTCGCCCAGAAAAGCATCCATCTCAGTGTGCGCGCCCTGGTTGTGGCGTGAGCCCGGCTGCATCCTCACCAGGTAAACGCCCCGTCTGACAAGAAGCCATGCAGCTGCCCGGCACCTGGCTGCGCACCTGCGCAATAACCCTCCTTGTTTCAGCACACGCATGCTCACAGCCCCTCGGCCGGCACAGAAAGCTACCACCCACCTGTGCGGTAAGAGTAAACCCGGCTGAACGTCAGTGGGAAGAGCCATTTAAAATCTGTTAAAGGAATAAACATGTACCAGTCTAATCAAGACGGAAAAATAGATGTTCGGTCGGCTCAAATCCTTTATGGAAAGAAGACCTGAAGATAACTAAAGAGACAGACATTTTTCATCACAGGAACACTGACATGTGAGCATACGACACGGCATGCTGTTTAGACGAGGAACACGCTGTCTTTACCATCCAAAGGCAACCTGCATGGCTCCTCCTCTTATCCAGGTGAGCTGCAGGGTCAGTTATAAGGCGGGAGGGGGGAGTGAGAGTCTTCCTGAGGAGGGAGTGCTGCAGGATCACCTGGCAGGTGCGTCATTAATGCTGACAGCCCTGAGGATACAGAGAAGGCGGCTCCTCAGAGAGCGAGGAATCCGGGAGTTAGCCATCATGCCCACCTTCTCCAGACAGGCACGCACAGTGATTCCTGGGGCATAATCCGACTCCATCGCCCCTGCTCAGATGCTTCCAACGGCTTCACGATGCCTTGAGGATGAAACACAGGGTTAGCCTAGGCCAGTGATGGCGAACCTTTTGAGCTCGGCGTGTCAGCATTTTGAAAAACCCTAACTTAACTCTGGTGCCGTGTCACATATAGAAATTTTTGATATTTGGAACCATAGTAAAACAAAGACGTATATTTTTGATATTTATTTTATGTATTTAAATGCCATTTAACAAAGAAAAATCAACCAAAAAAATGAGTTCGCGTGTCACCTCTGACACGTGTGTCATAGGTTCGCCATCACTGTCCTAACCGGCCCTATCTGCCCCTTCACCCATGACCACGAGGTTCCAGGCGTACCTCCCACCCCATGCTGCACACCCACCTGCTCGCTACCCGGGGCCACCCCCCTGTGGCTGTTCCCCCAGCACCCGGAACGGTGCCTGGGAGGCCATTGGCACCGGCACCCACACATCGCGTTGAATGCATGAATGACTGAATGACTGAATGACTGTCATCCTCTTTTCCTGTCCCATTCTCTCCTCTTCCTTCCTGAACTCAGGGAAGCCTCACTTAGCCTCCCAGCAAATGGTACTGCATCCCTCTCCTCAGAGCCCTGGCCACAGCTGTGACTCTACGACGATTTTCATGATCGTCCGGCTAGTTCCACTTCCTCTCTCATCCTGAGCTCTAGGAGGGCAGGAGCCAAGCCTTACTGCTCACTATGGTTTCCCCGGTGAGGGCATAGCAGCTCCCACCATGGGCAGCCCCTAAATGTGAATGAGTGGGTGAATGAATGAATGAGTGAATGAGTGAATGACCACAGGTCTCAGGAAGAGTAAGGTCCCGGACATCTTTGTGCAGTAACCGGGTATCCCATTCCTCTTGTAAGACGAAGGGAGCAGGTGGGCAGGGCGCTAACCCACTGGCGAATGACAACTTGGAAATAGGAACTTAAATTCCAGGAAACTTGACTACTTCTGAATCCTGCTCTGTCAGGAACGTGAAGGAAAGTACATGTGGCACCTCCCCTATTGTGGGAAGCCGCCCACTGTCTTCACTAGCAGAGAAGTGCCAACAAGGATCCCGGAACGCTGGTGAACCTTGAACCCATGGCAAGGGCCTGAGCTATGCACCGAGTGTCTAGTCCTGACAATGGGGGCTCAAGCTATTTCCTGACCAAATAGTCTCAGAGTAAATCCTTCGAATATTTACTGACCTTTAAGACAGTCTGTCTGCTACCGCACCTGCCTGCCTAAGGGTTTTATGTGTATCCGAAGTTGAATAAAAGGCTGGCGAGGCCTGGGCACCAGTGGAAGTCCTTCCCCTTGAGTTGGGCTTGCCCACCTGGCCCCCCAATATTTCCAAATTATCTCTTGTCTCGTCTCTTTCATTTGTGTGGGGCCCCTCCTCCAGATCCTGGACCCTGAGCCACGTGGGACGTGGGGGGACACACCCCATGTGGCTGAGCTTCTGACACATCGGGTCTGGGCTGAGGGAGGAATCCCATGGTTCCCTGGAGCCTCACCTCACTGCCGGGTCAGAGGGAGCTGGCCTGAGCCTTCCCGGGACTCTACAAACACCTCGGAAATCGCGGCATCGCTTTCCCATCCTGACAAAATCCAGGTGGGCTTGTGACACGACGATGGGTTTCTGACCGTCGCTTATAAACCCTGTCCTTCCACACGCAGATGGGCAATCCCTGCACTGTGGCAGCTGAATTAGTTCCTTGACAGATGAATGAGTCAGAGTTTTGAATTGTATTTGAATTTTTAGAAAATCTCACACAACTTACATAAAACCATCTTCACTTTATGTCTCTATTTTGCACGCCTCTGTCGTATTTTTCTGCCCAAGGGAAGTGCCGACACTTCAAAAGGGCAGCCTGTGTTTCACTGTCCCTTAGGCAGCCAAATCCCACATCTGCCTTCCAACTGCAATATCAACGTTACAAAATATGGGGGGGGGGAACCCACAAAGAAAAACCCATGGGTTGTGTTTGTCATGTGTTGCCAAATGAACTGTTTTTATTTATCTTGCAGAGGTTCAACGTTGTTATTAATTACAATGAGTGAGCTCCTGGCAAGGTTCGCACCTGAAGTGGGGTCCAGCTTTGGCGAGTGGGTAGTGCCTGGAGGCGTGGACGCCCAATGAACTCACACAGGGCGGCAGGCGCTGCCGATGTGAACGAATTCGAGCTCACAGCCCCTTGGGGGAAGTGGAAAACGTGTCAAGATCCTACCGCTTTTAAAGGAAAGAGCCTCGGGAAACACTGCTTCTCCCCACTTGTTTTCCCTCCTTTACTCAGGCTCAAAGCGTCTCCCCCCGATTTCCAGTCTTTTGAAAATCCTTCCTCTTGACTCTCAGCTCAAAACGTTTTTGTCAAAAGACACCTGAAAACGCACAGCCTGGAGAACGTTCCCAGAGGCAAGAAAGAGCATTTTTA
Source organism: Myotis davidii (assembly GCF_000327345.1). Taxonomy (NCBI): domain Eukaryota; kingdom Metazoa; phylum Chordata; class Mammalia; order Chiroptera; family Vespertilionidae; genus Myotis; species Myotis davidii. Next base: position 5,286,733 of record NW_006295816.1, read on the forward strand.
GGAGGAAAAACTTCTTAACTTAATGGTCTACCAACGGGCAAGATTTTATTTTTATTTATTCTGTTTGTTTATTTTTTGCAGTGCAGATATTTGTTTGGCTACTGGAGGAAGATATAACAGAGCTTTCCTCCTCATGGAATTTCAACCTGAGAAGCAGGTCAAAGGTCAGCACCCACCTGGGGCTGCCATCACTTCTGCCAGGAATGGCATTCCGGCATCTCCTGGGGAACAAATGCCCCGCAATCCCAGCAGCCTCGGAGACGCAGTAATTTCTGTGTTGTCTTGCAGGGTCAGGAAATGGATTATCCTTGTTGTACAAGCGTTCAGTTTAATTAAACAATCAATTATTCATTAAGTTCAGTACTTAGGTTCAGCGCTGCATGGGGAGCTTCAGGGAGAAGTAGCAGAACAAGACCTCGCCTGCGCTTATGTCTGCGATGTGCGGTTGAGGCTCCACGGTGACTGGAGCGGGGGGGGGGGGGGGGT
>NW_006295816.1:5287304-5351419 GCF_000327345.1 Myotis davidii
AGGACTGCAATTATGGCAACACCACACGGGGTCTGATGATGTTCGGAGATAGTGAATAGGAATGATGTTTTAAAACAGGTTTTGATTTTTTTTGAGAGAGAGGAAGGGTGGGGGAGGGAAGAGGGCAGGCATGGATGTGAGAGAGAAACATCAATTGGTTGCCTCCTGTATGCACCCAACTGGGGTGTGATCCCACAACCCGGACATATGCCCTGACCAGGAATGGAACCAGTGACCTTTTGGTGCACGGGAGGGACGATACTGAACCAACTGAGCCAGGGAAGGAAATGATTTTGATGGAAACATGTTTTAAGGAAGGTGCTCAATATGAGAGATATTAGAAAGCTAGGCTCAACAATCATATAGTAAGAATATGACAAAAGGACCTATGGGTACAGTTAAAACAATATGGGGAAGACATCAGAGCTTCTTAGATTAAATTGTGGCTACAGCTTTACATATGCAAATGAAAGTAGCTGTCTTGGAAGTATTTAAAAATGATACCTACTGAAGAAGTTCTTCCTTCTTCATAATTTTAATAATATGTATTTTAAAGACTCGATCTGTCTAAAGGCTATTATTGCCGAATCTTTCAAAGTGGACACAGGTATTAAAAACACACACTGGTTCTTCTTGGATATGCTTCAATTCTACTCATAGCTGTATTTAAAACACACACAGGATGAATGCTTGAGCCACAAATAGTTACACAGACTGTTGCCATTTTGGAATGATCTGGAACTAAAGAGATCTAGGTCATGGCTATTTCGCTAAGAGCTAAAAAGCTTCTGCCTGGTAATGTGATAACCTACTCCACTTTCCCATAAATAATACTCACTTGTTTGCCAGTGTTAGAAACTGACAAAAAGCTTCCATTGTATACATGGTTCTCCTTCTCCTTTTACTAAAAAACAACAACAAACAGAAAGACACAAACGGTTTGTGCAATGGGGATATGCCTAATGGGGCCAGTGTGCTTCATGACCATACGAAGGGAAATGTGTGACCCTACACACACACACACACACACTCACACACACACACACACACACACACTCACACACACACATTTATATACCCCGAACCAGCAACGGGACTTTGTTTATACTGCAAATAAAAAATTTTCTTAAAAACAATGCTCTCCAAAAGGATGGTTAGGAAATGTACACAGACATCTTTCTACTTATTTCCCGACGTAGCTTTCTGTAGATAAAATAAATACGAGTTCACACAGATGCCTTTAACTGTAATGCAGCTCCGAGCTCATTCTACGATGCCAGCATTTCCGTGATACCAAATCCAGACAAGGGCACGACAGGAAACAAAACCACAGTCCAATGTTCCTGAGGAGCACAGACACAAACTCCTCAAGAAAACAGTTCCCAACCGAAGTCAACAATACACTGAAAGGATCCTACACTGTGTTCCAGTGGGATTTACTCCAGGGATGGAAGGATGGTTCAACATTTATAAATCAGTGGACGTGGTATTGCTAGAACTAACAACCAACTTCAGTGAAGTTACAGAATACAAAATCAATATGCAAATATTGCCTTTTACACATTAAAAATAAACTATCAGAAAGAGAATTTTAGAATTAATCCCATTTACAATAACACTGAAGAATTAAACATTTAGGAATAAATTTAATCAGGGAAGTAAAAGCCCTGTACACAGAAAACTGAAAGACAAAAATAAAATCTTGCCGTTGGTAGGCCATTAAGTTAAGAAGTTTTTCTTCTAACACTGATGAAACCTACTGCCGACCAAGGTGGCCATCAGTGGACTTCTTAAAGAGCATGAAAAAAGTATGTGCTTTCCTGGTTTCAGATCATACTTCCCTTTATTAAACTATAAGCGTTTCTTGTTACTATTAAGAATAATTACCAATAAGCATACCAATGAAACATTTCCATTCCCCATAGGGGAGGCCTCGTGAGGTGACAGACATACCCAGGCTGAAATCAGGAGGGAGTTTCCACAGGAAACAGAACACATATGAACAGGACGGCTTCCCCATCCCTGACACAGGATTAATGAACTGTCGTTTAGGGTTGTGTGGTAATGAGCTACTGAAGATAATGTGATATAATGAAATAATGAAGAGGTAAGTGTGCCTTCTGGTACCTCCTGGACATCCATTCCTTCATACATGGATTCATCCATTCATCCATTCATCCATTCATCCATGGAATCATCCATTCATCCATTCATTCATTCACACAATGGGTTGCCCATCCATCAATCCATTCATTCATACGATGGAATCATGTATTCCCTATAATAGTTGAGGGAATGGGGACAATGAAGGGAAGGACTCAACACAGGTAACCATAGTGCAAGCAAGAGAATCACGGAAGCAGAGAGAGCTGGCCAAATGTGAGGAATGGGAACTGTGTTAGGGAAGGTGTCACGGGGGATTTAAGGTGGACACAGGTCCTAAAATTTGGGAAGGTGGAGAGAGGACCCAGACGGTGGAAACAAGAGTAAGTTCCCTGTCTAACCTGGGGGGGAATAACACACAGGTTTCCGACGCTTGCCAACGAAGCCTGGACATAAATCCAGAAATGAGGGGGGAGGTGGCTCAAATGAAAATGGAGCAAGTAATTTATTCTCATTCAAGTTCCTGCCCCCCTTTCGCTTCAAGGCACCTGCAGGAGCGGGGAAGCAGTGCGAAATCTACCGTGGGCAAAGTTTTCCTGAGGACAGGAAGCCAGGGGAGGGGGCGGAGGGGAGTGCCTGTTCTAGGTGAAGAGGAACAGCAGAGCCGCAGAGCCCGGGCATAAATAGCAGCCTCCTCATGAAAACACCAGACTGCTCCCTCTTTCTTCCCACAGCGCTGTGCGGATCCTGCTCCTCGTTAGTTTTCCCAAAATTATCTGTGGCCCAAACTAGCGAAGAAACATTCCAACTTCTGAAACTCCGGTCTTCAAAGCAGGTTAGCAGCTTCCCCAAATTAAACAGAGATCAGCTGTCACAGTTCGCACTCTTAAGGCAGTTTGCCTGTCACCCAGGTCCCATCCTCCCCCCGCCCCCCCATACCCTCCACGCATTGCTACGTGACTAGACTTCTTCAAGGACGGATTTCTGAAAGACACTCCTGCCGGTTGTCAGTGCTGCTGAGAAATCAGCCACCAGCCCAGTGACAGTTTCTCTCCTGTTTGCGGGGCCCAGGATGGTTCAGAGGGTTTGTGAATACATTATTTCTGACAGGCTCCTCTCCCAATTAAGGACCACACAGAGCTCCCATTCACAGTCAGAACTCCCAGCAGCCTGTCCCTGTAGCAGCTCCGGGCTTTACAGGAAGGAAAAACTCCGTCTATGGGTCGTGGGGGGCCCGGACCAGCAGAAGCTCTACAGGAGGGGGCCAGACCTCAGGGGCAGCTCCAACAGCTGATTTGTGGGGTATTAAGTCCCCTTCTGCCATCAGCTCGGTGACAGGGGAAAACAACCCCATAATTCTCACACTCTCACTCTGGTGAAAGCAGCAGAATCCCAATTATTCTCACAAATAGGAGACTCAGAACAGATCAAACTGCACTTGAAGTTTTTCTCTTGAGGACAGATTGAATATGATGCCCTGACCACCTAAACCATCACGGTGTTGTGTGAAAACAGAGATAGCGTAAATAAATTTAAATCTGCACATGACTTACAGTCACTGCTCAATGCTTTCCTTCCTTCTCATAATTTAACTACAAGTTACCAGGCGAAGGAATGAATGGAAACAACCATCACTTCTACACCACCTACTACGTGCCAGACACTATTCCAACTGCTACACGTCTATTAAATCTTTAAACTCCATGGCAACCCAATGAGCTAGGTCCTGGGATTCTCCCCGTTTCACGGATGAGAAGTTCAGGAAGTTGCCCAAGAGGATCCAGGACATTAACCTGAGCCGAGTCCTGAGTCCTATGGAGGAGAGGAGCCACCCACTTCCAGGCACCTCGGCAGCATCGGAAACAGTTACATCCTCACATTTCACTCCCAGAAACCCAGAAAGGAAGGTCAGTCACGCAGGTTTGCAGGGACATGAAGGGTCATTACATTCTAAGCTCTCAGTGGTGTCTGGCTCATTCAGACTTTATTATTTAAGATATTTTTCTTTCCCATAAACACTACCATTAACGAGTTTATCATTATTTTTAAGGTTAAGATTAGAAACTATGAAGAGATGTACTTAAGACCTTATGGTTGCTTTCGAACTAAGCGGTCATCAGAGAGATGCAAATTAAAACAATGAGATGTCACCTCACACCTATCAGAATGACTATCATCAATAAATCAACAAACAGCAAGTGCTGGTGAGGACGTGGGGAAAGAGAAGCAATCCTCCAGCACTGCTGGTGGGAATGCGGACTGGTACAGCCACTGTGGAAAACAGCATGGAGGGTCCTCAAAAAATCAAAACTAGAACTGTCTGGTGACCCAGCAATTCCACTTCTGGGAATATATCCTAAGAACCCCAAAACACCCATCAGAAAGACTATATGCACCCCTATGTCCATAGCAGTGTTCTTTACAATAGCCAATATTTGGAAGCAGTCCAAGTGCCCATCAGCAGATGAGTGGGTAAAATGATGTGGTACGTTTACACCATGGAATACTTACTACTCAGCCATAAAAAAAAGAAGGATCTCTTACCTTTTGAGACAGCATGGATGGACCTGGAGAGTATTATGCTAAGTGAAATAAGCCAGTCTGAGAAAGACAAGTACCATATGATTTCAGTCATATATGGAATCTAATGAACAAAATAAACTAACAAACAAAATGGAAACAGACCCATAGATACAGAGAATAGACTAACAGCTGTCAGGGGGGAGGGGCATTGGGGGGGGTTGGGGGAAAAAGGTGAAGGGATTAACCAAAATAAAAATCACAGATACAGACAACAGTATGGTGATTACCAGAGGGAAGCGGGGGAGGTAGAGGAGAGTAAAGGGGGTACATGGTGGTGGAAGGGGATGAGACAGTGGGTGGTGAACACACAATACGATGTACACATGTATTATAGGACTGTACCCCTGAAATCTGTATAACTTTATTAACCAATGTCACTCCCAATAAATTCAATAAAAAACCTAAGCTGTATTAAGGTTTGTTTCACAGATACATTTTTTGGCAAATAGTCCAAGACGTCCTTAGTCATCATCAGAATGTAGGCTGAGCCTTCCTGTGTGTGAGAACATTTTTCTCAATTTATTATAATTTCTGTTATTTATGCACAACAGAGATGGAAACAGCCTGGTGTCGATTTCCAAGGCGCTGTGGAGGAGGCGCTGTGTATGCACAAACCTCGTTACTTGTTCACAGGACTCGTCCACGTACCTTCTGCCCGTATGCCCCACGCTCTGGAATGCTGCAGCTACTCTCCATTTCCTGTTAAATCCGACAGCAGCCATGTCAGTGCTGCAGCTCAACCGCAAATGGAGCATGACCCACGTGAGAATAAGGGTCACCACCCAGCCAACGTTCCACAACAGGGACAGGTGACAACAGTCCCACACCCCCACCAGCCAACATTCCACAGCAGGGAAGGGTGACAACAGTTACATGCACCATCCAGCCAACAACATTCCCCAGCAGGGACAGGTGACAACAGTCCCACACCCCCACCAGACAATGTTCCAGAGCAGGGAAGGGTGACAACAGTCCCACACCCCCACCAGCAAACATTCCACAGCAGGGAAGGGTGACACAGTCACATGCACCACCCGCCAACATTCCACAGCAGGGACAGGTGACAACAGTCCCACACCCCCTCCAGCCAACGTTCCACAGCAGGGAAGGGGGACACAGTCACATGCACCCCCCGCCAACATTCCACAGCAGGGACAGGTGCCAACAGTCCCCCCCCCCCACCAGCCAATGTTCCACAGCAGGGAAGGGTGACACAGTCACATGCACCACCCAGCCAACAACGTTCCCCAGCAGGGACAGATGACAACAGTCCCACACCCCCATCAGCCAATGTTCCACAGCAGGATCGGGGGTAGCAACAGCCATAGGCCACCATCCGCCAACGTCCCACAGCGGGGACAGATGACAATAGCCACACGCATCACCCAGCCAACACCATTCCGCGGCAGGGACAGGTGACAACAGTCCCACACACTACTCAGCCAACAACGTTCCACAGCAAGAAAGAGGGTGACAACAGCCCCACGCCCCCACTGGCCAACGTTCCACAGCAGGGAGCCACTGGTGGAACATAGTCACCATGGAGGGCCCTGCTTTTAACACAGCCCCATCCTCATATGAAAAGGAAAAAATATGAACCACGCAAAGGTGCATGGAACTGGGTAACACGGATGCTCATTGCAGTGCGGCTTGTTAATAAAAAAACAACTGCAGGGAGCATAAATTTTCATCAAGAGAGAAATGGCTACAATAATATGAATTATTCACCATATGTAACAGCATAGCAGCAATGAGAGTTCAAAAAAGAACTCCAGTATTCAGAGTTGGGGTGAATAAAGCATGTTGCTGAATAAATATGGCCTCGTCAGTGTCTGTAGCACGTCTGGAAATGCATGGGGAACAAGGGCTGGAAGGTGTAGATGGAATGAGAACACGGGTCCCTGCGGGTAAAATGCTGGGACGGGGAGAAGGGCGATAAAAACATCACTCAGACTTTAAAGGGAGACCGCATTCGTGTGTTGCTTATCACATGTGTGTGCGCCTACCTGTATATTCGATGGCCAATACCGCGGCAGGGCACACACAGTTACACAGAATTTCACATGTGTAACATGCCTTCTTCCCGGAGCAATTAGGAAATATCTTGAGTAAGAGAAGCCACAGCATGTCAGTTACAATAAATTCCACAGTGGGAACGGAGTAGAAGGAGGAAAGGAAATATGTGATTAACTGTAAACGTGCTGCGATGCTCACAATGGACGAAACTGACCGCCAGGGTCCGGGGAGGTAGGAGCGGAGGCGGGGCTGAGGGTTTTGGGTCAGTGAAAGGGGTTGGGATAACTGGACTGGTGCACACAGGACACCACGCATTTGGGAAAGTCCAAAGAACCGCACCACACAGGGGGTCCTAACAGGATGATGGACTCCGTTAGCAACAATGTACTGAGACTGGTTGGCAGTGGCAACACACTAACCACACCACCCAGGAGATGTAATAGTGGGGAAAAGTGTCTCTGTGGGGTGGGGAGGTGGGAACTCTGCACTTCCTGTTCTATTTTTCCATAAACCTAAAGCTGCTATAAGAAATAAAGCCTATTTTAATTAAAATGCTTAGCAGAAGGAGGCATAAATGACACGAGGAAGGTAAATAAAAGAACAATTAATGCTGTGGGTGGAAGCCAGAACCAGTGGCTGTATGATATAACGGACCTCAATTAATCACGGAGAACACAGCATGCTGTGGAGTGGCTGGATTTTATTCATGTGTTTATTTGTTTACCTGTTTGTTTGGTTTGTAATTGTTGATGTTGTGAAGAAGTTGGATGGTGTAATGAAGGCAGGGAGCGGAAGACCACCGCCCGCAGAGGGAATGGGGTCCAGGACAACGTGTGGGAAGGAGATGTCCTGCGGGGGAGGAAGCTCTGGGGAGCGCAGGATGCAGCCCCACAAACAGAGGTGACACCAGACACCGTGCTCCCCTGGAGACAGCTCTGATGCCCCCTCTGAGGGCATGGTCCCCGCAGGCGGCTCCACCCTGGCGGCCTAATCCCCTCCCATAGGCCCTACCTCCTAAAACCACACACTGTGGGCTGTGGCTGCAACCGTGAATCTTGACGTGCACACTGTCCAGTCCACAGCAACGCAGCACGTGCCACGTCTTGCAAGTGAATCATCATTAGGACTCAGAGTTTCCTGAGTAACAACTTTCTAACTACCCCTTACCTTGCAATATTTCCTGTTACTAAAAATAAGACAATATAAAAGGTCATTGAAAAACATCTGCAGGACTATACTAAGCCCACTATACAGACATTGGCACCGCAGACACAGACACAAAGCTACAATTTCTGAACAACTGTTCCACAAATAGTGTGCAGTGGACATTTTCCTTGTTTGAAATCCACTATTCTTAAGACTTTATGGGCTACATTTCAAAGGACATTACTCCCCAAAGCCACCTGTTAGAAAACATTGCTTCACAGGCAGGAGGGATCTCATATTATGAATAAACCTGTATAGTTTAATATGCTATATCAAAAAGATTTTGAAAGTCATATAAAGGACAGTATGATACGGGGAGAAATAAAAGTGGTCTTGAAAAATGAGGATCGCTAGAATTTGATCCCTTCCCCCTCTCTTATCCTAAAGGAATGCGACCTTATGTTAATGACTATTTTCTTCCATTTCACTCTTTCAGTTGCTAAGTCAATGGACAGTTGCTTACAATTATTTTGTTTTCCAATCATTTGAAAACCATCTCTTCTCCGTGACTTTGGCTCACAGCAGCCTGCACCACTGACTGTTTTACTCAATGCAGAATACCTTCCCACTGCTTTACAAGGACCACGTTGAATCACAGATGTATTAACTCTGCTTGGCTGGTATTCGATTATCAGATAGCTCATTATTCTACTGCCTCTCACATCTGCCAGGCTCAGGGTAGGGGTGAGGTTACTGAGGCATTAATGTGAGTGTCTGAGCGCTTGAAAGTTAAGTGATTCACTCTCCCCAAAACAACCTCATTGTTGCTCCATTAGACTCAACTTGAGTCCTATGGTTTTATTCAGTGACTAATTAATGCTACTTTCCAGGAGAAATCTCAGACATGGGTGAGAATAAAAGGCTAATTTAGAATACAAAACAACGGACAAGGTGGCTACGGCCAGCGACCCAGCCACAAGTCGATGCCGGCTAATGACACTGCTTGGAGAGTTGCAGAAGGATCGATGGCAACGTATTCTGTCCAGGTTCTTCCCATTAATAAGCCAAATGCCCAGCAGTACACATCACCCTCCTAAGACAGGACTTCAGACGTCAGCAAACAAGATCAAAGCAATCACTGTTGCTATTTATTTGTTTTTGCTTGGTCATATAAGGATGAAATAAAAAATAAATAAAAAGGAAACGTACACTTGAAACCTGTATAACTTATTAACCAATGTCAACCCTATAAATTTAATTTTGGGGGAAAAAAACAGAAAGAACTAGCATTTAATCGAGTCCTTATCGACCGCTCTCTTACTGATCTGCCCGACGAAAAGATGGGGACTTCTTTTAAAGACAAAATAGGCCATCTCCATAATAAAAACTGGAAACAACTCACCCAGGTTTAAACTCATTCTCTCTAACTTTATACTTAAACGGCTTCATGGAGGTGTAACTGAATGGGCTTGGCTCCCCGTGTCCTGGGAAACCTTGGGGGAAACTTGCTAAATGACATGTGAATCCTGGTCTCCAGGTTCACAGAATCATCTCCTTCTCCCGGAGCATCGCTCGTCGTCCACACTCACTGCCCTTTACCTTGTCTGCCTCCGATGGCGGGATCTTCCCACAGAGGATGCTGTTGTGTCTCAGAGCAACGTGAACTCAGGGAGCTGTGAGTTCCTCTACTTTTAAGAGATATTTTGTCCTTTCTTTTTAAACAATAAGTAGGGATGTTTTCCATACTGTCACTGTAATTTTAGGATACTTGGAGCATAAATATGGGAAAAATAGAATATACATCTACATACACACACTCTCACACATATACACACATAGACAGACACACACATACACATATACACACACACACACATAAGCACACTAATTTAAACCTTTGTGAAGTATCTGAATATTGACTGAGGAATGAAGTTCAAATACTAAGAAACTTCAAATGAACTATTGATGTTCTTGTTTCACATGAAGCTATAATGAACAATTTCCCCCTTTACTTTCTGGGTAGTGAATGATGGTACGTATTTCTCTAGGACCCTCATATTATGTATGGAGTAACAAGAAAATAAAATATGAGCAACAACATGGAGGACATAGGGAAGTCAGCTGGGGTGAGCTCTTGGTGGCTCCCGTCAGAGGTCTCTTTCCACAGCGCATCTGGTGAAAGCTGGACGTTGGGACCTACAGCTTCAGTGACAGCAAATCCGCAGCGTTTACTGTGCAACGTGCCTGAGCTGTCATGGAGAAGTGGGAATACAGAAACAGGGACCACATTTGGGTCAGGCGGTCCCCATCTGAAAGGGGGAGTGTGTAGAATTAGGAAGCAGAGAAATCTGGAGATGGGGATGACAGCTGCCCCGGTCCCCGAGGTTAAGTCACCCCAGTCAGAGAGGCAGGGCTCGGGGCTGAGGACAGCAGGGATTACTGGGCACATACCCGGCTCTGCTATTTATAAGATGCGCAGACTTGGACTTCTTTCTGAGTGACAGGTTCCTAATGAGATAGAAACAACGGTACTAGATTCATCCCATGCCTGCCTTTTATGGTGGAAGAGAGGAACAGATAGTGTGTGTGTGTGTGTGTGTGTGTGTGTGTGTACTTTTAATATGTATCAGATAGTCAGTGAGCAATCAATAACTAATGGCAGCGAACCACCAGCTCTCTCTCTGCACTTGTCACTATTCTCTTCTTAAAATATCCTGCGCATAAGCTGTGTGGACCCAGGAAAGAATGAGGAAGTCTGAGCACTTGCCATTGCCCCTTACACTCCCCGAACAAGTTTACAACCTTGCTGGAGGCACATGTCTGAAGGCCCATATCACCCATCGAAGGCTGGTTTCAAAACTCATCGTAAGGGAACTTGACAAAGAAGAAAGGACTTGCCCAGCAGGTGTGGCTCAGTGGTTGAGTGTCAACCTATGAACCAGGAGGTCATGGCTCAAGTCCCATTCAGGGCATATGCCCCAGTTGTGGGTTTGTGGGCTTGTCTCCAGTAGGGGGTCATGCAGGAGGCAGCCAATCAATGATTCTCTCTCATTGATGTTTCTCTATCTCTCTCTCTCTCTCTCTCTCTCTCTCTCTCTCTCCCTCCCTCCCTCCCTCCCTCCCTCTCTGAAATCAATTAAAAAAACCACACATTACAAAATGAAAGAACCACATTGGTTTTATATACAGTGAGTTTAAGAGTATCCTTTCACCACCTTCACGAAAAACCGCCTTCCAGAGCCCTATTCAATTCGGCTTCACTGGAGTTAACTCTGCTCCAAGGAACATTAAGTCCGATGATAGTCCAGTGAATCATGAATAACTAAAACGATTTATCTTGCTGTCAGTCTCAGCCAGAAGAATGCATTAAGCATGCAAAACTTAAGGGGTTTAAAAATAGTAAACGATGCTAATTAGAAAGTCGATGTAGGTGTCAAACTCCTTCAAGCCCCGTGGATGCTTATGTCTGGACAGAAACCCCCTGGCTGACCTGGAGGTCTGGAGACAGGCCACAGTGCCAGCCTGTGGGCAGACGGGGGTCAGTGAATGAAGCCTGGCGTTTACTCAGGGGCTGTGCGCTCCATGGCTCGGAGCTGCTTCCTACAATAGGACGCTGGCTGGTTTCCTATTTTCTAGAAGCTTTCTGTTCCGGTTCTATGGTCAGCTTCTTCCTCAGCCTCACAGTCACTCTCCTCCTTGAGTGCTTCATCATTTCCTATCGAATCATCCCCTTCCTTTCCTTCAGGACACTACAGGAACCAGTGATGATGGTGTCTGTGTCTTTCCGGCTACGGTAAGTGTCTGCTTCCCACGCTCCATGAGGCGGGGTTCCATCATTAGACCATTCTCTGGCTTATCCCAGCTGTTGTCACAATACGTGCTGCATATGAGAAGTGCCAGTTTTAATAAATAAAGGAAGCCCCTAGCCAGTTTGGCTCAGTGGATAGAGCGCTGGCCTGTGGAATGAAAAGTCCCGGATTCAATTCCGGTCAAGGGCACATGCCCGGGTTGTGGGCTCAGTCCCCAGTGGCTGATCAGTGCTTCTCTCTAATCATTGATGTTTCTATCTCTCTCCCTCTCTTTCTTCTCTGAAATCAATTTTATACACACACACACACACACGCATACACACACACACATACATGAATGACCAGGTCCACATTTAACCTTTGAGGGAGCTATTTTAATATACCTTTCTGACCCAAAGGAGCCTAGAAAATTCTATCAACTTCTGCATATAATGTCTACCGTAATAGAGGTTTTACTAAAGGAATGTTTCCCCGAAGCTCATTGGTTAACACAGAGAAGTTTATTTCTTGCTCATATAGAGTCCACCATGGGTCTCCTGATTGGTGGGCACAGAGTTTTAGGGACTCGGGGTCTTGCTGGGACTCTGTCCTTGTTAATGCTTGGAGGCCAAGGTCACCTCAGAAAGAGTCAGGAGCAAAAGGAGGGAGGTACAGGCAGGTGCGCAGATGCCTGGCATTACGGGGAGGCTGGGAAAGGCAGTGAGCTGTGTGCCTTGAAGGAGGCAGAAAAGAGCCAACTCGGTGACTGAAACACAGTGGGCCTAAGAGCAATAGTTACTGAATAAATTATGTCACGATGGATACATTAGACTTACATGGTAAGGATGTCTTATAAACTCATTCTCGTGTGCCCAGCCTACAGTGCTTCCATTTATTTGTCTTATAGCATCAAATATAAAGGTAAGACTTTTTATTTCAATTAAGGAAAACAAGCGCTTAGATAACAGTCTCTGTAATGGAGAATTCACCCATTCCACACAGAGTTGCCTGTTATCCGGTTACAAGGATTTGGCAAAATTGGGTCCTTTTGTAAGTGCCCTCCCTTCCGATGTTTGCTTCATCCTGATGGCTGAGCAGTGCCACCAGATTACTACCGATCCCATTTGATAGGTGAGAACACTGACTCAACATCACAGTCACATGCTAAGGGGAACATCTTAGCAGGTCTCCACCCTCCTGCCATCTGGTTCTCAGAGTTGCTCTGATCATGATGTTCAAGGCCGGTTTCATAAAGTCAGGTAGACAACTAACCATACTGAACACAGGCCGACCTGGAGCCCGAGAAAGTGCACACCCTCAGCTGTGAGGCCCGAGTCACACGGCCTACGTTTTTCAGTTCTCACCCGTAACAAGGTGATGATACAACACACTCGTCCAAGCAGCACGTGGTAACTCTGGCAATGTCAGTGTGTCGGGAGCCAGCCTGTTACTCTTAGTGTGTCTCTCCATGCTTCACCTCTTCTTCCCATAACAACACCTTCTCAACAACGTTGCAGGGAGGAGCTTTAATACACACACATATATATATACATATATATAATAATAATAATAAAAGCACAATATGCTAATTACACCAGATGTCCTTCCAGACGACCTTACGTCGTTCCAGACATCCTTCCAGATGAAGCTGCAGAATGGTTAGGGGCGATCAGGCAGGCAGGCAAGCAGTTAAGGGTGATCAGGCAGGCAGACTGAGTGGTTAGGGGTGATCAGGCAGGCAGGTAGACAAGCAGTTAGGAGAGAGAGAGAATATTACCAAGAGATCATATTTTCTGAGTTTCAAAAAAGGGATCTTTCATTGGGCTTATATGCATAACAACCCCAAAATCTCACCAGAAAAAGGTAAAGACTGTTAAGGATCAAGATGTAAAAATGAAAAAGGAATAGGAATATTATAGAATCATGGGGGTAAACAGTCTTATGATAAGAGTTTCAAGAGGCAACAAGGGATTGAAATTGGATTGAAACCAAGATTAATTTAATTCAGTATGAAATCAGTTAAAGTGAATTTTGTGTTTATTGACATCTTTGTAACAAGAGAGATGCCATGGGAATTTCTAAATAGGACAGATTTGGAGACCACACGATCCTGAGTTTGAATCCTTATTGTGCCACTTGTTAGCTACAAATACCTACTAGTCTGTTAGGACTCAACTCTCTCATCTACCAAACCTGATGAACAATCCTGACCACACGCAGCACACGAGCCAGGGAGGATGACAGATCTCAACAATAATAATACTGACAGTAATAATACCGACACATTGCCTCAGGAAGGTGAGCCTGTCTCTCTCCGCCACACTGCCTCCTGCTATGTTTAGCCTCTGTTCAGTCTGGACCTCATCTGACCAATTACGTGGACTGAGTAAACCAGGTATTTTCCCGCCAATCTTTCACTCTGGATAATCGCTGTTTTTCAATCTCCCATCTCATCCTGCAAACTATGCCTAAGAACATCATGTCCATTCTGCAACCCACTAAAATCACAGCACTTCCCCCAGGAGTCAGGAGTGCCTCCCCACCCCAACACACATAGCTGTGACGTTGGTTTAGTTTCACGTAAATGTCTTGTGATTTCTCAACAGTGTTTTCTTATAAACCCCAACTCTACTCTGCCTAGTCCCCAAACACATCTTCCCCAGAGAATCTCAGCCTCTCTCCCTTTCTGTTGTTTTTGCATGGAGTGTGTGGGGCCTGCACGTGGTTGATGATGATGTTCTCATGGATGTATTTGTATCAGTGGATATATATCTGCCTGTACACTTGTGTGGTACTTTTCTCTGTGTGTGTGTGTCTGTGTATGTCCCCTACATTCCAACAGCCCCTAAGAGCCTTTCCTTACTTTTCTGACTTTTCCTATGTAACTGGATTATAATATGATTTCATGGATGATTGGGAAACATCTGAATAAGTTATATTTTGCATCTATTAAGAATGCTCTGTACATTTCCTTAACACAGCAATCCCATGGGCAGAACAGCATGATGGTGCTGAGTGGGACACTGATTGCTTTCTTTAGTGGGACGACGAGTCTGGGACTCAGTGTCATTTGCACAGCTCTGAGCCTCATTAATCCAGGCCCAAACCAACAAGACTGGATTTCTCCCCCCTAACTTGTGAAGTAGAACATGAAGCCAGGACCCAAACATATTTTTCAAAATAATGAAAAGGGTTCATGATACACGTTGCTGGTTTTTCAAATACAATAGTACTTTATTCTGTCCACATCAATGTGTTGTGTGGCAATTTCTAAAATATAAGGGGGCCTTCGTATTTTTTTAAATATATTTTTATTGATTTCAGAGAGGAAGGGAAAGGAAGAGATAGAAACATCAGTGATGAGAGAGAACCACTGATTGGCTGCCTCCTGCACGCCCGACACTGGGGATCGAGCCCACAATCCGGACATGTGCCCTGACCAGGAATCTAACTGTGACTTCCTGGTTCATAGGTCGACGCTCAACCACTGAGCCACGCCGGCCAGGCATGTTCTGGTGATTTTTAAAGAGCTGCAAACTGGCCCCTTTTCAAAAAACAACAAACCCCACTTTGTTGATTATCCAAGAGGGCTAACACAAAACAGGTAGTAATTATACCGGCTGAAATCTTTCATATACTACAAATCAACGGAATGGATCTTTCAGCCGAATTACTCAGGGCCAAATGTTTAAATCAATACTCCGATTCAGGCAAGGCCAGAGCTGAATGCTGCTGTCATAGAATGAACTGCTAGAGTCAACATGCCTACTCTTTAATCGATTACTATTTAATCAGTCACCGCCAGGGCCATTTCCTTATTTAACTTTGAACTTTTGAATAGCTGGCTTTTTATTGGAGGGGCCCTTTCTCATCAGAGCTACTCTGGTTTGATTGACAGTTACCAGGATGCAGGGTTGCTAAGTATTGGCTTGTCGGTGGGAATGAGGCACCTCTGACCAGCTCTGCCGGTGGGTGAGGGGCATTGAAGGTGCAGTAGCATCGCTGTTCCCTCCACGAAACAGTCAGTGATTAAGGGATGGCCCTACGGTGGAGTGAGGTAGAGCATGAAGGCAGGACCTAACATCATTCCACCCTCCGCACCCAACGTCACTGGGGAAGATGCGATTTGGTCAAAGCTAATCACACGCTCAAGTTTCATGTGCTCCCCCAAGAAGATGCTTACTCAAGATGATACAATCTTGCCCTTAGGATTATTTTTTTTAATTTCTAATATTTTTGTAAAAATGTGCTGACTCATACCATCGCCTGAAAAAAGAACATAGATCCTGGATATAGACACACGGCACCTTGTCAATGCCACTGGACTTTAAGATGAGCCACTGTTTCAAAATTTCCACGAGCATCTAAAAGTTCCCAGCAGCTGAGCTAATTTCAGGATCTTCCCCGAAAAAGAACGTCAGAATATTCTACACAAACACACACCATGCCCAAAGTGTCTCCAAGCCTGTGTCTAAAGCTCAGGTAATTCGACAGCAGCTGTCACTCAATCGTTTCTCACAGGCAGCTTCATGAGGTAGGTATGATTGCCCCATTTTGCAGATGAGAAAATGGAGACTTGGGAATGTTAAGTAACTAGCAGAACTCACATACTCTGGGTTCAGTGAAGGTCAAAGCTGGGATCACAAGGTTAGGAGAGACTCAGCACTGCTGTCCACGGCGTCTGTTCCCCCTACGACTTCCTCGGTGCCGGTGGTCACCAGCCTTCTGTCGCCGAGATGGTGGTCCCCACCTGCACCCAGAACATGATTATGGAGACGGCCTCTGCGTGCCCATCTGACCCTGACGCTGGGCCGGCTCGGCCCCACGGTGCCCCCTCACGACTGGCACTTCTTCCTGAACCCCGGCACACACGTTATTCTCGGCGTGGAGCTGCGGTTCAACGCTGTACAATCATTGGACTTCAAAGGGATGCCCTGTCTCAGTTTTAAATCTCACTGGGTTTTGGACATTTTTATATATTTTAAGGAGCCGGAGAGGAATTTAATCATCATTTTCATATTTTTTAAATGAAAAATAGTGTAGAGCCATGAAATGACCTTCATTTTTCATTCTCCCTACCCAAAGAGGTCTGAAATCTGGAGATTAATGATCTGAGTGGGGCTGTATAAATCCGCTAATGAGCACGGCGAGGCGAGGCACGGCTCCTTCCAGCTCTCCTGGGCACACGCCGCCCACACGGGGCAAGGCCCACACTCAGAACTGTCCACGGTATTTTGTCAGGGCGGCTGCACAGGCTAAGACAGGGCCCACCCTCAGCGAGGGCTCGGCCCAGCCCCTCCCAAAATTTACAGACCGGAGGGCCAGAAAGAGGCCATTCTGCAGAAGACAAATGGAAGCTACGTCCAGAAAAGGTGAAGCAGATCCTCTAAGCACAGTTAGCAACATGGGTTTGGCCGAGCCAGAGGCAGGCGCTGCACGGCCAGGCCTCAGATGATGGAGTTGCGTGTGGTTCTGTGTCGGAGCGGGACGTGGGGCTGAGGCAGGGAAGGGGGGCTGGATCTGGTGTCCCACTGTATTTCCCGCTCACCCTGGGTTCCTGCGGGGACAGCCTGGAGCACACGTTCGCCGTTACCCTGGGAGTTCTTTCTCCTCCACCTCACGTGTCCTAGGGAAGGAGTGGGCTGTGGAGCTCCGACATTTTTAATGAGTTTCTCCGTTATGAAAAAAGCACTTTGCCAGCTTAACGCTGGACACAGTGTCGGGGAAGTCTGAAAAGTGAGTTCAAAGGACAGTCTCTCCAGCAGGTTGCATCCTAAGCAGCCGTGGCTACAAAGAGAAAGAAAACAACAAACCGGGGACTGCCAGCTCATGACTGATCAGGCCATGAAGACGGTGGGTCGGCGGAGCCCGTGGTCTTTTGCAGATATTTTCTCCCGGTCTGTGGCTTGTCTTCTCCTTCTCTTTATAGTGTCATTTGCAGACAGAAATTTTTAATTTAATGAAGTTCAGCTTCCCAATTGTTCCTTTCATGAATCTTGCCTTTCGTGTGGTATCTAAAAAGTCATCACCCTACCCAAGGTCGTCTAAGTTTTCTCCTGTTATCTTCCTGGAGCTCTATGCTTTTACATTACATTTAGGTCCATGGTCCACTTTAAGTTCATTTTTTGTGAAGGGTGTAAGGTTTGTGTCTTGATTTATTTATTTATTTTTTGTTTGTGGAGGTCCAGGTATTCCAGCGCCCTTTGTTAAAATTTTTGTTTTAACCAAATAAATACATGCATATAGTTTAAATACAAAGAATTACGTCTTTCAACTGTTCCTTCTGAAATTCAGAAGCTTATTCTTATTAAGCTTAATGTCAATAATACTTTACTAATAATACTGCTGATTCATGATTGATCAATTTCTGACCTTACTTATTGATAAGAGCCATTATTCACTGTGCAATTTTATTACAAATTTACATTATTGGGTCTAGAAACTCATGCACTTTGCAGAGCTGAATACTGGACTTCAATTAATGTTCCTCTTTTGATTTTAGGAGCTACTAAAGCTAATAATTTTCCACCAGCTCTTCCAAATGCCTAGCAATCATATTTCCTTTCCCCTTTTAAAGAAGCAACTATTGCAGCACAATAAAAAAAAATGCATCACTTCAATGTTTATTTACTCCTTCCATCGGTCCTTTATTCTTTTGCTTCAATCTGTACATTCCCTGCTAAAACCTAAATTTCCGAGGACAAACTAAAATGACATTTGAAATCCATATGCATTTGAGTGGATCGAGGCTGAACATAGTCTTATTTAGTAGTTTCCCTCCATCCTATGCACCCTCATCCCCCAGTGAATAGGTACCTGTTGTCACAGCCACAGGCGAAACGGTCGTGGATCACACAGCTTGGTCATCTTTGGGCTGTGATTCATGTTTTATTAGATTAAAACTTAGTTTATGATATATTTTCTCTGCTAATAGCCTATCACGCCTTCTGACAGAAATACTTCCTGAGTTTTAATTAGATATTTGCTTAGGGCTAATATCTGTGCTCTGAGCCTCTCCCCACTTTTTGCTTCAACATTTGCACATAGTACTTGGCACGTGCAGCCCTCGTGTAGCCTGCGATGACTTCACAACTAGACACACACTGCCTCCACTCACGGAATCTCTCTCCCCACCAAGACACAGGTCACTCCCTTCAAACCAGAAGGTTCCCCCCAACCCCGGGCCTGTCCAGTCAACCCTCACGCGCAAAACAGGGGTTCCGCATGTAGAAATATGTCACTTTAATTCACACAAACAGAAAAACACTCAACACAGCACCGCTAAACCCTTCCTGCAACATTTCAGCAAAGTTATTTTAAAAGCATCCTTCTTTTACAAATCTATAGTCTCAAGGAAAAACAATATTAATGTAGGAAATCCACGTGCAATGGAGCATATTCTGGCTGAACTTAACAGAAAATGAATTTGGCTTCAAAAACATTCCCTTTCTGTGGGAGTGAGTGTGCATTATCATTCCACGTGCAGAGCAGCAGGGAACTGGAGCCAGGGCAGAGCACACAGAAGCATATCCTTCCGCCTGCAAACCTCCCGTGGGAGCAAAGCACGGAGGGGAAGGCAATCCCAGAGGCCCACCTCCTGGATCTTGCTATACCCTCTTCGAGGAAACGTAAAATGGCAAAGCAAACGCACACTAGGAACTGAAGGAATGTAGGCAAATACAGGAGAAATGGAGTCACCTGCCTCAGGGATGGGTGCTGCTCTCAGCTTCCCTGCAGCTTTCAGTCTAATTTACTGGTATGTATCCTTTCCTTACATAGCATGATAAATACCTTTACTCAAAAGACAATGATCCAACTATCCCACTTCTGGGGATACACCCTAAAAACCCCAAACACCAATCAGAAAGAATATATGCACCCCTACGTTCATAGCAGCGCTATTTACAATAGCTAAGATCTGGAAACAGCCCAAGTGCCCATAGCATGCTATGCAGCTATAAAAAAGAGGGATCTTTTACCCTTTGGGACAGCATGGAGGGACCTGGAAAGTATTACGCTAAGTGAAATAAGCCAAACTGTGAAAGACAAATATCACACTGATTTGTGGGATCTAATGAACAAAATGAATTGACCAACAAAATAGGAACTGAAGCAGGGAGGCATGAAACAGACTGACATACCTCGATGTAGGGTTTGGGGGACAAGAAGAGATAAAACAAAAAACTTACATACTTACAGGCATAGCCCTGGATTTGGGCAATAGGGTAGTGAAGACCTGGGGGGGGGCAGTTAGGGGGAGTTGGGAGGGGAGGAGCGCGGAGGAGGGAGGTAAAAGGAGGGAAATGGGATATGTCATACTATCAACAATAAAAAAAAAAAATCAATGAGATTTCCCAAGAAGTGTCACATAGTTTAATAAGCAAAAATGGACGGAACCTGAATGAAAGAAATAGTGACTGCTTATCAGCTGATCCTAGCTAGGCTGGCAGGGCACAAAACCCTGCCTCCTCAGCTAGGAACATCTAAAGCGGGCAGCCACACCCCAGGAGCACAGGGAAGCAATTTGACAACCTGGCACGCTCCCCACCTAAAGGTTTACGAACACAGAACCAGCAGAATACGGCATTTGGCGACTGCACATTCTGAACCGCACCGCCACTGTTAGAAAAAGCCAGCAATTTCTCAGAAAGCAAAACAAGGCGGCCAACCCAAACCACAGCGATGAACCCGTGCACATCAGCTCGTTTTCTGAACTGGAATCCCGGCCCCTGCGTGATGGAGGACAGACGTGGACTGAGTAAACCAGGTATCCACTCGCGATGCCATTTCAAGTTACTCTGAGGCGAAGGCCACCTGACCATTCGTGAAGGAACAGGAGTAGGGAGGAGGTGGGAATCCTAACAGTCATGTAACATGCAGGTTCCAGTTGCTCTACAAAGAGGGATTTGTTCATTGCCCTCAGGCATGGTCACTGTTTCATCCACAGCAGGATGGTCACTGTATTAAATTCCACTACACGAAGGCGTGGAATTGACCCCTGCTCTTGAGAAATCTACAGGCCAGCAGGAAAGACAAAAGTCTAATTACAATTCGACTTACAATTCTACATTAGAGCCACCCAAAATGGTGTGGCCACATAGGAGAGTGAGAATCTTAGAGAATGCACCAGAGCAGACATCCTGACTAGGGAGGTATATATGTACGTCTTTGAATATATATATGTATTAATTATACATGTGACATACATATGATGGTTTTATTTTGAAATGTAAGGAAAAATAACAAAAAGTGAGAAAAATTATACTGAAAATCCGAAGTCCAAATATAGGAGCCTATTTTTTTATGCTGATTGATCAGTGATAGAAACTCTGCAGGGGAAAACAGGATCAACTCTATGAGGGCGTCAGAAGGCTCGACTCCAGGTGGTGAGCACCCAATGCAATGCGCAGATGAGGTATCACAGAACTGTACACGTGAAAAATAGATTGTTGTATTAACCAATGTCACCCCAGTACATTTAATAAAAATCAATAAATGAATTTCAGCCAACGGTGATTCTTACCTGTCGTGTTTCTCGGGCCAGTGCTTCCTTCACCACGGACTCCACTGTCTCTGAGTCGGTTCCTCGCCATCACCTACCAACAGAAAAATACATACGTCAGTGCCGAGCAATCTTATTAGGAAAAACGCCTGCAACCAGACCTTAACAGGACTGTCAGAATCCGCGTCGAGCTCTACGTAAATCACAAATCTCAAGGTCTCCTTCCCGCATCTCCAGATTTCAAGCATCCCCACTGACAGATGCTTTCTGAATGTACTTCAAAGAATTGATAGGAATTTTATTTCAATCCCAGAAGAGTAACGGGAAGATGGTGACATAGCAGATCCCGCTTTAAATTACCATCACCAGTGCTCAAAATGGAAGCCTTAGAAAGCACACTGATGGTTTCACGTTGGGTGGTAGGCACACCAGGCAATATGCGGATCGTGTATCAGAAATGTACACTTGTAATAAATGTAATAAAAAATAAAATAAATTTTAACAGTATATTGGTAATATTTTAAAACACTTAACTATTTGCTTAAATGTTGCAAAGAAGGAGAATTCTGAAACACATTTTTTTTTAAAGAAAATGAAGCATTAACCATTTCCTAGGAAATGGTGAATGCTGTTTTTGTGTTTTTTCCTAAATAATAAAGTATTTCAAATATTTGAAAATCATATTACATTTAAGAAAAACTTTACTATAATTGTTCCAATTCTGTTCTTTTAAGAAAGAAAACATTAACCACTGCATACTTAGTTGAAGCCCACAGTAATCCACTGGGATGGTTTATTTTATGTCAAGGGGACTGGCCATGGTATTCCCGGATTAACCCTCATTTCCGGGTGTGTCTGGGAGGGAGTCTGCGGACAAGATGAGCAGCGGACTCAGTAATGTGGGTGGGCATTGCCCAACCTCTGAGGCCGGAATAGAACAGAGGCAGGAGGGGGATGAATCCACCCATTTTCCTGCCTGCAGGAGCTGGGACCTCCCCTCTTGTCTTCACAGAACCTTGGACGGTTTGCACCACAGGCTCCCTGATTCTCAGACTCAGGGTGAAATTTCGCGCGAGCACACACACACACCCGCCTCCCTGAGCTTCCAGCTCACAGATGGCAGGACATGGGACCACTCAGCCTTCGTGGTCCTGTGAGCCAATTCCTCATAAACAATTGCAATGCAGTCCTGGCAGGTTTGGCTCAGTGGATAGAGCATGGGCCTGGGCACTGAAGGGTCGTGGTTTGGATTCCAGTCAAGGGCATATACCTCGGTTGCAGGCTCAATCTCAGGCCCTGATCGGGGCATGTGTGGGAGGCAACCAATCAATGTGTCTCTCTCACATCAATTTTTCTCTTTCTCTGTCTCTTCCCCTCCCTTTCATTCTCTAAAAATTAATGGAAAAATACCATCAGGCAAGGATTAACAAAAAGAAAAAAAGAGAGACAGGTTGTTTTCTGTTTTTTTAATTATCATTTTTATTATTCACATGACAAGCAATGCTGTAAAGATCTCTGTGCCAAGAGTGATACCCGGATTATTTCACATTCAGGACCATAAGCAGAGAATGAGCTACCCATTGAGTCAGTCACTGCACTGTGTTTGGGTTCAACATCATTCCCACCTGGTGATGATGGACAATATTTATGAACAATACATTGTCCGGAAGTTAAACTGCATCATCAAATTTTCGTCAACTTTCTAAATTTTACATACTGCTAAATGGTCATTTTAACTTCCATTTTCCTGGGTCATTAGTGAGATTAAGTATTTGTTGATGTGCTTCTTGTCCAATAAGCATGTATTTCTCCTTTCAGATACTTATTCATAAGTTTTGTCCACTTTGTTCTTTATTGGCATTTCTCTACCCATTTGCAAGAGTTCTCTGTATAGTCTCAATATAAGATTTTTGCAGACATTTCCTCCCAGATCATTCTTTTTAACTTTGTCATACTGTCTTTTATGCTACACAGATTGTTATATCATCTTGTGCCTCTTATCAAAATTAAATATTTTTCTCATTTGTTGTTCTTGGAAATTATTTCATCATAAGGCTCTGCTTCTAAGAGACACACTTAATTTTTGCCACACCTCTGGGGACACGGAGCTTTGGATACGCATCCCGTCTCCTTTACCTGCTGCAAGTAAATAAAACTATCTGGCGACCACCATGTCTTCTTCATGAATAGAGCACCCCAACTTCCAGCCCCTTGAGTTCGGTAACACCACCACATGTACGTTTAACCCAAACCAGTCAACCTGGCCGTTTGGGGCAGCGTGAGCGAGAAATCCTAACGGTGGAAAACCTTTACAGTGAATTTTAAAACAAACAGCACCTCCTGGCTCCGGAGGGCGCACGGGAGCCCTGGGCTCCCCCGCCTCCAGGGGCTCCCCGAATCTGCAGCTCCAGCTACAGGTGAAGCTTTCTCTGAAAAACATCTGAAACTGTCTGGGCTACTGGGCGCCTCCGCGAATGCAGGAGGCCACCTGGACGTGGGTTCCAGGGGCTGGGGCACAACCCACCCAAACCCTGAGTCTGGAGGGAACTCAAAACCGTGAGCTTGTCCCTGAGGAGCAAAGCGTTTGAACCCCACACGGGCACCCCGAAGCCTGACACCTGCACTTCAGAGAGGAACCCCCCCAAACAATAGCCCTGAAAGCCAGCGGCGACCCAGGAGGTTCTGACATGGCGGGTGGTGCAGGGCCCGGCCTGGAACCTTTCCCTGAGGTCCCCTGCTCACCTGGGCCTGCTGGGGGCAGGCACCTGGGGGTCAGGCAGGGGGGCGGGGGGAAGCAGGCACCTGGGGCAGGCACCTGGCGGCGTGGGCCTGCTGGGCGCTGCCTCCGCGCTCTCCTCTGTCTCGCTCGCTCCAGCCAGCAGCGCTTTTTCATCTCCTGGGGCAGGTGCCCCGCCGCAGAGGGTCCGGGTCAGGAACAGCCCCGCCGGGAGGGAGTGGAATCTCAGCAAGCAACTCTCGCGTGACTGGCAGGTCCGTCCTCCGTTCGCTGCTTCCACTTCCGGTGGCCCAGCTTCCGGTAGCCCAGCGCCAGCCTGGGGTGGCAGGTGTGTACGGGCCCTGCAGACAGTTCTTGGCCGCGGCTGCCAGGGCGCTGCCCAGAGCACAGAGCGAAGCCCACCTTCGGCCTGTGGAGGAGGCCTGAGGGCCGGCAACACCTGGACTGGGGCACACACCTGGACTGGGGACACCTGGACTGGGGCACACACCTGGGCGGCACACACCTGGACTGGGGCACACACCTGGGCGGCACACACCTGGACTGGGGCACACACCTGGGCGGCACACACCTGGACTGGGGCACACACCTGGGCGGCACACACCTGGACTGGGGCACACACCTGGGCGGCACACACCTGGACTGGGGCACACACCTGGGCGGCACACACCTGGACTGGGGCACACACCTGGGCGGCACACACCTGGACTGGGGCACACACCTGGGCGGCACACACCTGGACTGGGGCACACACCTGGGCGGCACACACCTGGACTGGGGCACACACCTGGGCGGCACACACCTGGACTGGGGCACACACCTGGGCGGCACACACCTGGACTGCACACACCTGGGCGGCACACACCGGGGCCGGGACACAGGACAGCAGCTCAGACATCCCTCCACCCTGAGGTTGACGGCTGCTCCCAGGGGCATCTCCACATGGTCTGGCTCCGGTGGCCAGCGGCTTACCCTGAGGTTCCCGGACTGTGTGATCTGCAAACGTTAAAAGCTGGGATTGAGGCCTCCAGTCAGCCCGGATCCAGGTGCTGAGACCCCCCACCTCTGCGGCACTGACCGGTCTGGGCAGCCCTCACCGACCGGGCGCCACTGGAAAGAAAACAGCTGCCTGACAACCACAGCCCAGAGCTGGGACAGGAAAGACGAGGTTCCTGTCCCCACGAAGCCCCCCTTCAGGACGGCGGGCAGAGGGCTGTCTCAGATGCACAGAAACGAACGCAGAGTCAAGCAAAACACACAAGGGAGCAAAATAAAGCCTCGGAAAAAACCTTAATGAAGCGGCACCTTCTTAAAGTGTCTTCTTCAGGCCTTATACTGGCAAACGTGTCCGATACATTTGGCAAAAGCACATGCCCGTGTTTGCTGAAAGGTTTCAAATTCTCCTCGCATCGCCGACGTGTCCTTTGACTCTGCTAATGCCAAATCGCATCAATTATAATTAGGTGTTTCCCACCGTTCCACTCTAGTTTGCAAGTCGTTGGAGGCAAGGGCCTCGTTAAATCTCAACACTTAGCACCGTTTTGCAAAGAAAAGATGTATCACATTTTATATTTGCTAAATGTTGCATGAATGCATTTGGAGCAGACTTTAAAGTCATGGTACATTTGGGGTGGGGAGTGGGTATATGCCGTTTTTTGCTACCATTTATTAACACCCCCGTTTCTTTTGCAGGAAGCTGCAAAGTTTTTTTCGTAAGAGGCCAGATGGTAAATATTTTCAGCTGTGCAGGCCAAATGGGCTCAGACATCGCTATCAATTTTCCTTTGGAGCAGAAAAGCAACCACGGACAATGCATACACGAACAGGTGTAGCTGTGCAAAAACTTTATTTACAGATTCAGGCAATAACCTGGATTTGTCATAGGCCTCAGTTTTCCAGCCCTGTGTTGGAACTCCTTGTCAGTCAAAGCCTCTATGCCCCCTCCTTCGAATGAAACTAAGGGCATTGGACCCTCTAGTCCAGCGGTCGCCAACCTCTCGGACCTCACGGACCACCAACTGGCAACCACAGCAAGTCTCGTCCACTCCCGGTGATAAATCAATAGGGAGGTGGTTATGGGTGTGGCCAAAGGTCAGCATGCACTTTGAATCTAGAACAGGCAGCCCACGGGAGAGAAGAAAGTGGGGAGCCCTTCCTGGGGACATTGGGGAGGGGCTGGCCCGGCTGCTCCTGCCTTCACACCACTAGGGTACCTAGTGGCTTCTCACTTCTCGGGAGCTCCAATTTTATTTGTAATGAATTAGCCAAATTAAAATGCAGATACCTAAAGTCTAAACTGCTGACAGAGGTCACTGTAATGTACCTCTATATTTTGGGTGGCCCCTATCGAAAACACTCATCTGATACGATTCAGTAGGTGGTCTTCACAATCCAAAGTAAAGACGGTGATGGAGACCTGAAGGCAAACCTAATACACGCATATTCTCCGAGCAGGTGGAATATCTCAGTCCACACACTGAATGGTGGTGGTAGGGTCTTTTTACCATAAAAACAGTGGGCTGTGTTTGGGAAGAAATAACTCCACCCCTCTACTTCTCCTACCCCATTCCTCCCCCTCCCCCCTCTCAGAAATGACGGTACTCAATCACATTCTCTAGCCTGTAACTTGAATCTGAGGCTTGTGGACCGAAGGTCAACAGCCTTACAATTCTTCCTATCTGAAGTATCAGAACAGCGTCAGTCACGCCCGTGAGACCCCCTGCCCTACGTTAACGCAGCTCCCCAGCCATCACTATAACTGTATTTAGAGCCATCGGTTTTCTGTTTCCAACACCATCAGTCCTCTCAGAAAACTTAGCAGAATTGGATCCCATTTTGTTTGGTGCCTACACATTCAGGGAGCTCCATGTGGATTCTGGTCCCTCGGGCAGGTAGTGGGGGCCATTAGCTTAAAATGGCACGGGCGTCTCTCCGCCTCTTTCATTAAACAGGGATGAGGGACGATGTGGCTAGACGTGTCCTGAAAGCCGACGTGTGCCCGGCATCTCTCAGAGGGCTCCAGCCACACTCAGAATTCACCCTGCCTGCTCACGGGCATCTGAGATTCTTTTCTCAGCCTAGATTGCATTTTTAAATTGATTTTTCACACTTTGCCCTCTGGAACTAGATTTCGGTGATTTAATATGAGTAGAGGAGGAATTAGTAGTCAGGATACATTTTATCTGTGGTCTCTAAAAATCATAATTATCTGACACATGACACAGAATCCATTTCAGCAACTGCCGGGCTACTACTCAGGGGAATGGGTGGTCACAGATTACAGGATAATTCCATCTTAATTCTTAAAGTGCTAGTCCATGTATAAATATTATTAAAGAAAGAAAAAGGGAGGAGAAATAACATTGCCTACAAAAGCAGTAAAGTAGATTTTTCTTGCTTAAAAGAGATGATTGAGGAAGTCTGTTAACTGTGTATGTCTGAAAATCCCTAGAACAAAACAGATTATTATGGAAGAAAGGAGAAATGCATGGTTCCATGTGGTACTTTAGGATACTTACCAGTTCTGTATATTCAAAATGTAAAAACTAATAGAAATAAGTCTATTCCTGGGCAGGGGCGGGGGGGATGTGGGGATGTGGGAAGAGACTGGACAAAAATCGTGCACCTATAGATGAGGACAGTGGGTGGGAATTCTAGATGTATTAGCAAATTTAAAATCTGATTCAAAGTAATGTCCTTATATGTTATACTTACCAGCATCCTTTCGACCATGCAATTATTTTGTTTCTAAACTTGATGTTCGGATTAACATGTAGTGCCTATCCCACTGGTACTGAGTCCCGGCCTTTTCATTTTTTACACAGTGCAAGAAAAGCTAATTCTTAAAATCTCCTTTTCACCTATCCATGGAGAATCTGTCACACATAGATTTCAAAGGGGTGAATCAAAACTAATGATTCATAAAAATTGTCTGAGAGCATAAACCCAAAGCATGACCCAGGAGTAGGTTCTCATTAAGATGATCAGGACCCTAATGGCAGTTTTGCCTACAGGCGTCTGAACCAATCCTGTTTTTTGACTCATGGAATGTTCCAGAATTTTTCGCATGCAGATTTTTGTTAGTGACTGAACAGAGCGCTGAGCAGCGGGGTGAGGGGTGGGGGAGCAGCTGCCTTGGAATTGCTACCCAGAGTCAATATTTACAAACCTGCCAGACTGGCATTGATTTTTATAGAGTGAATGCAAACGAGAAACCCAAACCTGTCTTCTTCCGCCACAGAAAGGTATCTGCAATAGAGACTTTCCGCAGAGAAGTTGGCCCGCTTACCGGAGTAAAATGAGATGTATGCAGTGTTTTACGGCGTTGTATGGTAATCCCTCCGCAAACATAAAAAAGACCTGCAATAGAAGAAACCCCAGGATTTGAAAGTTTTCCTTAATTATATGCCTTCTGTCGCCTTTATGTACACCACATTACAAACCAGTCTATATATTACAGAAAATGTACACTTCAAACTTATGAGTACATACAGTCAGTCCCACAAATTCCCTTTTACAGTCGTCATAAATGCCTCCGTGATTTAGCGGGTGTGTGTGGAGGAAGCAACCCCAAAGAAGCCATGTAAAACCCTCTATGCAGGCCTATATTTTTAGAAGACGGCACTTACCAATTAATATTCTTATCTTAATTTGGTTTGTGCTCCCGGAAATGGAATGAGAGCGTCAATGGTCTTAGGAGCAGTTTTCTGCTTGGCCAGGGCCACCCCCATATACAACACACACACACACACAAACCCCGGCTCCCAGACCATCTGTAAGGAAGCAGCTTGGGGAGAGTGGGAAAGTTTTAATTTCCCAGAGCCCCCATCAACCGCAGCTGCGCGGGCCACCCCAAGCCTCCGCAACACCACCGCCTGCTCCTGTTCCGGCCGCTGGCGGAGCCCCTGTCTCTCCCAGGGAGGCGAGCTCAGCCTCCTAAATGTGGAGGCGGATTATGGAGCCCTCCGGCCTTTCAGCAAGATTAAGAATCAACACGCTTCCATATTACTAAGAGATTTAACAGACAGGCCCGACCGTCTGGAACAACATCACAGGCTTTGCACATGTGCCCTAAGAACTCATCAACCAACGATATGGGGGGAGGTGGCTTTATCATTTCATTTTATTTTTTTTAAATATATATTTATTGATTTCAGAGAGGATGGGAGAGAGAAAGAGACAGAGAGAGAGGAGAGAGAGAGAGATCAATGATGAGAGAGAATCACTGATCAGCTGCCTCCTGCACACTCCCTACTGGGGACTGAGCCTGCAACCCGGGCATGTGACCTGACTGGGAATCGAACTGTGACCTCCTGGTTCATAGGTGGATGCTCAACCACTGAGCCAGCTGGCAGGGCATGATTGAATTTCACATGGTACGGAGGGCTGCTGCCAAGCCCAGCAGACATTGCCTTTAACGTGACTTCTCCCGCTTTCACCGCTGCAGGGTTAGAAACTTCGAAACCATTCCCTCCGGTCCTTTGCCGGGGTGTCATCATAACGCACCACAGGCGGGGGCTTGAATTTATTTTCTGTTTTGAGGCTAGACATCCAAGACAAGGTGTCCACAGGTTGGTGTCTTCTCTCCTTGGCTTGAAGACGGGCGCCTTCCCGCCGTTCCTTTTTGGGTGTCCAGATCTCCTCTGATAAAGACACCGGTCAGAGTGGCCTCGGGCTCACCTTAACAACCTCATCTTAACGCAATCACCTTTTCAAAGGCCTTACCTCCCAATTCAGTCGCATTCCGTGGGACTGGGGATTAAGCCTTCAACATCTACATTTTGAAGGAATAAAACTCTGCACGTAACACTCCCCAGTTTTCTCTTCAAACCCCTTTTCTGTCCAGTATGTTCCTGACCACATCACTCGTTGGCTGGCTGTCTTCCAATGAATGCCACTATTTGCAAAGAGAAGTTAGAGCACAGAGCGCAGCATACATGGACGTCTATCTTCCAGCCAACCCTTCCATCCACAGCACCATTCTTACCTCTGATCTGCCAAACAACAGAAAGAATCGGTCTTCCCTCTCCCCTGGCAGAAACACCCTGCCTTCTCCGCTGTGCCACCTCCAATACCATGCCTCCACCAAGTGCCCCTCAATCCTTTCTGTGGGGACAGACCCGGCTCTTGAACAACAAACACACACGCATTGGGTAACAGTCTCCTGTACCCGTAATTCTCCTCAGCAGTCCAGGAGGGTTTGTGGAACGTGCCTTCTGCCCTTGATCTTAATCCATGAAGTTAGTGTGGGCCGACCACAGACCTCTGACCTCAGGGGTGGGCACATGACTCAGGTCTGACCAATGACTGTCTCCAACACCCAGGCTACAGGTATCGTTAAAGAGCACACCTTTGTCCATTGAGCACTAATCCTGGGGTTTCTGCTTGGACACTTGGGAATGAGAAAGCCTTTTAGTTTGGGGTGTTAAATTAGAAAAAATAAACCTGGGCTATGGGCACTTAGCAACTCCAACAGGATAAAAAGAAATAATTCAAACCCTGGAAATAGGTTGAACTGGAGAACATCAGTGATACAGAGCTATTTTAACGGCTACCAGAGGGAATATATTATTTAGGAAGGTGTGACAATTAGACAAACAGCAGCCTTCTCACCAGGACAATAAAGATGTCAAGGTTACATCATCAAACTGTTAGGGGAAAATAACTGTAGAATTTTATTCCGGCATAAGCAGAAGTAGGACAGATGGTTCAGGGACTCAAAGGGAACTACTGAGGAATTCATGTGGGAGAAAGAAAAATGAAGGTGACTCCAGGTTTTAAGCCCAAGGAAATGGAAAACAGAGTCAGCATTCACTGAGAAGAGAAAGGAGCAAATGTGTCAGTAATGACAATAAATATAAATGGGTTAAACTCACTTGTTAAAAGAAAGAGGTAATGGATGTATTCATCTGACACACAATAATACGATAGTCTTTCTTACATGCATGTATCTATATCTCTGAGAATATTTATGTAAATGGACCTCTTTCCTTCAATTGTCAAGTTTCTTGTAATTTTCTAAGAGGGTCTCTTGAGGCCAAGAGATATTTTAAAACACTTTAAAATGTGCAAAAAATATGGTGTATCCAAGGCAACAAGAGTTAAAAATTTTAGGGGGTAAATTTATCTTTCTACTAATTTTGATATGGTTTTTTTTTATAAGTTTATAAAGAACTTACTAGTAGTTCATAAATTCTAAGCTAGTGAGCCCTCAGTAAATGTCTGACAAAGCTAATATCGTCATTGTTATTGTTTATAGCAGCTGAAGTCTCATTATATACACTAAAATGGCAAGGATTTGCCATTATTACTGTCCTGAAACCTAATATTAAATTCGGAATAATCATCTCCCACTGCTTTTTATACCAAGTGGAGACCCAACCACTTTAGATCTGCTTAGGCAAAGACTATAGAAAAAGAGGTTTTGAAATAATGGAATTAAAATCCTTTTTTTTTTTCTTTTTGGGGGACTCAGGTCAAGATTTTTTGCTAATTATACTTCTCAGTTCATGGCCCAGTATCAGGTTGAGGACCCTTTCTTTTATCCTCCGCTCCCCTCTCTAAGTCCCCTGCCCCTCCTGGTAGACACTTCACTTGTTTTCTGTGTCCCCAACTTACAGGTGTGCTTCTGGAGCTGGTATGGTCGTTTTCTGTGCCTGCGTTTTTACTTGATAAACGTGGGGTGGTGCCACAGGAGCCACTGTTTTGTATTTTCTCACCCCTCACTCCTCTCCATGGTAGTGTGCATACAAGCCTCACCACCTCTCCCCGCGGCTCAGCATTTGCTGCATACACAGCCCACGCACCCCCTCATGCACCGTCCTCAGCACATCAGTGCACCCCGGGGGCCTCCACACGCCTGCACCTTCATTCCTCTGTGACAGCGCTTTCCACGGCCTCCAGGATCCATGCTGCTGACCCGGCACACCCCACACCGTACTGTGCTTCCCACGCGGGGACCTCACAGATTTCTGAGATGGCTCAGTGTAAGGGGCCAGTACGGGAATCTCAAGTAACATGCTGAAGGTACACGTGTATCTGTGCCCGTGTGTGTCCCATATAAAACAATGACATGGAAGTGATGAGTGTGTGGACAACATCTGGGACTATAAAATGACACCATATACCCACCCCGCTAGTGCTGGCACCTCGCACAGAGCCTGACAAATGGTAGACACGGAATAAATGAGTATCTGATGAGGGGTGAGTCAATGAACAAAAGGAACTAGGGCTGAATGCCCTTGAGTGGGCTCTCCAGGTTATGCAGGTGATGTAAGGACACAGAAAGCCACCGGGGAAGTTTACATGGGCAGAGAGCTCTGCATTCCCAACTCCAACCCGGATTCCACGGACAAGATATATAAGGAAATCAGCTTAAGGGTTTTCTCTTTTTTTCCCACTTAGGGAACACAGTGGTAAACAACCACATTTGTCAAGTACAGAGTCGTAAATATGCAGGTAGCTATTTTTTGCAGGAATGACTCAAACCAACCTTATCATTATGATGCTTGAATAAGTCCAATAGAAGCACAGAATTCATAGAGGCAGAAAAGAAAGAGCCACACAAGGTATTTTATTATTTTTAAAAAATATATTTTTAGTGATTTTTAGAGAGGAAGGGATAGGGAGAGAGGGCTAGAAACATCAATGATGAGAGAGAATCATTGATTGGCTGCCTCCTGCATGCCCCACATGGAGGATCAAGCCCAAAACCCAGGCATATGCTCTGACTGGGAATCAAACCATGACCTCCTGGTTCATAGGTTGAAGCTCAACCACTGAGCCATGCATGCCCGACCCAAACAGTGTGTTTTAAGTACCGATGACTAGCAAATCGTGTAATTATGCTTCTCACGGGGCCCCGGGAAGACACCCCCACACAGGAAACTATACTCTGCCCAATACTCCGAAGCCCAGTGCTTCACCCAACTTCCAATCCATCCTTCCACCCAGGAGTCACGGAGGCACACAGGGCTGCTCGGCCCCTTACAGGATGTGGGCGACGTAATGTGAGCACAGGTCACCCCATTTTATTGCACCACACTTTAATGTGCTGCGTGGATACTGTGTGTCGTACCCAACAACGTAAGGCAACCTTGCGTTGAGCAAGTCTCGCGGTGCCATTTTCCCCACAGCTCAGAGGAGGGTAGCATTTTTTAGCAGTAAAGTATTTTTAATTAAGGTCGATATATTTTTAGACACAGTGCTACTGCACACTTGAGAGACTACAGGATAGTGTAAACATAACTTTATGTGCACCATTCCCGGTGGAATGGTGTGACTCAGTTACAATATCCGGGCTACTGCAGGCGTCTGGGCCCCCAACCCACGGTGTCTCTCTGTACCACTAGGTTCAGCTGGGGGTCCAGGAGTCCACAAGGAATTCAGAGAGTATTTTTAATGTTAGCTCAGCAGTTGAGCGTCGACCCATGAACCAAGAAGTCATGGTTCAAATCCCCAGTCAGGACACAGACCCAGGTTGTGGGCTTGATCCCCAGTAGGGGGCAGCCGATCGATGATTCTCTCTCATCATGGATGTTTCTATCTCTCTCCCTCTCCTTTCCTCTCTGAAATCAATAAAAACATATTTTTTAAAAAACTGCTCCCTTTCGCGCTGTGTGGACGTGTGTGCTTGAGCACTGCTCTTTGCCTCCAGTTTCCAACGCTGAGGTTCTCTAACAACATTTGTTTGCATCAGGTGAAGCTGGGCTGTTGTTTCTTCTACCCTCGCTGGCAGGGTGTTCAGGGGGAGTCCCTAGTTTTAAAACAACTGTGTTTCTGTCGTTCCTGCTGTCTGCCTCCTGCTGGGGTCCCTCTGCTCCGGGGACGTCAGGGCAGCAGCATGGGCTGTGTCACCTGGACACCAGGCTCAGGGATCAACCTGAAACCCCGGAGGGTGCCACACTATAATCATCTCCAAGATTAACAACTGTCATCCCCGGAAACCCTCCTCGGGCTCTCACCAATAATTCTAGACGTGGAGAAGCTACACAAGAAAGAAGGAGGCGGTCTTCTGAATTCGACAGCCTACAGACCCAGTGAAAATAAAAACCATGTTGCCCGTCTGGTGTGGCTCAGTGGATAGAGTGTCACCTCTGCCCTTGACAAATCCAGCACCAAAGTGTCGAGGGTTTGATTCCTGGTCAAGAGCACATACCTGGGTTGCAGATTAGATCCCCGACCCTGGTCAGAGTGAGTGAGGGAGGCAACTAACTGATGTGTCTCTCTCACATCAGTGTTTCATCTCTCTCTCTCTCTCTCCCTCCCTCCCTCCCTCCCTCCCTTCCTCCTTCTCCCTCTCTCTTTCTGTCTCTCTGTCTCTCTCCCCCTCCTTCCACTCTCTCTAAAAAAAAATCAAAGGAAAAAATATCCTCAGGTGAGGATTAACAAAACAAAAAAAAAGATGGATAAATACATAAATAAACCCATAATAACTGCCATGCACTAGGGGCCCCACTGGGTGCTGTGCATGAGTTCCATTAGGTTACAGCTATGGCGTGAGGTGCAGTTCACCTCCTTCCACAGATGAGGAAGACGAGAACAGAAGGCACATCCCAGGTCACAGCCCTAGAAAGAGACAGAAGCAGCGCCCTCTCAGCCATGGTGACGCTGGCAGCCCCCCCACCCCCACTCTTCACAGTGGGGGCCTGCGGTACCCACAACCCTGCGTGTGCACTAGATGGAAAGTGTCCTTTGTAAAGGCCGCAGCCCCCGGAGGAGACAAGGCCTGGGATTTTACGTGAATAGAGGAATGCTTTTTCTAAGACATTATCAGTGTTGGGCATCAAATCCAAGGAAACAGCAAAAGTCGGCGAGACAAGGCCTTCAAATATCAGAAGAAAGATATAAACCAAAGATTGGATGTACAAATATTAGAGAGAGAAAAAGGCTTCAAGGAAAACACAGGGAACTCCATGGAGACCGCGCATCCACCACCTTGTCCGCCAGTTTTATGGGAGCCATGATTTAATAGAAGGGGAGCACGCATTACGGCGTTCACGAGCCATAAAACCATCTTCATTTCAGCCGGTCACATCTTCTGTGTAAATCGCTCCATGGCCTTCCAAATGGTGAGAGGAGCAAGGACTGGATCCGGTGAAGTTCATTTAAAAGCGACTGCGTACGTTACTTACGAATTAAATAATTCCCATTTTGCGAGGACTGAAAACCACTGGTGAGTCAGTCAAGGGAAGAAGACATTTCTAAAGGGTCGGCTTCTCGTTAACCCTTCACGTGCCAACTCGGCTGTTGAAGGGAGTCTGCTGGCGTAGCGCACTCCTTTGTCAATTTTACACGGGAAATAATAGTTTGCTGCTACCTAAGTGCTAGCCCTGTCTGCACGACACAGCCCTGTAAGAGGGAGGCAGGACTTCCCTCTCCTGGCTCTGCTTTGCAGATAGAATAACATTGTGTCATATCACCCCGTGTTATTGCTTCCATAAAGTTCTCTCCAGGGTGAAAAATGAAGGTGAACGGTCCCTTTGCCGGGAGCC
The DNA here is from genome assembly GCF_000327345.1 of Myotis davidii. Lineage (NCBI taxonomy): Eukaryota > Metazoa > Chordata > Mammalia > Chiroptera > Vespertilionidae > Myotis > Myotis davidii. The sequence goes on from NW_006295816.1 coordinate 5,322,672, forward strand.
AGCCGCCTGCCACAGCGGACGAGCCTCTAATACACGGATCATCACTGCGGCCCGGGCCATAAACTCCCTTTCCAGCAGCTTATCATTCACTGCCTGCTTCTTCTCGCTCCCATTATTCTCACGTGGTACACAAAACGTGGTCACACTTCATAGCTGAACAACCTCTGCCCTTGACAAATCCATTACCCAGAGCATCCGGCCCTGGCTTCTCGTGGGTGGGCGCTGCTCTCGGCCCGAAAGCGCCTTCCAGCTCCCACCGTCCGCCTAACCCAGCTCCGCCTGGTTTTGCGCCTTTGTCCTCTCTGTTTCACATGGGATTTCTTTAGGGCAGGAAGCGTTGAGAAGAACCTCGCCTGCCTCTAAAATTTTATGGATATAAACTCTTTGCAGTTTGCCAAACTGCCCTGGGAAAATGCTTTTCTCCTCAAATCCAAAAGGAAAGTTTTAAATCCTTATTTGCCATCAACCACACCCAAGTAGGCCTGTCAAACACCTCCGACTACTGAACGTAAACACGTCATGACGTACACAGACTCCCACGTACATGCACACAGCAGCACATGTGTGTGCACAGAAGTATATATGTGCACACACACGCATGCACAGGCACACGTGCTATATACATGTACATGTGTGCACACACATGCATGTTATAACCAGCAAGTCACCTTCTCATTTCATGATGCGACTCAGCCCAAATTCACTTTCAGGTCACACCAATAAAGGGCTGTTTTTTTCCCATGGAAAACCAGACAGAATATGAGACAATAACTCTAGTCTCCTGCTTATATTCCAAAATATTATCCCGTGAAAGGTGACAATGAGGTTTCCTCCTCCAGAGAAAGAAACCAATCTCCAAAATAATGTCCTGGAAATAGCTTTCTACTGAGATGCACTTCTTTATTTTTAAAAGGAAAAATAACACAAATAGAGGCAGCATCTGAGCAAACTGCATGGTAAGAAGCGTCCGCATTAGGCACACTTCCCTCTTTCTGTTTAGGAAGGAACAGTCTTCCCACAGCAGTGAACACTGCGGAATATTAACCAAGGCTTTGTGCACCCTCGTGTGTTTTTTCTAAAATAGTTTAGTGTCTTTTGTAAGGCTTAGTTACTACTTACACAATCAGAATAACAACCACCACAACTAAGGCTACTTTTAGAGAACAGGAAGGAGGGGAATGTCCTTGAGATGACCTTGAGGTGCCTGACTCTCAAAATAACTGTTGCTGAAGTGATCCCTGAAATCACCGAATGGTTATGTTTCAGTGAAATTCAAACCCCCAACAACCTCCCCTGATGTTCACTGACCTGGGAATGTCCATCGGTCAGTCACAGCGGACAGGGCGGACGTGTGCCTGTCTGTCCAGGACCGCGTCTCCATGTTTGTGGACAGGAGACACAGTACAGGTCTGCCGCAAAGAGAGACAGACCACTGCTCATTTCATTCCCCAGAACCAGAACAGCCCAGCTCTTTTTCTAACTGGGATGAGTCCGGAACCTTGTTTTCAATAGTTTTCAGTTGAGCAGATCTGGGATTTGGAGTCAGACAACCCGAGTTCAGGCACCAGCCGTTGGCTGAGTAATAAGGACCCAATTCGAGGCCTCCTGAGGACTTTGTACACAAGGACGGGCAGGCGCTCCTAAAAGACAAAGGAAGCCCGGCCCGTGTGGCTCAGTGGTTGAGCACCGACCTATGAACCAAAGAACGAAAGACAGAGAAGAGAGCCTGTCCCTACTGGAGGCGACAGAGACCTGACATCTGGGCACCATGGGGTCCTTGACTGGATCCTGGGCCAGAAAAGGCACATGGGGCAAGGGGGCAGTTAGAGAAATGTGAATATCTGAAAATAATCCAACTGGCTCCACCATGTGTTCTTACCTTTATAAGCTGCATGCAGGACCATTTAAGGAAGCTGCTGAAGGCACACGGGGAATTTCTGTAGTGATTTTGAACTTTGCGTACTTTTTGTCAGCCTGAGATTATTTCAAAGTTAAACGGTTTTTTAGAAGTTATGCTTTATGTAAAATGCAGCTTAGATTTCACACATACATATACACATATAAGATCTAAATGGAGCCCAGGGCCTCCCCTGATGTCAGCACAGAATTTTAATCATTCGCTCCGGGTTCGTAACTCACTTCAAAATAGCAAGAGGGAACCCCTTCTTTAAAGGCTGCTTCTGATTCATGACATGAATTCTAGCCTATCAGTCCCACGCTGCTTTCTGCATCTCTAATAAATTCTGGAACTTTCCAGGGGATCCAGAGACAGGGGTTGCGGGTTCCCAGGTGGAAGTTGCCCTGGAGTACAGAGAGGCTGCTAAATGACAGATGCTGTTCCAGGTGCGACCTGTAGGTGGCTCTGACCCTTCCAGGCATATTTTTCAAAAATCGTGCGAGTTTAGTGTGCTAGATTTCCAGGCAGACAGATTTCACACCAACACTCAGAATTCTGGCTTCTCTCTGAAAACGGGGAAACACTGGTCCAGTCCCCGCAGTAACGCTCCCCAGGGCCTGAGAAGAAGTGGCCCTTGGCTTCCGGGTTCTGATCCCTAGTCCCCACCCCTCCCTACTGTCTTCGCAGGCCCTTGTCCCTCACTTCCATTGCCTGGCTTCAGGCTTGCAACCTGGGTGAGCCATAGAGAGTCATGTCAGATCAGGAAAATGTTGGAGAACTCCCTACCATTATTTTATAAAAGACTCCAGAGAGGGCTCTTTGTGAGAGAAATCTACATAATTGCACAGAAATAGAAACACTTGCCCAGGAAATGTTAAAGCCAAATAACACATGATATAAAAGTAAAATATGGTAATGTATTCGGAGGCAATTGTACATTTACCTCCTTAAGTTGAATGTTTTTACTTTAAATAAGAGCATTATGTGAAGTAATAAAAGACTCATACATTTAAAATTTGTTTGGGAGAAACATTAATGAACTCCATAAAATGTAAAATAATACAAAGGACTGACTATTTTAGAAGTTTTTTTGGTGTGCGTTTTTTTTTAAAAGAAGATATACATAGTCTCCACCAAATTCAAAATAATTCTACTCATTAACATATTTTAATGTTAAAAGATTACTTAGAGGATTGCAGTAAGAAAAAAGAGAATATTATTAGAACTACAGATCTCCGTTACTGCATTTCATGGACAGTCTCATAATAAAATAGATTAAAAGACAAATTAATCACGTGCTTTCCTTCAAGAGAAATCACGTGTGCGCGTTACCATAGTAACTACATACATTTCCTATTTCTTATTACAGGGAAAAAATCAGTAACGACAGGTTACTTAAGAGAACATACGGCTTTGGGAGATGCCTATTTATTTAGCTAATATTATTACCAAAACTGCTTTCCGATGAAAAATCGAAGGCAAGTCCTTTTTTAAAATGAGTATCGCCAGAAACGAAGCAGGTGTTCGCAGGCCCAGCCAGACCCCTCCTCTCCGTGGCTCCGACACGATCTCCACTAATTTTGTGTCAAGCAGCATCCGCTGGGCCAGCCACGCGGCTGTAATTGTACATGTTAGGCTCATAAAAACATACCACTAAGCTTTGAAATTGCCTTGAAAATTAAAACAGCAGCCAACTTTCTTTCAGTTCAACTAAATGCTTTTGGTCCTGGATTTTTCCAGAACTGGTTAGCATAAAAAAAAAAAAATAAGTCCATGACCCCCCCCCCCCCCATAAGACTGTCCAATGAAATGGGATTTACCGTTTGGGTTTTAGCTGAACAACTGTTTCATCCACATTAGACCCGTAACAGATTAGAGTCCGGAGGCCTTTTATTTTGTCTCTGATTTTTGTCTCGCAAATTCGAATGTTCTCATACAACAGAGCAAATGGGGCTCCAGGGGCAGGGGCAGGGGAGGCGCAGAAGCCTGGGTCGAGGGAGTAAGAACATCTCCTCTCTTCAAATCTATCTTTCCCAGTTCTATGGCCTCTGGTTACACAGGTTAAGGTCCCAGGGTCCCACATGGGTCGTCTTTGTTTGCAAAGGGAACTAACTGTATGATTGAAAAATGCCTTTCATGTTTTATTATAACCTTATTCACTTTCTTAACCACTAATACTTTGGGGTATTTTTCATAAGGAAAAATACCCACAGAAAAATACCCACAGTCTAAACTCTGCCTCTAATACCTTCACCCTGTCTTTCCTTCGGAGCAGAGAATCAAAAAGGAAGCAACCTTACTGGGCTTTTTGTCTGTTTGTTTGCAGCCGGAGGCCCGAGAGAAGGATGAAGCCTCGTGATCCCTCCTGGCCAGGGGGTGGTTTTGTCCTTCCTGACGTCCGGAAAGTGTCCTCAAGCTTTTGAGGTGAAAAGAATGTGTTCTGTTTTTATCTCAGTTCTCTTTGTTCCTCTCACTGAGCAATAGCATCAAAAATCTGGCTTGACGAGTGAACAATTTTACTTCTATTTCATCCCAGAATTTGTAAAGTGCAAGACAGAAAGTACCAGAAGGTTTCAAAATTCTCTGATCACATAGAGGATGGTCAGGTATTGAAGGGAACCAGATCATGTTGCCCCAAATTATGTCACTTGCGCATATTGACTATTTTGAGTTAAAGGCCCTTAAAAAACACCAAATACAAGAAGGACACCAAGACCCTCTTTCACTCCTGAGAGCAGGAGTTACATCTCCAGGGACAGGTGCCCTCCCAGCTCAGGAGAAAGGAAGACATTTTCAGCAGCCCAGTGAAGGTACCAGAGGAATCCACACACAAACCCCGCTCCATCCGTGTCCTACCACATATCTATCCATAGTTTGCCAACTGGGAAGCAAGGACTGCTTTCTGTTATCCTATCATCCTCTACACATTTACTGTTCTTTGTTGAGAATTCTGGGTAAGCTGGAGTTCTAACCACCTTTTAGAGTTACTCTTGGTTTAGCTTTCTCTGGTGTGATATGCAGGTCATGTGTTAATAAAGTTTGCTTTCTATTGTTAATCTGTCTGTTACAGGGGTGTCAGTCAAGAATATAGGAGGGTAGAGGAAAAAATTACTTTTTCTCCCCTATAGTATAAACATAATTCTATTAAATCCCTTGTTAGCCAACATGCTGGATAATCCCATTCACTCCTATGCACCTGGATGCTCTATAGAGACAGCAGCAGACACTATTAGAGGCTGGAGACGCTGACCTATAGTGGCCCCTGTATTGATTGAAGAAAGCAAACAATTTACAACATATCCCAGTCTTACCATTCATCTCCATTGGCTTCATAATCATATTAATTTCTACCTTGTCACTATTAACCCCAATTTCTTACTTATCCATCATCTTTTCTCTCATTGAACCCTCAAAGGAAAAAAATCACAATAATTCTTAGCAACTAATCTGGACACATTTCAACAATGGCCTCTATCACATTAAATATAGTTATATGAACAAGAAACTCCATTAATAACCACATCTTATGTGGAAACTAGATATGAGTGGACTAGTACTGAGTTCAGGGCCCCACACACTGGACTTCCACCTCATTAATTTGTCATCATGAGGTTGGCCCCTATCCGAGCCCGCTCCACTACTGGCAGCATCTGATGGAAGCAAAATCCAAAAGGCCACAGCACCTCATCCTTCTCACAATGTCCAACCATTTCCTTAAACACAGTCAGGGCCCATGCTTTCCAGCAGATATGGAATGCTTACAAAAGTGCAACTGCTCTTGGAGGCAGCAAACATTGTTTCCTGCATCATTGCTGACTTCCGGCCCACGGGGCACGTGCCTCCCCAGGGCTGACCCAGCTTTTGTGAGAAGAGATGCTGATGATGCCCATTAACAAGTAACCACATGTTAAATGTTACTTAGCACATCATGCTCCAGATGGTCAGGCTCTTTCTCTGCAGGGAAGGTTGGTTTGCCTTTAGCTATTTTGAGACAAAGCACAGTCTACATAATTTTCCCTTTGGGGGACGAAAATTGCTACTATTCACTTAAAGCACATGGTTGTTCAAAGGGGGCAAATATTTACATTTGTCGACATTTGTCTGTTCTAGGTAGACAGAGCTGTCCTGATTCCCAAACCGGCCTTGGCAGGGTGATAAGCTGTATCGATTCATGCCCGAACCTGACGCTGACTGGCCACATCTGGTGACACGTAACTCATCTCAAGTACATTTTGCTGGGATTGTTTTTGATTGTCACGGGTGTTCCAAAGGGAATGTCAGTTCCATGCCGTGCTCCATTCACAAGCTCTACCAACTCCAGTTAGGCCTGATCATCCCCAAAGCAATCATGGTGCATTGCAGGGCGTCGAAAGCCAAGAACATGGTCATCTTCTCCCTGGTTTTGGGCCGACATGGGGAAAAGCATGACCAGACAGCTAGGTACACGTACCATCTTAACCAGGATAAAACAGGACAAGAAGAGAAGAGACATGTGCACGTTGAAATATTTAGGTGTGTGTTCTTGTCGCTGAGAATGCTAGTCTATTGATTCCCTTTCTATGAGGTAAGTTTTCTGTGTCCAGGATTGAGAAAACAGAGGCTCAGAAATAGTAAACATCTTGTTCAAGGCTCCAAATTGGGAAGTCAGAGAATTGGAGTTAGGGTTTAGGTCGGTTGCCATGGAGACCACGGCCTTGCCTGCCCATCGATGCTGCTTTCAAAAGGCAAAGCTATCAGAAGTGCAGAACCAGTGGTTTAAACATATTGGCTCATCTGGTGATGTTTCCTGAAGGGTGTGAACATGAATCATTAACACTAAGATTAGTCTGGTCAGAAGAAAATAAACCACAACTCACCCAGGCATTAGAATAAATAACCTCCACCTTGCTGGCGTGGCTCAGTGGTTCAGCGTCAACCTATGAACCAGGAGGTCACGGTTTGATTCCTGGTCAGGACACAGACCCAGGGTTACGGGCTTGGTTCCCAGTGGGGGGCATGCAGGAAGCAGCCGGTCAATGATTCTCTCTCATGATTGATGCTTCTATCTCTCTCCCTCTCCCTTCCTCTCTGAAGTCATTACACATATATTTAAAAAATAAAAAGAATAAACAACTTCCATTAGGTTGGGAGCACTAAAGGCTATGTGAAACTCACCTGGATAATCTATACTAATAAAAGGGTAATATGCTAATTAGACCAGACATCTTCCTGGACATTTGTCCTTCTGGACAAAGCCACAGTGGCAGGGGCCAAGGCAGAGGCAGTTAGGGGCAATCAGGCCAGTAAGGGGAAGCAGTTAGGGAGTGATCAGGCCAGCAGGAGGGAGCAGTTAGGGGGCGATCAGGCCAGGGGGGGTGAACAGTTAGGGGGCAATCAGGTCAGCAAGAGAGGGCAGTTAAGGGGTGATCAGGCCGGCAGAGGTGGTTAGGGACGATCAGGTCAGCAGGCAGAGGTGGTTAGGGGCGATAAGGCCTGCAGGGAAGCAGTTAGGGGCATTGGCCCGCAGGCAGAGGTGGTTAGGGGTGATCAGGCAGGCAGGCAGGCAAGCAGTTAGGAGCCAGTGGTCTCGGACTGTGAGAGGAATGTCTGTCTGCCCTTTTAGGCCCTGTGGGATTGGGCCTAAACTGGCAATCGGACATCCCCCAAGGAGTCCTGGATTGGAAAGGGTGCAGGCCGGGCTGAGATACCCCTTCTCCCCTCCGTGCACAAATTTTGTGCACCGGGCCTCTAGTGTGACTATAAGACAAAGTTTGTCACCCAGCTGACATAACCATAAACAGAACATTAGGGGGTCCACTTTACCACACTAAGAACTTGTTTTACTTGGTACCAGGTAAGAGGCAGGTAAAGAGGGGACTGAGGCTGTAGGAGACACCAAGGTGGGCCCCTCCTTTCATTCTCCCTCTGCCTTGACGCCTCACCCTAGAGCAGCTCCTCTGACAGCCACAGGCCCTCTCCGCAAAGGCCAAGATGGAAGGCCTCCCCAGGAAGACGCCGAAGAAAGGGGAGCATCGGTCCTAACGCTAGGCAACGTGGGAGACTCTTTCCATCTTTCCTCAGGTTCTCATTTCCATCGGCAAGTGACACGCAGCAGGTTCCGCGTGGCCTTGTCTATAAATACGATGGTGCTGAATTCAGCGAGAGGAGCTTGAAAGCCAGAACGCTGGGCCTCCACAGGTTTGCTGCGGATGGAAAGCCTCGCGAAGAGGAAAGGCTACCAGCAGAGGTTTAAAAAGATGAAGATGAATAAGTAAAATGTGTTCGCGGCAGGAGAACCATCTGGGACCAGATGCTTCCGAACAAACATTTATTATTTCCATCCATCGGAGGTTTCGTAGCAAATGCACTTCCCAGACAAGACGCCAAACGGGAAATGCACGTCTAACAGTCAAATATGCAGAGCTCCCCGCCCAGGACAACTGTTCCAGAGAGACCCCCGACCTATGCCAGCAACACAAAAATAACTCAGCGCTTGTGTCAGGAATAAAAGGCACAAAGCTCAAAACGGGACGTAAACAGACCAAGAAATCAATTCGATGTGATTTTGACAAACTGATAGTGGTGTCAGCATCTCCCTGGTTTGTGCTAATCTTTTTTTTTTTTAATTGATTTTGGAGAGGAAGAAAGAGGGAGAGAGAGATGGACACATCAATGATGAGAGAGAATCATTGATCAGCTGCCTCCTGCACACCCCCCACTGGGGATCAAGCCCACAACCCGGGCCTGTGTCCTGACCAGGAATCAAACCATCACCTCCTGGTTCATAGGTCAATGCTCAGCCACTGAGCCACGCTGGCTGGACTGGAGAGATGATTTTAAACTCTATTTGGTAAACACATAGGACATTGTCAACATTAGTTAAAAGAGGCAGAGTCGAGGGAATGCAGACCGGTGCAGCCCACTGGGGAAAACGCTATAGAGGGCCCTCAAATAATTAAACATGGAGTTGCCTTATGACTCAGAGATTCCACTTCTGAGAAGAGATCCAGAGGAACCCCAAAATCACTAACACAAAGAGATATCTGCACCCCATGTTCACCACAGCGTTACCTACAACAGCCAAGACGTGGAAACAGCCTAAGTGCCCATCCAGGTGATTTATGGGTTGTCCCCCTAAAAGGCATACCCATACATTTTTTTTTGATAACTCAGTTGATGTTTTCTTATTTTCAGACTTAATCCACAGGCATTAATAATTATTCGAAGTGTATGTACATTTTTTGGGTGCAGCCTGTACAATGAAATATTATTAAGCCATAAAAAGTGAAATTTTGTCATTTGCAACAACATGGATGGACCTTGAGTAAAATATGTTAGAGAAAAACAAATACTATGGCCCAATCGGAGTGGCTCAGTGGTTGAGCTTTGACCTATGAACCTGGAGGTCACAGTTGGATTCCCAGTCGGGGCACCTGCCCGGGCTTCGGGCTCAATCTCCAGTGGGGGGTGTGCAGGAGGCAGCCAACCAATGATTCTCTCTCATCACTGATGTTTCTATTTCTCTCTTCCTTCCTCTCTGAAATCAATAAAAATATGTTTAAAAAGAAAAAACAAATATTACATCCCACACTATATCCAAGGCCAATAAGTGGAAGGAACACCCCACCTGACTTAGGAAGAAATGCAAAAGTTCATGGCACAGAGTAAGGAACAGGGAAGGGACGAAAGTCGGCCCGATGGCTCCACCTGTCCCCGAATCTCCATCTTCCTCACCGGGAATTCCAGACCAATCGGAAATCAGTCTCGAATGTTATTATTCGTTAAATATGATTCATTCAAAATGATCAGGAAGATCCATTTTGTAGCTTTCGTTCTGAAAAATGCACCATCAAAACCCACTTAAGGATTTACAAGTTCAGTTTTTATAAATCGTGGACATGCACATTATCAGGAAGTTGCTAGAAGCTCCCAGTACCTCTTGGGAGTACATTTCTCGTTCCTTTAAGGAATGAATACCTCTACTCAGCATGTAGGTCGAGCCCAATTCTGAGTCTTTTACATTCTGGAAGGCACAGGAGAGGAACATAAATTTATAAAATGTGACATTTTAATCAAGCTCCAAGCTGTTGGCTAATTACATTCCGCGGCACTAAAAGGAAAGCCAGGAGTGTCAGGTTGGTGCAAAGATGAACACAAAATTGTCCTTAGTTCTTCTCTGATCCCTCTGAATACCACGCTCCCCAATCGCCCAGAAAAGAGAGAGCCGTAAATCCTCCTAAAAGTCGTAGTTCCAATTTTCTTTTTCATTTCATTTTGGAGGAAATTTGGACCCAGGTCTATTCAGACGCTGACATTTTCTTTCTGCACATGTTTTCTGTACAAAAAAAATACGTAGACTGGATCTACCAGTAACACTGGAGACCATTAAGCTACGGAAGCATGAAATCAGCTAGAAATTATTATTTTCATTCTATGCACTTGTGCATAACAGTGAACAAGCCTTTGTCAGGACCCTACCCAGTGCTCTACATGCGGATGGGGCTGGAGTTTAGAACGCAGCCCCAGGGACACACTCAAAACCATGAGACCTGCCCCCTGGCTCCAGGGAGGCCAGCCATGGACCAGGGAGGCCAGCCATGGACTAGGGACTGAGGCTGACACATGCCAACCCTCCCTGGAATGGACCTGAGCTCACCTGGCCTGGTTTTCTAAGGATATCATACATGAAATGCACAAGAGGCACTGCTGTTTTATTTTATTATTATTATGTTTTAAATCTATGTTTATTGATTTCACAGAGGAAGGGAGAGGGAGAGAAAGAGAAACATCAATGATGAGAGAGAATCATTGATCGGCTGCCTCCGGCACGCCTCACACTAGGGATTCAGCCCGAAACCCGGGCATGTGCCCTTGACTGGAATCGAAATCGGAACCCTTTAGTCCATAGGTGGACACTCTATCCACTGAGCCAGACAGGCTAAGGCAGTGGTTCTCAACCTTCCGAATGCCGCGACCCATTAATACAGTTCCTCATGTTGTGGTGACCCCCAACCATAAAATTATTTTCGTTGCTACTTCATAACTATAATTTTGCTACTGTTATGAATCGTCATGTAAATATCTGATATGCAGGATGTATTTTCATTGTTACAAATGGAACATAATTAAAGCACAGTGATTAATCACAAAAAAACAATATGTAATTATATATGTGTTTTCCAATGGTCTTAGGCGACCCCTGTGAAAGGGTCGTTCGACTCCCAAAGGGCTAGGGCTGCACTGCTGTTTTATTGGGAGGGATTCCCCCTCACACAGAGCTAGGGAGAGGTACTGTACGCAAACACGACCAGGTAACTGACCACAGGCACAGCCATTGCCTGCTCAGGGAGCAGTACCTGAGGTGGACATGACTCCGGGCCATTTTCTCCCACAAGGTGATCTCCCTTCCCAGCGAGCTGTGTGCTGATAGGAGAAGCAGAGACCTGGAGAGTATGATGCTCAGTGAAATAAGCCAGTCGGGTATCACATGATCTCACTCATGTGTGGAATCTAATGAACAAGGTAAGCTGATGAACAAAATAGATCCAGAGACACAGAACCATGGGACAGATTGTGGAATTTCGAGGGAAGGCGGGGGAGGGTGAGTGGGAAGAGATCAACCAAAGACCTTGTATGATATATGCAGAACCTGTGGACACATACAATGGGGTGGTGAAGGCCTGGGATGGGGTGGGGCGGGGGGGGGGCTAGAAGAGGACAATGGGGGGAAAGGGGACATATGTAATACTTTCAACAATAAAGATAAAAAATACAGAATAAAGAGAGAGGATGGAGTCCAGTGACCACGCACGTCATGCCTCTGTGGCTCCCGGGGTGCGTGCAGCCAGGAGGCTGATGGTGAAGCAGGACCCCTGTGGCACTTACCACAGTGGAGGCCCCTGTGAGAGCCGGGCTAGTCACCTGCCTCCTTTAATACTCGGGGTCTCCTTGGAAAATGAAAACCATCACAGGCCCAGAAAGGCCTTTCGAAGACACCACGCCCATGCTGGCATTTGAAGGAGAGACCACAAAAAGCAAGGGGCGAGGCTGAAGCCTTGAACTGCAAGTCTGAGATGTTTCCTCTTATGGTCCGGAGAGCTTGTGGTTTAAAGGAACAGGGGAGCTTTGTGTCACTAAGTGAAAGTCTCGGGAAATCTATCTGCATTTCTGGAATCTAAAACCTGGTCACAAGGAAGATGAACTAAAAATAAAACATTTTGAGATCATTGTTATTGATCCTCCCTTTTTCTTGCCAAGGTGGCGACTCCACTTCTTCTTTGGGGTATTGGATGAAGCGATGGATGGATGGATGGATGGATGGATGGATGGATAGATGGATGGATGGATAGATGGATGGATGGATGGGATGGGGTAGATGGGTAGACAGATAGACACACAGATACACAGATCAACACATAAACATAAATATAAACATCTATATTGCAATCAGTAATTTTGATAAAGACAAATCGTTGTTCTTTGTTTAACCCAACTGTGGTTCTTTGAATAGGGAATATATATTATTTTCAAAAACTGAGGCTATATGCTTTTCCCAGCTTAGGCTTTTTAAAACTTATGTAAATTTTTCCAAAGGCACCTTTCTTGCTAAACCTATTTCTGGAAAAATTTCATTTAGCGAAATAAGAAATTGTCATGGTATGATTTCAGGTCCTTTAGAAAGAAATGTTAAATGATTTCCCATGTCACTTTTCAGCATTGTAAGTATCAAATCTCAGCAGAAGCACTGAATTAAAATCTTGTTAATTTTGCCAAATAACAAAAAAATGTGTGAGCGCCCTGCTAAGGGCGCATGCTTCAGGGAGCTGCCCTCGGGATTGAAGTGAGTCATGCGGAACGTGTGACATCGAGTCACAAAGGTGACTCACAGGATAAACTTTCCCGAAGTCGCAGAACACAAGAAGGCAAAAGCAAACGTCCAAGCTATAAATTTGGGGAACTACATCCACATGGTTACAGACCAGTGTTACAAACTATGTAGCAGAGTAAGCTTTCAGAGGCCTCCCCTTGCGTGCACTGATCCCACTTACTAGTACTTATTTCTCTGGAATGTACATAAATTGTGTAGGTTTGTTTGCCTGAAGATGGAGTGTGTCAAGCTAGGATTTATAAACTGCTTTCAGTTTTGGATTGTGGTCCAATTGTTACAGTTGTGCATCTATTTTGCCCAAGCAATCCTTCCGTTTTATCGATTACACATTTATTTCATGTCCTTTATACTAGCAATAACCTTCATGACGTACAGGAAGCTACCTGAATCATGCTTACGAATGCCAAAAGCCTGGTATACAATGGAAATTGCTTTCAGAGACATGAGAGAGGAATTATTTTGTTAATTCCTTTTGTGATTTACTGAGCGACGCATACCCAACAACGCAAACCCGTGGACACATCCTGGAAACTCCGTGTGTCCGCTATCAGGGTGGTCTTCCAGCCCCATCTGCGAGGGCACAGTGTGAGTTACGCTGGATCTGCTCTGGTGACCACGCCCTAGATGTCACCAGTTGCTAAGAACGGAAGGCACCAGCGCCATGGAAAGGGGGCTGTGAGTGTTTGGATGAGACCTTCCGAGCGGCAGTCCTCGGATAAAAGCTAAATTGTAAGTGCACAGGGAGCTTAGCAAGGTGCCAACAGCAGGTCCCACCCTGGGTTGAACACTGAAGGGATTAGCCGAGGTGCTGGCATGTGATGGCAGCTGGATGCTCTGGAACCTTCCCCTGGCTGAGCGGGGATTAGCAAGTCTTAAAGGGTGGAGCATTGTTTTCTGCAAAGCTCGCCATGCTCTTAGAAGCATAAATGGGACCATCGTCCCGTGGAGGTAAATGTGAGGTCTGTTAGCTCACTACGGTGAAATCTCCTCCTGAAAGATTAAACAAAAGAAGGACTGTGGCTTGCCAGTATCCAGAGCCTCCAGATTGTTACCCACGGGAAACCAGTTTCTTGGGGTATGTTAGTGGGTTTGCATTCACCCACGTGGACGTCCCTGTGAATGTCCTGCGAGATTGTGCAGGGGGAGATAACGCTGGGTAAGAGATGAAACAGTCCGTTCTGCTCCCAGGTAGCCACTGACCACCTGGGCGGCCCGTAAAAAAAAACCCACCACTTCTCTTAGCTTTTGTCTTCCTGTGCCTCAAACAGGAGGATGTGCACCCCACGGCCCTGGCGTGTTGCATCCGAAAGAGCTTTAAAAGCGATGCAACCGTCTTTCACGTTTTCCGTCTCACTGTTATTCCCATTTTGTCTCCTGCAACTTGACTGAATTCATTAATGAGATGTAAGAGGTTTTTTTTTTTTTGGTTGGGTCTTTAGCATTTTCTATTCATCATGTCATCTGCAAATAGAAACAATTTTACCAGGAAGGGGAAACAGTTATTCTTCACTTTTCTCACTCCGTTAAAAGCATTATTTGTCATGGGTGATAAATGAGACTACAGGTCTCAAGTCATGTTCGCTAAAAAGAAATAATCAAAATGAACTAGTTGGGAAAGGAAGAAAAATAAATATAAGCAAGAAAAGGGACATTCACAGCCTTCCTGCCCTAAGATAACAAATGCTGTGCTCTTGGGAACAACTTCCAATTCTATTTACGATCATTAACCTGTAACCACAACAGGGCGGCTTGTGGAGCTCTACTTACTGCCAGGCAACGCTTTCAGGATTTTACACACAGAGACCAACGCCTTCAACCTCACAACCACCCTAGAAGGGAAGTGCCTTTGTCATTTCCAGTTTAAAAAGAGGAAACTGAGTAAAGGACAGTTTTGTAGCTTGTCAACAGAACTACTCAGGGTTCCATAGCTGTTCCACGGCCCTTCACCCCCAAATACAACAACCTCGCGGGCAGCAGGCGTCCTGAGCACGTGAAGAGAACATGTGGCTGATTCGGGCTCTACCTATGCAGTGACCTAAATGCTGCCAACCTGAATATATCCTTTGGGCTTAGACTTCAAAATAAAACAAAAAACAAAACAAAACAAAACACAAAAAAACCTACAACGCAAGTTAGAAGCCAGTGTACCGTAGATTGAATGCCATCAAGTTGATTAAAATTAGTATCTGAAACATCACTGACATGCAAAGTTTTTGTTCATGTTTGTTTTCCCGCCCGCTCTCATTAGCACCAGCCCCATGGAGCTTCGAAATACCAGTACTTCCCATTGTTTGTACCAATTACAGCCACGTCTCCTTATGAAAGCATTCTCTGTGTCGAAAGAAAACCATACATTCTCCAAAAATACTCACAGTTGGAGTAGACTGCGTTGAAGGTTGTATGGGACGTTGACAGTCCACGTCTGATAACATACCCACAGTACAAACCCCAGTGATGTCTGGAGGCGTCTTTACTTCTGTGGTTAAATCTCATTACTTATAGAGACGTGGACGTATGTGTAATTAACGCAGGCCAAGAAAGACTGAGTTCCGAGAAACGGGTCATTTGTACTCAGTCTTAAACATACGAATACAATTTCGACGGTCGTGGGTCAGAGGCCCTAAGCCAGCCGTGGGCAAACTACGGTCCGCGGGCCAGATCCGGCCCGTTTGAAATGAATAAAACTATTGAAAAAAAAGACCGTACCCTTTTATGTAATGATGTTTACTTTGAATTTATATTAGTTCACACAAACACTCCATCCATGCTTTTGTTCCGGCCCTCCGGTCCAGTTTCAGAACCCACTGTGGCCCTCGAGTCAGAAAGTTTGCCCGCCCCTGCTAAGGCCAGGCTGAGAGGGGGAGGCTCAGGCAAGCAGCTCCATGAAGGGGGCCCGGGAGAACGGGGGAAGCTCGGGGAGGACAGGGCAGTGAGGGTGAGGCTGGGGCTGACCCCGCAGCAGCCAGCCTGGGAATCCCGGAGGCCCTCTCTTTGCCTTTGGGCTTCTGTAGCTGCCACAACCAGTCCCTGACTCCGGGTACCCCGAGGGCTGCGTTCCCCAGCCCCTCCCAGGAAGCAGCTTCCATGCTCCAGGGACAAGGGACCTCTTCACGATTTCCTGGAGATGCGGGCAAAGGGTATCTATCAGCTAGGGGTGCGGATGTGAGCCAGTCACGGAACTAGAGTTTTCAGGGAGAAGAATGATGAGGGCCAAGACCTTCCTACTCACAGCAACTCTGGCCACTTGACCTCACACAATGAGTGAGGAGGGATTGGCTCAACCCAGAGGGGCTCCCTGTAGGAGGCGCCTCCAACGGTCCTCCTCCGGCCACCACTGCTGCAGCCCCTACCAAGAGCTGACAGAAGGGAAGGCGCGCTCTCCCCCTCGCTGGAAGGTCTCAGGAGGAAGCGAACAGGGACCAGCATTTTTAAGTTTCAATGCTGAGCGCAGACGCTGCATCACGCAGCACGGTGGCTATTTCCAGACTAAACACCGACAAGGAGAGAAAAAACCACACTGTTACAAGAGACAGGAGCCATCCATCACCCCGTCCTTAGGGATTACAATACTTGTCCAATCTCCCTTCCAGGAATCCTTGAAGCAGTTATTTTGTTCACTTAACGCGTGGTCATTGAGATTTATTTACCACCCGGCAGACGTCATCCATCGCGGGAAGGAAAGGTAATTTCACTGAGTTGTACCCGAGGCGAAGCCCGGCTCACGCTCCTCCCGAGAGGCCACCGAGACGGTCTCATCATGAAATAAAAACGGTGCCATTGTGTTTGATGGTTTTAGCTCCCAGATTTACAGATGCAGTACAAAACATGGAAATAATCTTATGGAGAAATATATCACCTCCACGGGGAGGGGGAGGGAGGGCGGGGGAGGTGCTGGGTGACCCCAGGGCCATGGGATCCCAGGAGAGGTGCCCAGCGAACGACAGGGTGATCGGGAGGCTCACTTCTTAGAGAAAATCACAGAGACATGTGGACTCTGCATGAACACCGGCTGCGCGTGGAACCCCAGGGGACCCTGGGTGTCGGTCAACAGCAGATTGGAGAGAAATGAGAAGGGGGGACGGTTCCTGGAGTCAGTCACACGGGCTGTTCCTGCCGCCAGTGACCAGGGCGCTGCCTGGAGCTGGCGTGGCTCCGGGGACCTCGTCGTGTCTAAAGGGAGGAATCTCCCCGCGGAATTGCCAGCTGCTCTCATCTTCGCATGAACATCCACACGCCTCCTGTGCCATCACGGCTGGCACTTCTCACCTTCGAAGACACAATTTACAAGTGTTTGTCATACACGCGGTCATAGATGACTTCTCACAGTCAAAACCTTGCCGTGTATCTCAGTTTACTGGACACTCCCCTCAGAATAAAAGTGTCATCGGTCGCCACGTGAGCGCTAGCAAACTTCTGTGGGAGCGTCCGGTTTGCCAGCGGGGAGGCCGGGCAAGGACGCGCTGCCTGCCGCGCCGTGATCGGACATTGGCTGGGACAGGGGCCAACAGGGTGCGGGTCACCTGGCAGCTGGCACGTGTGTGTCCAGGTGATGGCAGTGGCGGGACAGAAGCTGGCTGGCGGCAGTGACATGTGGTGAGTGCCAGGTGGGCGAGGCCACGAGAGCAACGCATCTGGGATGGCGCCTGCCAACACGGACAGATAAGCCGCTGCTTAATTCTGAAAACAGAATCCTCCTGGCTGTCGATGTAGCTTCATTAAAAAACACACTGAAGACCTGGAATTCAGTCCAAGACCAAACTGAAGTGTGTTTTGTCACCTTTGGAGACGCAGATCCTTCTGAGCCCCCACCCTCCCCACCCCCGCCCCCAGATGCCACCGAAGTTGGCATCCCTGGCATCCAGCTCCCGTGTCCTGTCTCTTCAAAGCTGTGGGTGTAGAGATGTTATCTCTAAACACTTGGGGAGGCGTTTAGAGATACATCTGCTGTCTGCGTGTATGAAATAGCTCAGCGGCCGTCACCCACCCCGCATCTCCTGATCCATGTGAACATGATTGAGATATGATTACGAATTTCTTCTCATTTCATCTCCTACCACCGCACACGCTTTATGAATTTGTTACGAGTTGTGCTTATTATCATGATCCTAATGAACACATGTCGCCGACGGGGAGAGATATCTGTGCGTGTTGGTGTCACTGTAACCGTGGTAGGAAGTGGGTCCCCGCGCCTCACGTCGCCAGCAGGCGTGTGTCTACAACGTGAGTGGGCGACTGGGGTTTGTTTAGTACAGGCCTTGTCACACCCAAGCTGTGAGTGACTCACATCTTGCTCCAGGCGGAAACTAAGTTTGGATGATAAAGTGTTCTTCTAAAGCTAGAAATTCTTGAGATAAAAGTTAAGCATGTGTTTTTAATCCCCACTCCCTGACTCCTTTCCCCTTTTAGAATCAATTCGGCATATGTCACCATCAATTTCATTTTTCGAAAAAATGGCTCCGTGGATAGACCATCGGCCTGTGGACTGAAGGGACCTAGGTTTGATTCTGGTCAAGGGCACATGCCCGGGTTGTGGGCTCGATCCCCAGTAGGGGGTGTGCAGGAGGCAGCTGATGGATGATTCTCTCTCATCACTGATGTTTCTATCTCTTTCTCTCTCTCCCTTCCTCTCTAAAGTCAATAAAAATATATTTTTATTAAAAACAACAACAAAAAAGACACAACAGTGACCTAGAAAGAAAGACTGGGGCCCTGGCGTGATACAGCTGGAAGCTCAGATGCGCAGCAAGGTCAATAGTAATGAGATGAGTGCAGGAGGATACATCTGGATTATTTCCCTTGTAGGAAGTAAGTGTCACTGTGGACATGATGAGCAGGGCCTGCTGAAAGAAAATGAAGTTCAACTTGACCCTGAGGGGGGAGAAGAGCCGGCCGTGCAGGGACCAATGGATTGTTTTCTTGACTAAATATGTTAGTAGTCACCACAGTGAGACGTGAAGCGAACATTTTATTTGATGTGACCGAAACCTGCTCTTGTCGCCCCAGATCAAAGCCTGCTCCCCAAGGAGCTCTGTGACGTGGGCAGCGGACGACGTGCTGTGTCTCCACGTTCGTACAGACATCATTCTAAGAAGCAACGTCACAGAAGATTTTAAGAGCAAGATCAAAAGCATCATCTCATAATTTCTCTAGTACTTCCCATTTCTTTCTGCCATGCATCCTATTCCCCTAAGAACCACAGGGAAGTGCAGTAAGATTTATTAAAAAGAACCAGGCTGGGGGTGGGGATGGATTTATAAAACAAAACAAAACAAAACCAAAACACACACATAAAAAACGAGATTTCACTTGCAAAGACAAGTACCTTGTGATTTCACTCATATGTAGAATTTAATGAATAAATTGAACTACCAAGCAAAACAGAGACAGACTCAGACAGAGCTGGCAGACCGCTCTAGTGGGGGCGGGGGCGGGGGTGTTGGGGGGGTAGAGGAATTGAGCAAAAAAAGAAAACAGAGAGAGAGAACTCACGAACATGGACATCACTGTGGTGATTGGGGGGGCGTGGGTAGGTAGGTGGGTAGAGGTGGAAGAGGGCAGCGAGGAGATAAATGGTGATGGGGGAAAGGTGAAATAAAAAATAAATTAAAAAGAAAAGAAACAGGCTCGCAGCGAAGGTGTTTGTGTTCTGGTTCGATCTTTATCATTCCACGGCTGTTGGCTCTCGAAAATCTCTCTTCCTTTGGAAAAAAACCCTGCAAGTCCCCCTGAGACAGTAAGAACCTTGCCCTGGGAAGGCTCCCGCCCAATCTGAGGAGCCAGAGCCTCACAGAGGCCCGAGGACCACCCACGGGCGGGAGGCAGGGCCAGGGGATGCTGCAGCAGAGCCGGCCTCCTCCGCCTGCAGGAACAGTTCACGTTCAGGGGGCTGAGTGAGGTCTGAGGAGACCAGTGGGTTCTGTGTCTGAAGCAACTTGGTAACCCAGCGGGGAAGCTGACTTGGAGACTCCACTTTCAAATGGTGGTTGAGGAAGAATCCACGATCCTCTAAACCAGAGGTCCTCCAACTTTTTAAACAGGGGCCAGTTCACTGTCCCTCAGACATTCCACACCTGCACACTGCGGGCCCGGGACGCGTCGGCTGCTAAGCAGGACGGGCACCCGACGGGCCGGATAAATGTTTTCGGTGGGTCGCATGTGGTCTCACCGATGTTTCTAACTATCCCTCTCCCTTCCTCTCTGTAAAATCAATAAAATATATATTTTTTAAAAAAAATGAAATCATCATTTGCCTCAGGTGAGGAAAAAAGGAAGTGGGAAGGGTCAGATCCAGACATTGTCACACAATGAGTGTAAATGGCTGGTTAAGTGACTTTTGTGAAGCCATTAGTTCAAGGCACATTGAAATAAATCAGTCGCCTTTGTCTGAAAACAAACGGGGACAATGAGGCAGAGAAAACTCAGGGGGAAACCATGGTGCGTGTGTAACCCCAGGCGTGCTGCCCTCTGGGCACTGTGTGCAGCCCTCCGTGCAGGGATGGGAGCATCCTGGCCCGGCCCCCAGGTGCCTGCAGCCAGTCACTGCCTCCTGCAGCCACAGCCTCAGACCCAGCCCTGATGGCTGACCCTCCACAGAGCTGCAACTGGGGTCCACTTTGCCACGTCCATGCCCACGTGGCACAGGCTCCCTCAAATGCAGGTCACAGTTATTTACGTGACATTAAAGACAGGCAGAGATTGTCAATAAAATCTTAAAACTTTACATTTGCCCATCACTTCTTTCCAAGACAGGTAGGGTGTCTTATTCCTCTGATAACTGGAATGCAATAACCCAGCTGCACCAGGATTCCATGAGAATTCACTTAAAATATATATATATATATATTGATTTCAGAGAAGAAGAGAGAGATAGAAACATCCATGAAGAGAATCATTGATCAGCTGCCTCCTGCATGCCCCCTACTAGGGATCGAGGCCACAACCCCAGCATGTGCCCTGAGCAGGAATCGAATCGTTCCCTCCTAGTTCCTGAACGCTCAACCACTGAGCCATGCCAGCCGCGTGAGAACTTGCTTTTCACTGGGCCTCTTCTAGCAGAGGGAGATTTCTGTGGCTACTTCCGATGGGGAGCTTCCGTCAGAAACAGTGGTGACAGTTTGGGAGGACCCTGGCTCACAGTAAGGATTCCTCGGCAACACTGAAAAGGCATACGCGTCCCCAATAAAACCCTTGCGAAGGCAGATCCCATAGGGCTTCTGAAATCGAGCCAATCCCATATGTGGCACCTGCCTCAAAGACTGTCTTACTGTCGCGGGGCATTGAGAGAGAGAGAGAGAGCGGGAGAGGACAGACAGATAGGAGAGAAATGGAAACTCTTTATCTTTAAAAACGAAATTGCTAGGAATGTTTTCTGCCAATTTATTCTCTGGGAAAATGTGGGGAAGGTGCATTTTGCTCTGTACCTGCAGTAATACGATATTCACTTGGAAATATTTCCCTATTTCACAGGAGCCTTTAAGAAACATCCTTGCTTCACACAAATTCCGCGCCCCCCCCCATCAAATTGGCTTTAATTAAGTTTAGACTAGTGTACCTAGATACTAACAAAATAAATGCAAATAAAATTACTGTCTAGACCAACCAGTTCTAATATTTCCCTTTACAGCCATATCCTGCATTCAATGTGTTTGTGAAAATTCTTCCTAAATCAAATTTCCGATAATCAATCACATTTCAAATGCACTCCCCGAAGTGATTAGTTAAAGCCACCTGCCGGAATGAACTGCACAGTTATTCACCCCTGGAGGAACGCAGGATCTTTGACTACTGTCGCACTCAAATGACCAGAAATCCCTTGTCCATGTAGGTAAGTCTTTACTATTGAAAAGAACAACCTAGATAGGAGATGAGCTGAAAAAGTGTTTAGATTTAGAGCATCTGCGACCTCTTGCCCAGCCCCAGTTTCTACCGCAGAACCATGGTGCCGCCTGCTCAGAGCTCGGAGAATTTTGTTTCTTCTGTAAGGAATCTTTGCTCTTTCTTGGCAAAAAGCGTCCACTGACAACGGTTACATTTATTTCTGGTTTCTTGAGGATTTCCTTCCATGGAACACCGAGCAAATGGCTTACCACATCCTTCTATGATCTTAAATATGAGACTTGCAGCCCAAGTGCAAAAGCAGCGAAGAAAATTCCCCATCACCAGGTAGCCTCAGTCATTTTGTCGGATAAAGCAGAGGTAAATGGACAAATCCTACCTTTAAAAGGCTCACAAATCCCTCGCTGAACCAGGGGAGAAACATAAAAACCAAGGAGAAAAAAAAATTTTTTCTTCTATTTTTCGCCAGCACACCGAAGCTACTGTGAAATTGATTAAATGGGGGATTTAGACCCACAAAAACAAGATGTACCACCACCACCAACAACAACAACAACGACCACGAGAAAACAAGAGTCAACGAGAAAATCTCTTGTGTTGCTTTAAATAAAATCCAATCGGATAAAGTGGGATTGTCCCAGGAGGCAACTAACCCCAGGGTTTATGTTTAAATACCAACCACAAAACGTAGCACATGTTGGAAGAATTCTGCTTTTCGGGGGGCACATGACCTACATGGTTAAAACATCCATAGAATTACTCTGTCTTGTAAGTTCTTTATATTGATTTGAAATTTCATGTCCAGATTGAACTTCTGAGGAGTAAGTGGTATCAAAAGAAACTGTTGGCTTACGTCCTCATTCAAGCATTCGAACGTTACCGTTTTTTTTAATCTCCCACCCAGGTCTGGAGGAAAGAAATGTAATTTGAGGCTACTCCACGTATCTTAGCTACATGAGCTGAACATTGTTGTCTCGGTTTATTTTACACTCAAATATTCTTGCCTGCAAAATAAGCATAACTTAGGATCAAATGTTAATTCTAAGAAAATGTGTCTTTCCCATGGAAATATCTAAACCCAAATAAATTCACTTTTTATTTTTGTAGCCTATGCTCTACATTCTAAGAGCATATTACAATTTTCATAGAGCTATTTTTGTCTTCCTTCTAATTTATCAACCTCTATATTTTTAAAATATGTTGTTGTTGTTTTTATTGAATTCAGGAAGGGAGAGGGAGAGAGAAAAACATTCACGATGAGAGAGAATCAATGATTGGCTGCCTCCTACACACCCGCTACTGGGGATTGAGCTAGCAACCTGGACCAGTGACCAGACCGGACCAGAAACCCCGAGCTGTGACCTCCTGATTCATAGGTTGACACTCAACCACTGAGCCTCGTCTGTATAAATTCTTCTTGACTTTCTCTGCATTGCTGTTATGATCCCACAACAGAGACAATGAGAATTCATTCTGAAGATTCAGTGTTTTCCATGTCCCAAGGGTGAGGACATAATCAGGCCACAGAAAACGGTGGGGACAGGGGGCGGAAAGGTACCTGAAACTTAGGAACTAGCTTCTCTCTTTCCCGTCTCCTCTGTGGGTAGCTCCTGTGGAGAGAATATGACCGGAGGAGGCAGTCATCCCTCCTCAGATGCAATCAAGTGAGTCCCGGAGATCAAACTTTTATGTCAAAACCAACTGCAGCACCTGGTCCCCAAGGTCAAATAATTGATAAATGGCTTAGTGCCTGAACATCGCCCTATGAACCAGGAGGTCATGGTTCAATTCCCAGTTGGGCACAGGCCCTGGTTGCAGGCTCCATCCCCTGCAACCCCCAGAATCACTGATTGGTGTCCAGGAGGCAGCCAATCAATGATTCTCTCTCCTCATTGATTTCTCTCTTAATCTTCCTTTCTCTCCATTCCTCTCTGAAATCAGTAAAAATATATTTTTAAAAAAGTATTGATAAATGGACTCTAATTATGCTCCGGTGCGAGGGGCTGAGGGCAGTTCACAAGGAGGCCACCCCTTGAGACGGGCATTAAAGGGAGAGTAAGATTTGACCCCTGTTTCTCCCCAGGAAGATGTGCTTGGCGATGAAGAGCACAAACCCTGGGAGGAGGCAGCAGAGGCTGAGGACGTGAGCAATCGGTGAGTGCGGAAAGCCACCCGGAGACGAGGCCGGAAGGACCAGGGACATGGCCTCGGGTTATCCTGTCCTGTCCGGAGGTGTGTCAAAGACAAACATCTTTCATTGCCTCTCCTGCTGCCTTTCGACCACGTCTCTGCTCCGAAGTAAAAGTTTGCTGATTTGTGAAGGACAGAAATGGCTGCTCTCTGCATCTCAGTCCCCAAGGCCCTGCCTTCCAAATCGCCTAATGAATAGCAAGTCTCACTCCAATGCCTCGCGCTTCTCAAGCTCTGCCTTTGCTCCATGGCTCCTGGCAACTGGAAGCGGGGGCCCCGGGGCGGGTGGGGGGAGGAGGAGAAAGAGGAGGAGGAGGAGGAGGAAAGCCAGAAGGAGCTGTCGCCTTCAGATGCCCTAAGTAAAACCTGCCAATCACGTGCATATCATCCGCTGTAAATGGCCTGGTGTCAGCCATGGGCCAGAGTCCAGCCTCACCCCTCCTAAGGGACCGCTCATGCTCTCTGTCAAGACAATGCATAATTCTGTGTAGGAGGCAAGTATCTGGCTAATGGTGAGTACAACAACAAGAGTTCATAGACACGTGGAACAGAGGGAGAGCCCAGAAATGAGCTCAAGCATCGATGGTCGTCAGACAAGCTGTCCCTGACTTTCTCCAAAGCTGTTTCTCAGTTAGAACGCAAAGCCAGTCCTAACGTTGGTTCCCGGGAAATGCGATCGGCTCCATGGACGGCCAAGGTGGACACGGAGAGTGCGTGCAGGGCCGGCCCGTAGCATCGGAACAAGTGGTTCGCTTCCTTCAGTCCCAGATTACATTTTGGTTAAATTCTCTGAGGGTGTGTAACAGGTGCAGGCTGTGCCGGTTAAAGAAAGACTATAGCCTGGCTGGCATGGCTCAATGATTGAGCGTCGACCTATGGACCAGAAAGTTACGGTTCCATTCCCCGTCAGGGCACATGCCCGGATTGTGGGCTCGATCTGCAGTGTGGGGTGTGCAGGAGGCAGCCAATCAAAGATTCTCTCTCATCGTGGATGTTTCTCTCTCTCTCTCCCTCTCTGAAATCATTAAAAAATATTTTAAAAAGAAAAGAAAGACCGTAACATACCAGGAAGGAAGGAGGCCGCCAGGCTGTCTGCCTGAGGTCAGGCTCAGTCCTCGTCACAGGGCCACTGTGTGCGGGTCCCTGCACCTCCCCTCCTGGGTGAGGTGACAACGTGGCCTCATAGACCAACTCGCTGGCCAAGTCCGGGAATAATCCTACACGTGCAGCACTTAACTTTTAAAATAAAAATAACGGATTACCAGCTTGAAATAAGTCTCTGAACCTAGTATTTTCATTAGCCACGTTCTTAAAAAAATGCCGTGTGTGTAGGTGGTCAGGAAAACCATGCCAGTTACTTCAACTGACCGGCTGGCCTGCGCCCAGCAGCCTTCCCTTTGACGGACACCCGTGTGCTGTTTGTTTTCAGAGACCTTCTCTGTAATTTGTGTAGCTTTGCTAGAGGAAAAGTGTGTTTTGTTTCAGGCCAGCATGATCTAAGGAGATTCATTACACGCATGTGGAACGTGTATTATTTTAGAAAACTCAGCCCCACTGACACCCCAAAATGTGTGCATTTAACTCCTGAGGAACTTACCATATTTGCTCTCTGTCACTGTCATTTCATTCTGCTGCCTTAGCATCCACAAATGACTGGGACCCGGTTACCATGGCAGCAGCGAGGGCGGGCCTATTGTCCCCTTGTCAGTCATCTCCCCAGTGAGGTCGGGTGGGGAGTGCTAACCGTGGGGGAGTGGAGCCCCCACATCTCCCCACAGCTCTGGACTCCGAGTCCTGGGATGGAAGGGCTCAGGCGGAGGCCCGTTTCCATGGCAATGAGGGAGCAGCGCCCATTGTTGGGTTTGTCACTCATCTCAGCAATGTTTGCCTTGGGAGCCTGCGCTAGGCATGTCTGCCCACATTTTGTTGCGGATGGCGATGCTGCTATGGCAACCACGGTTTTTGTCTTAGGGGAGATCCTAGAATAAAGTAACCTCGCTGGTTCCAACAGAAATTTTAAGTAACTAGCAGCGGAGGCCAAAGAAAAGTTGTGGTAACAAACTCCCTTCTGCCACAATGATACCAAGTCTGACTTCCTCATTTTCCCATCCCTTGCGGCGACGCGGTGTTCAGAAGTGAGCAGGGAAAATACATGGAAGGTTAGAACATGGAAAAGAACCTAAAATCATCACATACGATTTCTTTTTAAAGTAAGAATAGAGAAGAGAATGGCTCAGAGACATATGTGTAAGCGATGCTCACATATTCAAGGAACCCCTTTTATCAGTCTATGTTTTCGCTAATGTAATTCAAGTTCCCCCCACACTTATACAGCTTATGAATATAGATGACGTGTGATAATGCAGGTCCCCAAACGGTGACCCTCTCCCCAGCGCTGACCACTTGGCTTATGAATATAGATGACATGTGATAATGCAGGTCCTCAGTCAAACGGTGACCCTCTCCCCAGCGCTGACCACTTAGGGTAACAGGGATGCAGAGAACTCAGAAAACCTTCGCGCTAACAACATCTTAGGAGACTTCATTTACTCCTCACTCCCCCCTTCATGGGCCCCAGGATTGATGCCAAGAAAGAAAGAGCCAATAAGAATTCTAGAAAAGGCCACGACTGAGACTGTCATCTTTCTCCAATTACGGTGACATTTCTGGAATGTCAGACCACTGGGAAGTGGACAGCCGTGGGCACACACTTATTTCCTAGAAAACTGTTAAAAGCACAGGAAATTTTAATTGAAACACTCAGAGATGAACACTCTTCGCATGCTGATTTTATGATTTCGTCTTAGTATTTCTCTTCTGTGAGATTCCACACTGTGACAAGAATTGAATTAAGTGTATGACTTGCATTACTCCACATAAATTTCACTAAAAAAACTTTTGAGGATGTTATTATTTTTATTTTCAGAGGGACTGCAGCTCCTTGGCTGAGTTGCTTGAAATTAAACACTTCTACTACCAAACTCTAGGATAGACTATTTTCATTTTTTTTAAATGCCACCCCCCACCCCTCCAAATCAGAATCACAGTGAATTTATCGCCTTACTCTTTCTTGTGTCCGTGGGACCCGTGGACTGACCGAGAAGTTGTCAATTGCTAGACATTATTTTTCAATGTCCATGTGGTAACTTCTCACTTTATTAGCCAACTCTGGCAACTATTTTATGTCTATGTGGTTGTAATGCAGTCTTTCAACCTTAGGATATCTTTAATGAGCGATTGAGTATTCTGGGTTGGACTCTATAACGGCTTATGAATATAGATGACATGCATTATTTTCTCAGACTATTCTTTGGGGAAACGTAGAGAGGACACTTAACCTGTATTTAATCCTTTTACCTGGGGACGGAATGGAGGCAGCCAGGGTTGATGGGGCACGAACGGTGGAGGAGACATCTGGAGAAGCTGCTGCGGTCCTGCCCATGAGGCGGGGACAGATGGTGCGCCCAATGGACACGGGGAGTCAGCTCTAACTCTGCAGGGACCTGAGCCAAGGTGGACGCGCTCCCTAAATCTTCTCCGACGTCCAACACTGAGGTGATAAGAAATCTGATGTCCAACGGATTGATAAGAAAACCTAGCGTTCCTTTTTCTTTTTCGTGGACGTTGGCCACTTTGCAGGAAGGAGTGGGCAGCCTGGGGCCGGCCACACCCGTGCACGGGCACTGTCCGCAGGTGGGGTCCCAGGTGACGGCAGAGACGCGGAGTTGACTCATAGACACTGTCTCTCACACAAAATAAAATCATTTGCTATCTGGCTCTTTGTTGGCCAAGCCTTTCTTGGAGGCAAGGAACACTGATCACGAGAAAGACCACCAAACTGGCAGCATGGCTCAGTGGTTGAGTGTCAACCTAAGAACCAGGAGGTCCAGGTTCAATTCCTAATCAGTGCACATGCCCGGGTTGTGGACTAGATCCCCAGTGGGGGGGGTGCAGGAGGCAGCTGATCAATGATCAATGATCCTCTCTCATCATGGATGTTTCTCTCTCTCTCTCTCTCTCTCTCTCTCTCTCTCTCTCTCTCTCTCTCTCTCTCTCTCTCTCTCTCTCTCTCTCTCTCTCTCTCTCTCTCTCTCTCTCTCTCTCTCTCTCTCTCTCTCTCTCTCTCTCTCTCTCTCTCTCTCTCTCTCTCTCTCTCTCCCCCCTCTTCCTCTCTGAAATCAATAAAAATATATATAAAAGGAGAAAAAGACCACAAAGTGTCCCCTAGATTTACCAGGAGGTAGGCTTTTGGAGCCTCTGTGAGAGCAGTTTTCTGTGAAATGGTTGGTGCTAAAAACGAAGAAATTGACCAAAGGAAGAGTGGGGAGCCAGGCAGCCAGCTCTTCAGGCTGCACGGCCAGCTGACTACCAGCTCCTCCGCCACGTCCTCCCCCAATAAAACGTATTATCTCCATTCACGGATGAGGAAACAGTGATTCAGATATTTTACGCAACGTGGCCAGAGTCGCGTAGGTATGGGTCAGAACGAGAATCTAATTCTGTGTAATCAAAACTCATGTTCTTTCTGCTAAATCACATTTTCCCCTCGCATTGAAGCTTGAGAGTCCCGAGTTAAAGCCTCGTGGAATTGTTTGAGGTTCCAAAAACAGTGAACTTAGAAGGAAAAGCATTCTTGCAGAAAAACAGCATCGTGAAACTTCATCTGTTCTCAGTGTCCGTGGGCACCGCGAAGGAGTGAGGTCGTTTAAACCCAAGCTCAATTAGTCCAAAACCATGTCTCCAATGGAGAGGGCCCTTCTAACTGACAGGAACTGCCTACGCAGAGTAAGTTTCCTTACATCACAGAGTTTCCTTACAATAGCATCCGTTCTAAAATCTCTCTCTCCCTCTCCCTTCCTCTCTGAAATCAATACAATTATTTTTAAAAAATAAAATAAATTAATAACCATTACGGGTGCAATACATACTAACGCCAACAATAATAGCACAGTAAAGGCA
>NW_006295816.1:5351493-5352928 GCF_000327345.1 Myotis davidii
GCACTTTCCTCCAAACCCCACATGAGATCCCTGAACAGAGGACATAAGGCCTGTTCCCAAAA
Source organism: Myotis davidii (assembly GCF_000327345.1). Taxonomy (NCBI): domain Eukaryota; kingdom Metazoa; phylum Chordata; class Mammalia; order Chiroptera; family Vespertilionidae; genus Myotis; species Myotis davidii. Next base: position 5,351,556 of record NW_006295816.1, read on the forward strand.
CAGAGCCCGTTCCTGCCCAGATCAATAGATGCATGTTGCATGAGATGTATTAGCTTCATTTCCCCTCATTCCTTTGTCAGTTTTTAGGCCAACAACTGTAAGTAAGATTGGCAGGTTGGAGGGAGAGGGTAGTTATAATATACGTCTCTATTCCTTAGAAATAACTCTACAGCAGGGGGACTCTATGGGGCGCCCACGTCACAGGAACACCTCGGGGGGCACGGAGGGGGGCACATCGGGGTTCCAGCCAGTGACGTATCACCCGTATTCAAAGGCCACTAATTACACCTGGATGAATGCTATTTGCAATGTCATGAAATACAGTTCTTACATCATCACCGTCGGCAAGATCAGCCTCAAGGGAAGAATGACTTGGGGATGATGGAAAGGACATGAATAATGTGCCCTATCAGCATCATCCTGTATCATGTTTAATAAAAAGCGGCCTGCTCTCCAAGGTGGCCTCGCGCACGTGTCTGACCGCACAAACACTCTCGGATCAGCAGCCCGGAGACATATCAACAGCACAACGAAGGCCTATATGGGACATGCGGCCAATGTACCCAAAGAGAGAGAGGGAGACGCGATCCAGAAAGTCTTTGTCGGACGAGCTACAGCTGCGTGTAACCAATACCTAATCGCCCATCCAGAACGTATTATCCACCAGGCAGAACAAAGGTGGGCAATTTGCTCTGATTTGCTGAAATGATTCACCAAATTACCGCATAAAAATACACTTAGCTCATATTAAAGTTATGACACTCACCAATCAAACCGCAGCCGACTCAGAATTAATGCTGATTCGCCCTAACGTTGTATTTTTTTCTGTATGTGTGTGTGTGTGGAGGGGGGGTGGGGTGGAGGAGGGTTTAGGCCAGCGGTTCGCAACAGCTTTGGCGGTCGAACGACCCTTTCACAGGGGTCGCCTAAGACCATCCTGCATATGAGATATTTACATTACCATTCATCACAGTAGCAACATTATAGTTATGAAGTAGCAACGAAAATAATGTTATGGTTGGGTCACAGCGTGAGGAACTGTATTTAAAGGGCCAGAAGGTTGAGAACCGCTGGGTTAGGCAATCTACTCCAAGGGAACAAATCAAAGGCAGAATAAGAACCTCAACCGGAAACTGAAAATTCCCATGGGAATTCTTCTAGAACCGTAATTCCATAAAGCGTGGGACTCCAAAGCTAAAATAAGGGAAAACGTCAGCATGAATTAAGTGATTGCACTGGTTACTTAGCTAATACACAACAAATTATGTGCAGATATTAGTGTGTACTGTAACCTGACACACAAACGTAATGGTGATGAGCTGTGTGCCTTCTTGGGTCTGAATAATTAGCTCTATAGACATGACCTGGCGGGA
>NW_006295816.1:5353073-5355713 GCF_000327345.1 Myotis davidii
GGGGCCACTGGAAAGGTACTCTGGGGAACAGATCATGGCTCTCTTCTGCATGCCTGTCCTGTATTAGAGTCAGTTTCTATGCCCTTTGTCACATGACTCTCCAGCACCTCCCAGTGGCCCGAAAGTGTATTTCCTCTTCAGTGATGTGGAGTTTTGCCATGTGACTTCCTTTGCCCGCCTGGTAGCTTGCGGGCTAACCTGACCGTGTCCCAGCTGCGAGCTGAAGACTTGAAAGGCCTTTCATGACTCTGCTCATCTTCCTGCTTTCACCCCATCTGCCATTAGAGCAGCGGTTCTCCACCTTCCTAACGCCGCGGCCCTTTAATACCGTTCCTCATGTTGTGGTGACCCCCATCTTCATTGTTACAAATTAAACATAATTAAAGCATAGTGATTCATCACAAAAACAATACGTAATTATATATGTGTTTTCCGATGGTCTTAGGCGACCCCTGTGAAAGGGTCGTTCAACCCCCAAAGGGGTGCGACCCACAAGTTGGGAACTGCTGCAATAGAGAAACTTGCTCGCGTGGCTACTGATGGTTGTTGTTGTTAATCTTCACCTGAGGACATTTTCCATTGATTTTTAGAGAAAGTGGAAAGGAGGGGAGAGACAGAGAGAGAAACATTGATGTGAGAGACACATCGATTGGTTGCTTCCACATGAGCTCCAATCAGAATGGGGGAATCAAGCCTACAACCTAGGTATGCGCCCTTGACCAGAATCGAACCCAGGACTCTTCAGTTTGTGGACTGACGCTCTAACCACTGAACAACCGGCCAGGGCAGCCAAGGGGATTTTTGAGGTTGCTTGTTAGGCAGCAACATCTGTCACACTAGAAAAGGCTTTCCTACCCACGTGCACGCCATGGGCGCGTGACGCTTGCCTCCCCGGCTTTCGATTGGAGACGCCCCCTTGCTCCATAATGTTTAGGACGGGGAGCTGGGGGAACCGCATCTTGGCAGGTTTCTGGCGGCTGTGACTTGATTCAGTTGTGGACGCGTGATCTTAGACGACCAATCAGAATGCATTTCAGGATATGTGGAAGAACAACCTAGAAACAGTTTGAGTGTTTCCTCCAAGTCTTTCACCAGAGGAATGGGAGGTTTGGACTCCTACAGGCATCTTCCTGACACAAGGAGAAGACACGGCAATGGAGTTGAAAGAGTTGAGAGACGGAAAGAAACTAATCCCGCTGGTGTGGCCAGTCTCCGAGCCCAACTCCACCTGCGGGTGATGGGGGTGTTCTTTCTGTGTGGAAATGTCCTCTGACTCCTTACTCTAACTTCAGTGGAGCTCTTGGCCCCTGACCAGAGAGATTCCAAATGGATACAGAGCTCTAATTTCAACTTAAAGGATGGGAATGGAGAAAATACCCTTTTGAACACCATTTCCCTTTATTTGAGCTGAAACACACAGCCATCCTGTAATGTGTACAGAAAGGATTTGCTGCAGAAAGAGAACAATTATAAAAGTGTATGCAAAACACAAGCCTAAATCTCCTTCTATCCACATAATTTTCTTGTAAAAGTATCATCATAAAATAATTCCAATCCCAACATAAAATTAACATTTCCAAAGATACAGGACAAAAATATTTCATCAATTTAGACTAAATTTATAATCTTCTAAACTTTACTTAAATTATGAGGCTATCTAAAACTACTAAATTTAAAAGGCACAAGTTTAATCCCAGCTTTACCTCTGATGTCAGAGAGAAGAGTAGGTCTGCCCTATCTGACTGGCGTGGTTCAGTGGATGAGCATTAACCTATGAGCCATTGACCTGTGAGCATCGACCTATGTGGGCTCGATCCCCAGTGAGGGGCGTGCAAGAGGCAGCTGATCAATGATTCTCTCTCATCACTGATGTTTCTATGTCTCTTCTTCTCCCTTCCTCCCTGAAAAAAAAAATATATATATATATATACATACACATATACACACACACACACACACAGACACACACACACACTAGAGGCCTGGTGCACGAAAATTCCTGTACTCGGGGTGGGGGGCGGTCCCTCAGCCTGGCCTGCACCCTCTTACAATCAAGGTCCCTAGGCCTGGCCTGAGATCTGGGCCTATTGAGGCTCTCCTTCCTCTGGCTGCAGGCAGCTGGCCCCACCCCCACCACTGCCACTCCTTGCCATCTGTGCAACATTGCCCCCCACTTCACTGCCACCATGGCCTCCCTCTGCAGGCGACAGGCGTGGGGTGTGATGGCTTGGCTGGCCTGGGCCTCCCTCTTTCTTTGCTGGGGGTGGGGCCAGCCCTGTGAGGGGCTGTCTGCCTACCTGATCACCCCTAACCACTTGTCTGCCTACCTGATCACCCCCTAACCACTGGCTTGCCTACCTGATCACCCCTAATCACTGGTCTGCCTACCTGATCATCCCTAACCACTCTGCCTGCCTGCCTGATTGGCCCTCGCTGAGGCGCCATGGTGGTTCTGGTCTCTAGTCATTCCAGTCATTCCGCTTACGGTGGCTGGCCTTTTATTATATAGGAGATTTTATTTAACACACACACTCACTCACACACACACACTCACTCACACACTCACACACTCTTATTTTAAAACACACACACTCACACACAAACACTCACTCACACGCACACGCCCTCCCCCTCCCTCCC
>NW_006295816.1:5355734-5386503 GCF_000327345.1 Myotis davidii
TATATAATATTACATGTATATATATTTTAAGAGCATGTCTGTCTTTAAGTCAAGTCAGGACAAATCTGTTTTCCCAGGTAGTGCAGGTAAAACATCTGTTTTGTGACAGAGTAAAGGGTATTTATTTCTATCGTTAACCAGGTTTCCTGGATTCCGTGATGAGTTCTCCTTGGTGATCCTTGGTATTGTACACAGGCTGCTGCCTAAAGTGGGTAAGTGTTTGATAATTAGATGATCAGATGTTAATAAGTCACTTCTGGCTGCTTAGCTACTGCCTATGTTTTAGAAAATAATATCCCATTTCTCTGGCTGCAGATATAATACATACCCACTTTATGTAACTAAGACATTACCAGAAGGTCCAAAGAGGGAAAAAGAGCCAGCCATGTTCCGAACAGAAGACATTTATCACCCTCGCAGGCTGCTGTATTTCTCTCGCCAGAAGTTACTTTCTACAACGATGCAGTTTATGTAACGTGTGCCTTGTTTTTCTGTTTCTTTTTTTACTTATTATATTTGAATGTTCCTCTGTGACAATCATTTGCCAAAAGTGAAACTTAACATCACTTTTAATGGGAACTGATGCTGGGGGTACAGACCCCCACAGGCACCTGCTGTGGCGGCAGCCAGAATGGGGGCGGGAGGATGGACTCTCCCTGGTCCTCCAAGGGAGTCACCAAACCTGTCCACTGCCCTTTCACCAAAGAAACTAAAATGCACTGAGACCACGGCCTGGGCCACCGAGAATGTGTCTCTCAGAACAGGACTCAGTGTCCGCGCCAGGACCGGCCTGCCTGCTTGTGACAATGAGAGCCGCGATGCCGTCCTAACCTGATACTGACCTGAACGGAATTTGCATTTTAACAAGGTCCCCGAGGAATCTGTGCCAGTGGATTAACATCCCTGTTCGACATGCTTCCTCTTCAGGACCCCGGGCGGCACCTGCTCTTGCTCATTCTGGGGAATGTGAGGATGCCCATGAGTGGACCTCACCCCGCCCTGTGCCATCGCCGCCCAGCGAGGAGCCAGCCCGGCCGGCGAGGACGCAGGGATGGATGCGGAATCTCAATGGGACAGGCTCCTGAGGAGCAGGATGGACGCTCTGGAATGTGGCCTCGGGAAGAGGACACTGATGTCAGGTGACCTGGGGGAGGGGCCTGGAGAGTGAGGACCAGGGCAGGGAGCCCACTGTGAGAAGAGGACCAAGAAGTGGCAGCTGCCGGACCCACTGAGTCCTGTCTTCACTTCCTACAAATGCAACAGCGACCCTCGGAGGGCGCACAGGGGGGAGGGCACTCAGGGTTCCCGTTATTCTCCTACCCGAGCTGTGCGGTCCACGCGGTAACACTAACCCCCTGTCAGTGTGTAACAGCCACACGTGCATGGCCGGGGCCCCCATCAGATGCCAGACAGAGAATACTCGTGTTCCCTGAAAATCCCACCAGCAGTGCTGGGGGGCGGCTGACCCCACTGCGGCGGGTGCCTGATAGCTGGTGAGAAACGCAAGTCAGGTCCTTCCCTGCATCGGGAGGATTCTCAGGTGACCTGAGGCAAGGAAAGTGAGAACCAGCATTCATGGTCGCCGACCACTTCGCGGGGTCCTTCGGATAGTTGGCTACCTTCCGATAGCTGGCTACTCTGATTGGTAGGAAGCAGCAATTCACTTCCAATCTCAGTGTAAAGACCCAGGATCCAGGTGACGTGCCCTCGGGGCCTTGATTCCATGAGCTCGATTCCTGCTCAAGGGCCCACTCCTGGGTCGCAGGTTCAATCCACGCCCAGGTCTGGACGTGGGCAGGAGGCAACCAATTGATGTCTCCTCTCTCTCTCTCTTTCTCCCCTTCCTCTCCCTTTCCCTCCCTTCCTTCCACTTCCTCCAAAAATCAATGGAAAAAATATCCTCAGGTGAGATTAACAAAAAGAAAAGAAAAAACTTGCCTATGCGGGGCCCTAGTATAAATGGTATTAGTCACATGATAGCTGCTATATTTTCCCACACCTTTTGCATTTGTTTGCTGACTACATTTGCATTTGTCAGCAAAGACACATATTTAAGACTGAAATAATTTTCCCCTAAATAAAATATATGCCTGAAAAATAACCTATCAAAGGAGACACCTTGGTTTGTCAGAAGTCTATGCTGCTGTCCTTGTGTAAAGACTGGAGTTTCCGAACAAAAGGGCCTGCAGGCGTGTAGATATGGAATTACCCCGTCGGAAACCGGAACCTGATTTATCTCCGGCCATCATTCACGCTGAAATTACCGGGTGGCGCCGTAGAACCAAATTGGATTCGAGCAATAATAGGAGGCCGCAGTGGCTCCTGATGAGTAGACACTATGCATAAATGAAATAAATTAATAATCTACTTAACGGTGACATTTTTAGAGCCTGTTTATGTCCTAATTTCAAAAAATGTCGGTGTTAATCACCCGTTTCACAGTGAATCATGGAGGTCGACGTCCTTTTCTAGAAGCCCAAAGGGCTCGGGCTGGTTTGCAAAGGTGATTTGCTCCCTTCCCGGGAAGCCGGTTCTGGGGTTCCGTGGAGAACCTGCCGGCTGTGAGCGCAGAGCGCAGTGCCTGTGCACGGAATACTCAGGTGTCAACATCGGTATAGGTGGGTCACCAAGTAACACTCAGTAAAGGTGGAACGCAGAACGCAGTCGGACGAGAAGAAAATAGTTCTGTGGATGAGGCTTTGAGACTTTCTTCTGGGAAGAACACAGTAAAAATCAATGAAGAGCCCGGCTGGCGTGGCTCAGTGGTTGAGCGTCGACCTATGAACCGTGGATCACACTTCGATTCCCAGTCAGGGCACATGCCCGGGTTGTGGGCTTGATCCCCAGGAGGCAGCTGATCAATGATTCTCTCTCATCATTGATGTTTCTATCTCTATCCCTCTCCCTTCCTTCTGAAATCAACCAAAAGATATTTTAAAATAAAAATCAATGAAGGAAATAACTGAACAAGGGCATAAAGGAGAAGCTGACTGTGGACATGGAGCTGCCTCTGAGGTCGGTGACTGCTGGCCATGCCCCGCCCCATCCCACAGCTCTCCCCCCCCCACCCCCCGACCTCGCACTTGGGGAACGGAAATAAGACACGCGCACGCAGGAGCAAGTGCTGAGGGCCCTCAAGGAGACCCAACGGAGCAGACAGGCCTGGCCTCCTGTAGAGCAATGACAGGTGTATATTGGAAAAACACCTCCAATTCTCCCCCTGTGCGTTAAAGAAACAACCACACAGACACGCTCAATCTCTCAAATGCTGGGGATGAAAGGTGTGGGCTGAGGTGGTTGCTTACCCTGTTTCTACCACCTGAAAAGTTCCCTTTGGCCTTCCCCATCCCCTTCCATTCGGGGCTCCCTAGCGCCAGAGCACATACTGTATACAGCGTCTCGGTGGGACGCTTGTTGTTGCCCACACAGCACAAGATGTCTGCAGAATGACTGAGAAATGCAGAGATGCCCAACGTGGGTAGGAGAGTATAGGTAACCCTGGGACGGAGGTAAAAGTCGAGGTAGATGCTGTATTTTCCCTGCCCCCTGTCCCTTCCTCCTGAGGAGCACCCCCTTTTCTCTCCAGGACACCCCCCCTCCCCTCAATTCCATGCAGTGAGGCCAGACCTACTCTGTTCTGGACTCACACAAGGGTGCTGGTCTCAGGCCTAACTAATCAAATCCCAGGATGACACGCTCAGGGAATAGCTCACAAGGTGAGTCAGGCATCGATGCTGGGTCACCTGAGGCCGACGGAGAAGGATGCACGTGCTTCTGCCTGTCTTATTTTCCTTTTTATTTTTTAATATGTTTTTATTAATGTCAGAGAGGAAGGGATAAAGAGAAACATCAATGATGAGAGAAAATCACTGATCAGCTGCCTCCTGCACACCCCCTATTAGGGATCGAGCCTGCAACCTGGGCACGTGCCCTGAGTGGGATCAAACTGTGACCTCCTGGTTCATAGGTTGATGCTCAACCACTGAGCCACGCCAGCTGGGCCGTGTCTTGGTTTTCAGCTGGGATGCTAACCGGAGGGACTGGATGTGTGTTGGGCCCACTTGCCCACTGTGTGGCCCTACCCGAGACTAAGCTACCAGGCAGGGCAGTGAGTGGAGGGGGCCTTGGCTCTGGACACACGCCTTAGAACCCGCTGCACTGCACCTCGTGGATTCCTCAGCTTGTGTGAGCCACGGAGCCCTTTCCACGTAAGCCTACTTAGGTTTCCTTCCATTCCTTACAACGGAGGAGATCTAATAATACGTAACTGTTCGTACTCTGCTGATTATTCTTCCTGGCTATCCTTGGGCAAATATACTCAGTTTAATAGATAATAGAAAGAGAACAACAATGGAAAAAATCTCATTTTGTACATATTATCCTCCAGTGTGACAGGCAAATATTATTCACTAGAGGCCTGGTGTATGAAATTCGCGCACAGGGAGGTGGGGGACCCTCAGCCCGGCCTGCACCCTCTCCAATCTGGGATCTCTCTCACAATCTGAAACCACGGGCTCCTAACCACTCACCTTCCTGCCTGCCTGATGCCCCTAATGGCTCCCCTGCCGGCCTGATGGCCTAACTGCTCTCCCCTGCCGGCCTGATCCCCCTAACTGCCCTCCCCTCCTGGCCTGATCCTCCTAACTGCCTATCTGGTCTCCCTTCCTCTCTGCGCCCTTCAGACCCCTGGTGCAGGCATGCTGAGAGCTCTCCACTGTAGACCCATCCCCATCCTGATTGGTCTTTATGTGACGGCATCCCAGACAATTTGCATATTCCTCTATTATTAGTATAGATCATATTTTACAATAAGCCAAGCAGGGGACAAGGGGCAGAGTGAATAAGTCAGATTTGGGGCCAGAACCCATGTCCTGTTGACATGAGGTATTTATTTGTATTGCATAGTTTCGTCCTTCAACTTTCTCTTCATCCTAACACTTTATTTCCTGAATAGCAATACAGATGATCTCCCACGTGAACGTAAAAGTGAAAGAATAAATGATGAGTTGACAAAGAGCTTTATCACCCTCAAAATTAGAAACCTAGGAAGTGATGCTATGGAGAGGGGGGCCAGGACCTGCAGGCGTGTAAAGATAGCCAGTCCTCCTTCCACCTCATGTCACCTGTGCCAGGGCCTGTGTTGGGACACAGGGGAGTGTGACTTTGACGGAACCCTGCCTGGTTCTGGCCCTTTGTATCACAGGAAACGAGACTGACGCATCCAGGTGTGTTTTCCAATGATGTGAGAACTCCAACCCTGACGCGGACTGTGAGGGGATGCATTTGGTGCTAAAAGGGTGTGTAACAGGACAAGCTGATACAATGAGGAGAGTGAAGGATGTCCATGGGCAATGATGCTTAAATGAGATCTTTAGGACGAGCAGGCTTGAAAGAGCAGCGAAAAGCATTCCTAACTGGGCAACAGCATGGGTGAAGATCACGCCAGGGGCGGGGAGGGGGGAGGAGCAGGGGGTGCAGGGTGGGGTCTGTGAGGAGCAGGTGGGACCCTGATGATGTCCTGACTAAAGGTGTGGCTGGCTTTGGTTCTTTCAAAGCTTAGATCTCTAAGATCAGGGGTACATTTTTATTACGCATCAATTTATTTATTGTTAATCCTTCTGAGAGGGGTTTTTTTTCTATTGCTTTTCAGAGAGAGTGGGAGGAAGAGAAGAGAAACAGAGAGACATCAATATGAGAGAGACACATTGATTGGTTGCTTCCCACACGTGCCGTGACCAGGGCAAGAGATTGAACCTGCAACCCAGGTACATGCCCTTGACCAGGAATCAAACCCGAGACCCTTAGGGGCTGGGGCTCACGCTCTAACCCCTGGGCCATGGCTAGGTGTAAATTTTTGAAAATGTACTTACTCCAATCTCTCTGAACACATAAGTAGATGAACATTTTTCCCCCCACACCAATTAGCTTCTTTTTAAAATTATCCCCTGAGAAAGAGGTTCCCTCAGAAGAATATCACAGAATTCGCGTTTTCCCTTTTGGATAGGTAAGCCCAGCGTTCTCTGGGTTCCGTGTCATGTGAGCTATTTTCAGATAATACCTTTTCTGTGCTAATCTCCCCTAGAACCATACAATTTAGCTCTTAACGGCATCCTGAAATAGTTCTTTAATTTTAAGGAGGGAGAAACCAAGCTCCCCCTACTTGGAATGACACAAGGTCACCCCGTTAAGATGGCACAAATGACTAGCTATTTCTCCGAAAACAATTTTTGCCAAACTAAATCCCAATTTCTATATCCGACCATTATCTTGTCAATCCTTTAATCCTGTCCATGGACTCTCTCGGTTTTCCATCTCTCTCTTAAGCTGCAGAGCCCAAACCGTGTCACAGAGAAGCTAATGACAGCGTAGGGAGGAAACACAGCAGGTTACATTCCCCGCGGACTTTTCCACACCGTGTCCCTGAAATACCCATGGCCTGAGTGTCACTGATGTCTCCTGTCATATCTAAATAAGACTATAATTTTAATACAGATATGTAAAAAGCTCTGGCATAATACAACCACGGTGGACCTTGTAAACTCATCTCAAAATGTGTACATTTTTCAAAGAATCTATTTTTAATAAGAAATCAGTATTTTGTTGTTGTTAATTCTCACCCAAGGATTTTTTTTTCTATTGATTTTCAGAGGCAGTAGAAGGGAGGGAGAAATGGAGGGAGAGAGAGAGGGAAGGAGAGAAAAACATTGATGTGAGAGAGACACATCTATTCGTTGCCTCCCCATGTGCCTCGACTAAGGCTGGGGATCAAACCTGCAACCCAGGTACGTGCCCTTGACGGGGAATCAAACCCAGGAGCCTTTGGTGTGCGGGTTGAGGTTCTAACCACTGAACTACACCACCCAGGGCTGAACGTTATGCTCAGTGGATTTGCACCGTTTCATTATGTTGTTGTTGTTGCTGAATTTCTTCCTTCTGGATCATCTCCTGCAATCCCTGGGATGCGCCCTATAGCCCAGCTGTTTTATAGGACTCCAGGGGGCTGTCCCTAACCCCAGTACTGACAGAAAAGTGCACAGTAAGCGAAATATTTGAGCAAAAAGGGTCAGCCCTTATTTATAAATCAGTGGGTTTTAGAATGTTCTTGGGCCTCCGATGAATTACATGGACATTAAACAGAACTGCATGCTTTCCCCAGCAATCGCACCCTGGTATTCAGAAGTGGTTTTTTAATAAAAATCCAATCAACGTTTTTAAAACGCTGCTTTCAGCAGCAATTAAGCTTCGAAGAGGTTCGAGAAACAGTCAACTGTTTCCAAAAATTGAGTGTAAGAGTCGGGACGCTACCCTAATTCATAGATAGAGAAAGGGTTCGGAGGAAGAAAGGGGTCAAAGGCGTTGTTGTTCACACTCTGCCATCACAGAATTGACGAGGGACGAGCCGGATGTGGACGACACTGCGATTTCCAACCTCATAGAGAGGTTTCCTCCCCATCCCCTGAGCTGGGCACCCAGCCCTCCCCTGATCCCCACAACAAATCTAAAAATACCAAGGTCTCCCCATACATGTGTGACCTCCACACGTGCTCACATTACACGGTGACATATCCCATTGGAAAACTATCATCTCGACTTTCTCCTCCCCCAGGTTCCTTCATTCCACCTCACGTGTGAATTCTGTCCAACACACAGGGAGGAAGTGATGCCAACTTTACACGACTCTTTCAAACTAAAACTGAGAAGGAACACGCCCCCCCCCCAACCTGATTTATGAGACCAGCACAACCCTAATGCCCAAACCTGATAAGGAAAAGAAAATTACACCAATTGCCACTCATGATCATAAATTCAAAATGCTTCAAGCAATACTGGTGAATAACATCTAACAGTATACGAAACGGTAATGCATCATAACCGTGTGGAGTGTACCCCTGGAATGCAAGCTTCATTTATCATTAGGAAATCAAGCAATGTATGTTACGGATAAAAGGAGGGGAAAAACCTACCATCATTGATCACTGGAGTGATGAAAACTTAGGATGCTTCCTCTATGTGACAAAAAGCGCTGAAAATAACCCTTTTATTAGGTTGTGTCCCAAAATAACAAGGATATTTTCCCACTACTTATAGTCTCCATTGTACTAGAAGTCCTAGCCACTAAAATAAAACAAGAAAAATCAATAAAAGCATAGAGTAGAAATAAAAAAAATCTTTTTATTTCTATATGACGTAATTACTTACATAGAAAACACAAAGAATTTCAAAAATATCTAGAATGTGTGACCTTCACAAGGACACATGCTAAACATCAATAATCAACATTCAATCCTACTTCTGTTTGTGACTGATGAACAGTGGGAAAATAAAATTTAACAGCAACATTTGCATGTCAGGATGTCAGAGAGCTGGGAATAAATGGGGTGTGAGCTCTATACTGAAAACTGCCAGCACTGCCGGGAGAAAGCAAAGACAAGCTAAATAAATGGAGGAATGGACCGTGATGTGGAGCAGAAGAGATCAAGTTTGCTCTCACCCAAACCAACAGACGCTTGACGTCAAGCCCAATGAAAATCATCACAGGATTAAAGAGAACTGACCAGCTGGTCTAACATTTACCATGAACTGCCAACAACCTGATATCCCAAAGCAATCCTAAAAGACGAGAACAGTTGGGAGACATTCACTATCTAATTTCAAGACTGTTGAATCCATAGCAGCGATTTTCAACCTCTCTCACCTCACTGCACATGAACTAGTTACTAAGATTCTGCAGCACTCCAAAAATATATTTTTTGCTGGTGTGACAAAAAAAAAAAAGGTATAATTTTGATTAACTGGCAATGGACAGCTACTGTTGTGTTGGCTGTTGGCTGTTGTCTTTTTTTTTTTTTGACAATCTAAGGGAAAAGAGGTCAGTGCAATAGCTGACTATTTAGTTCTAAAAGTTCTGTGGCACACCGGTGGAAAATTGCTGATTTATAGCAGCGATGGTGTTCTGTTGGTGTAAGTATAGATACACAGACCAGCGGGACAGAAGGGAGAGTATGGAGATACCAAATGGTTGTTGATAAAGTTCCAAATCTTTTTTGTGAGGAAAGGAGACTTTTCAAGGAACGCTGTTGGAAAATTTGAATATCTGTAAATTTTTTTTAAAAAAAGGAACATGGACCACAACCTTACACCTTATAAAAATTAATTTATGAAGAATCATTGACTTAACTATAAATTCTGGACTCATCAAACCTCTTAGAAATGCCTTTCTCATCACTAAGGACACATTAAACCGTAAACACATTAAAGTGTGTTTAAATGGGCGGATTAGACTTCATCAAAATACACAATGAAGAAGGTGAAAATGCCAACTACCGAATAGGAGAAAATATTTGCAATATATACATCTGCCAAAGGACTTAGATCCACAATGGACACTTTTAAAAATTCTATAAACTAATATTTTTTTAAATGAAGGGCACAAGTGCCTGCATAGACATTTCACAGCAGACAATATTCTACTGGTCAATAAGCAAATGAAAGATGTGCACCCCACCAGTCACCAGGCAAATGCAGATTAAAACCAGAATGAAACTCCGTTTCCTAGCCTCTGACATGATTAGATTTAAAGGGACTGACACTGATAAATGGGAGGAAGCCGGTGGAGGGACTGAAGCTTCCGGGCATTGCTGGTGGGAGCACAAAGCAGCGCAGCGTCTTAGGCTACTCGGCGGCAGTTATTTTAACGTGAAACGGAGACTCCACACTTCGCTCCCGGCTCAGGAGACATGCAGACGTACCCAACCAACTGGTGTGAGAATGCTCTTCGCGAAACATCAGCAACAACCCCAAGGCATGTCTTCAGGAGGAGAGCCACGCCGTGTCGCATACTCGCACAATGGACCACCGGTCCCCAACAGAGGACCCACGTACACAGCAACGTGGGCGAGTCGCCCATCACGCTGGTGAAAAAAGCCAACACAAACCATACGTCCTCCATGAAGCCATCGCTATGACAGCAAGTACTCGGCATGTGTAACAGTCGGAGACAGGAACCGGAATGGGTGGCCGTCGTGAGGAGACAGACGGGAAAGGGCAGGAGAGTCACCTACAAGCTCCTGACCTTGGGGGCACCCGACTGTAAAAAAGCACCAGAATCGACCTCTGAGACTGTGCCTTCACCTGCAGGAGGCAGCCAATCAGTGAACTGTGAGCAGGAGCCTCTGACAACTGGGGAAAGCCGCAGGAATTCGTCCTGACTTCCATCTCGATGGCGTGAGAACCACAGAAGCCAGGACCCTTCCTCATGATGCTGAATGCACAGAGCTGGCCCAGGGGCCAGAGAGGTGATAGGGGACCAGGGGAAGATAGAGCAGCCCCAGGCCAGGCATAGGCCAGCAGATAAGCGACCGTTGTCCAAATGTCTGCCCCTCAGCTCCCCCCTTATCCCATTGTGACTGAAAACACACCAGCCGGTGCATTACGGAGCCACCACGAGTCACGTGTGCACAAATCCTGCCTCCCGTCAGGACTGGCCAGGTATGACACAGTGAAGGACTAAGAGGACAGGCTCCCAACTGTCACATCTCACATCACTGCTGTCCAGCTGTGTGGCCTCGGACAACTTACTAGAGTTCTCTGGGCCGGAGCACCCTCATCGAGAAAATCAGATAATAACCGTTCCTACTAAGGACACTTCTGGTAAGAGCAAGACGAAGAACAGGTTTAAAAAAATGGCACAGAACTGCGCTGTGCATGCCAACCAATCAGTGAAGGCCCTGGTCTTAGAGGGTGCGCCAAACCTCTCCACGCACAAGAGAACCCTACTGTTATCTTTAACTGGGTCAGTTAGTCATTTAAAGTACCTTGTAGTTGTGAACCTATAAAATTATATCATCATGCGCCTCTGTAAACTTAGTGTATGCATATACATGTAAATGTAAGTGCTTATAGAATTGCTCAAAACCTGCAGGGATCGGTAAGAGCCCAGTTTGAAAAAGGCATTTATCAAGTCAGCCGCAGGGCTGATAAATCCCACTGAATAGAAGAATCTGCCTAAAAATAGCCCATCACATGACTGTACTTTCCTGCAGGACGCACAGCAGAGCAGGACCTAGTAATTTACACATTGATCAGTCAAACACTGATGCGCAAGAAGATGTTTTCCTGGTCTCAGTGCACTGACAATCACAACGCATAACAGAAGCAGCTGGCCGTGGGCTGATATATGGCGTTTTAGATAAAAAGTGGGTAAAATGCTCAGCCGAGCTGCAGTTCCATTAGTGAGTGCCTTCCTTGAAGGGTAGAAGTAGATTGAATCGCTTCTTCCTTATGTGCGGTCTACACATCTACAACGCAGCATCTGCTGGAGAAATCCCTGACACCCCCACTGAGCAAAAATGCCGGCTCAGGTGCGCCGTGGTTTAACTGCATAGAAAATATGATGACCTCTGCAGAACACGCTGAGGCATCGGCGATAAAGCCAAGTAAACGGGTAAGTGAGTGTAGCAAGGTCTCCGAAGGCAAGGTCAAATGCCAAAGTCAATCACGTTTCTGAGTGCCAGCAAAAACCAACCCCAACGTTAAATGTATTTTTAAACCACTGTTTATCAAGAACTCTGAAACTAAAATGCTTGGAAAGAAATGGGAAGTGACACGTGCTCAAGAATTGTGTACTGGGAACGAGAAAAGATTACTAGGCGTAAGTAGAGAACACCGAAGAAAACGGAAAGTTAGGTGACGGTTACGGATCAGAAGAGTAACTATTGTTAAGGTGTCAGATCTCTCCAATATGACTTGTAGCTTAAACATTCAATCAACCACGTGTCTGGAGGACGCCGTGTACAACTGGGCAAGCTGATCTAAACTTCGTGCTAACATGTCGAAGACCTGCTAAAACAAGGTGGGAAATGAGGAACAGACTTGGAGAACTTGGTCCTTCTGGTTCAGAGACTTACTAGAAAGGGAATCAGTAAGTGAGAGGGAGAATAGACACCATGTTCAATAGAACAGAAAGGGAAGCCCATGTGAGAAATGCTCACCTGTCCGACTTCAAATAATGGACTCGGAGACACGAAGTATGGCGAAAATGAGACTTTTAACGTGGTCTTGCAAGATCAGGTGTCTGGTTGAGCACGCATGCTCAGAGCTGGATCACAGGCAATTTAACCCTAATGCACGAGAGTCCCGCCCCCAATTCCTCATTGGCTGAGTAGTATGAGGTTAACAGTCCCTGCCCCCCCCCCCCTATATAGCCTAGGTCCATGGTCAGAAAACTGTGGCTCACGAGTGCAATTGAAACTTCGTGGCCCAGGCGCAGAAGTCGATTTTCAGCCTGGGTGAGTCTATTTTGAAGAAGTACCGTTGATATTTAGCTCTGTTGATTAATGAGTTTGCCGACCACTGGCCTAGGTCTTATTGTCTCCTATTGGGTTATTTTAAAAAATGGGCTGAGCCTTATCTAGTTGCCTCCAACTCCCTTTGTCTAGTTGTGGAGGGCAGATCTTCCTGGAAAATGTGCTGCTGCTCATGTACACAGTTCTCTGTTCTTATACCTTCTCCCCTCTTCCCTGCATCATTTTCACCCTGGGAAAATTCAGTAACCGGCTGGCAACACGCTATTAGTTTTCTCCACTAAAAGATGACTATGCTGAAGATGGATCACAGAGGCCTAGTTCCTAGTCCAGAAATAGGTCCTCACCGACACAGTCCCCTGATTTCTCCGAATGTGCAGCGGTAACCCACCTGCTCAACCAATGGTGCTGGAACTACTGAATATCCATAAACAGGGCATTTAACCTCGACCCTTACCTTCCAGGAGAGACAAACACAGATTTGAAATGGACCATAAACTAAAAAACTATAAGTAAAATGGAAGATCTCCAAAGACAACACAGTAACACATGTATCCTTAGGGTTGGGCAACTAATTCTTAGACTGGACATGTTAAGTGCAAATAACCAAGATAAAAATGGTCAGTTGGATGTCATAAAAATTTAAAAAAAAATAGCTCCTCTTTAGAAGGCATTCTTTAAGAAATGAAATGACAAGCCACAAAATGGAAGAGAAAAATCTGTGAAATGTACATGGTAAAGGACTTATACTGAGAACATAAAAGGACTCAAAACTCAAGAAGACAAACTAGACTTCAAAATATGGGAAAAAACTAGAACACAAACCACAAGGTATGTACAAGCGGCAAAGAAGCATGTGGCCAGCAGGTGTTAGTGACATTCAGAAGGAAACCGTAAGGTAACCCTACACACACCCGCCACACTGACTACCATTGTTATAAGAATAGCAACGCCAAGTGCTGCTGAGACCACAGAGCTGCCGGGACTCTCGGGGCTGCTCATGGGACCGCAGAGTGGGAAGGCTGCTCTTTTTTTAAATATATTTTTATGGATATTTTAGAGAGAGAGGAAGGGAGAGGGAGAGAGAAACACTGATGAGAGAGAAATTTCAATCGGCTGTCTACGCATGCCCCCTACCAGGGACTGAGCCCACAACCTGGGCATGTGCCCTGACTGGGAATCGAACCGGTGACCTCCTGGTTCCTGAGATAACAGTCAAGCACTGAGTCACACCGGCTGGGCTACAGGGTCTTTCCCTCACGATGCAAACGGTGTGTTATTGCAAAGGGAAGAGGCCTCATTACAGTAAAACACCAAATAGTTCTGCTTGAGTCTCTCTTGCCAATGAGATATCCACACAGTCTAAGAGGGAAGAGAGAGAATAGTAGAGTGTGTGTGTTTTAAATTGTCCACTTGAAACAGCCAGTGAGCGGCGAAGGTTGGCGTGTGGTTTGCCCACAGGGTTGGGTCTTCAGGTACAATTGTTATTAGTAACAGAAGGAGGCACGTTGTGGGATCGCAATTCTCCAAAGTGAAAGGAGAGTGCAGGTATATATTTTTGAACTGCATACCATCAGTGTGAACTGAATTGCATGTTTAAAAATAAAGCTACCTCCTTCAGAACACTTAAGTGTCTGTGAGAATGTAGCCGACATTCGAAAGTTATTATTAGACATAGTTGATAACAATGTTTAAGATCCATAGTGCCAGTAAAGACAACTAAAACCTGACAAGTTGGTATTTCATTAGAGCTTGTCAAGAAACTGCAATCGACTAACCATAATTACATGCAGTCGAGTGGGAATGTCGTGCATAGAATGGATATCACGTTCCAAAGTGTAAAACTTAAAAACTGTACAAAATATGAATTCCTGCAGGAAAATATCTCTTACTGATACAACCAAGGTGATCTCTGGGGCTCCGTGGAGAAGCCCGAGGGGGTGAAGCCCTGTGGGGTGCCTTTAAGGGGGACCAGAAGTTCGGGGGGTTGATGGAGCTGAATGACTGCGAAAGGCTCTTTGCCACTTTCTGATACTGGGACAGCTTTACTCCTTGTGGGGTATAGATGCGGAGAGGAAAGGATCAAATAGAACAAGTCAACATTAATGAATAGTGGTCACACGTGGCAGGCTATGAACACACCACAAAAGTCAGCATCACTGTAATTTATGCAAATCTATGCAGACAATGCAAATGACCAAGGGCTAGTTCAACCAGGGATCCATGACAGGAACAAGAACCTCTGGGCCGGAAGTGACCCTCAGGTCATCTGAGACTCCAAGTGTTCCCCCTCCGCTGCTCCAGGCAGAACGGTGGCCTCTGTTCTGCCTCCAACAGGTACATCAGCTTCCTGAACTGACCGAACCCGATGACAAAAACCGAAGTCCTGCGTCCTGAAGACACAGTCAACCCCACGTTCGTTCCTCACACGTGAATTGGACCCCTCCACCTGCCTCTTGTGTGCATACTGTGCTTGTCCCTAAATGTCTCAACTCCGTCTCCGACTCAAATTTGGCTGACTGTTCTTTAA
This sequence comes from Myotis davidii, assembly GCF_000327345.1. Classification (NCBI taxonomy): domain Eukaryota; kingdom Metazoa; phylum Chordata; class Mammalia; order Chiroptera; family Vespertilionidae; genus Myotis; species Myotis davidii. The sequence continues at coordinate 5,370,567 of NW_006295816.1, forward strand.
AACACTAAATAAAACCAAGTTGATGGCTAGAGCACTTTGACAAAGACACAGATTAATTCTTCAGGAAATGTCTTTCTATAAAACATCATTAAATTGGTGCCTTTCACAGTGTCCAAATCTCCTCTGCAACATAATTAGCATAAACTATTCAAACAATAGCTCTGTTGGCGTGGTTTAAACGTGTTAAATGGCATTTTCTGTTTCTAAATGCAACAACTTTTTATCTTAGGTCAACCATCTATAAAGCACTTATAAAATAAGTGAAATATGCAAAAGCCCATCTAGTGTCCTGTCCCTTTGTTAATTCTAAAGTGACATAAGTCACAGTAGGCAGCAAAGTGTGAGACACGCCACTGTGTGTTCACTGTATCTAATTGGACTTGGAAGAAAAAATAAATGTATGTAAAAGATAATTTATGGCTCAGCAGTACATTCTTGTAATGTTCATGAATCACCTATTTTGATACCCTTAACTAAAATTAAATTTTTAAAAATTTGGTAAATTGTTTTTTGAGGGGGAAGATAACAGCCTGAGAAGGTGATGTAGACGGTTCAATTTTATGTTTAGCAATTTTAAAAGACCTGTATGGACACTAGATGATTGAAAATCACAGCAGCTAAACTTTTTCCTTCAAGATTTGTTAAATCAAAGAATAATCCTACAGTGTCTCTGTACACCTTACTAGAAAAGTTATGACCAATCGGCAGTTATTCAAATGGGGTTCAAAGTAGTCTTTACCTGATTGGATAATATAAATCTTGAGACTGTAGTAGAAAAAGGACCAGGGGAGGAGAAATCAATCCTTCATGAGCCTATAAATCCTGTGAAAGAGCCTTCAGCCTGTGTGTGTCCCGGTAAAACTTACACATTTCAGCACACTTTAATACAGTGTGTGGACAGAGATCAACATCACAGCAGGAGTTGATTTATACAACTTTTAGAAGTTTCTAGAAAACGAATTTTGTGTTTCCTTGGAAATTGGTATCACACACCTGTCTGTAATTAGTATGAATTGGAAACTTTCACTAATATTTACACTGTAAATGTACACAAAATACGGAGACCTTCGAAGACTCACCATCTCCTAATCAAGTTTTGCCAACCCTCCTGAGTTTCATATCTTTCTCCGAGAACAAATCATTAATGTCAAGGCACATCTACCAGCCATGGCTCTTGGCGTCAAGGACCGGCCGACATTCATTAAGCCCTAATGAAAAGTGGAAACACCAAGGAAAACAGATTATTTCATCCTTGGTGTCCGTTCAATCAAGTAGTCAGGCAGCTGTGTGACAGAAACACTGAGAGAGGAGCCACAGACCCATCTGTCCACGTTGTGGAGCAGGTTGGCTGAGACACACCAAGGGGCTTCATGATCCTGTGGGCTGGGAGACCTCATGATCCCTTGGGATAGGAGACTACATGATCTCATGGGCTGGGAGACATGATCCTGTGGGTTAGGAGACCTCATGATCCATGGGCTAGAAGACATGATCCCATGGGCTAGGAGATGTCATGATCCCGTGGGCTAGGAGACGTCATGATCCCATGGGCTAGGAGACGTCATGATCCCGTGGGCTAGGAGACATCATGATCCCATGGGCTAGGAGACTACATGATCCCATGGACTATGAGACTTCATTATCCTGTGGGCTAGGAGACCTCATGATCCGTGATCTGGTAGACTTCATGATTCTGTGGTCTAGATACTTTATGATTCACTAGAGGCCCGAAGCACGAAATTTATGCAAGAGTAAGCCTTCCTTCCCCCAGCTGCCGGCACCAGCTTCCCTCTGGCACCCGGGACCTGGGCTTCCCTCGCAGCCCCGGCTTTGTCCAAAAGGTCACCCGGAAGGATGCCTGGTCTAATTAGCATATTACACTTTTATTATTATAGATGGCCTGGAAGATCAGACAGCTGTGAGTAAGGATCAGAGAGCACCGAGTCTCCCAGGAAGAGTGTAAAAACTCACTGTCACAATATTTCTGAGGATATTCACCGAGAGACTCCTGCTTGGAACAAACCCTCTGGACCACGATGGGGGGCTGTGGAGCCTGCCTGCCTGACCCTCTTGGCACCAACCTTGGCGCCCCACAGCTTCCTGTGAACACCCAGGACTTTGCATTGGGTCTGGGCTGTGAGGCAGACATGCCCTACCCAAGAGTCACAGGCCCTGGACGCTGCCTTCAGCCGATGAAGAAAGGCATGGTGGGTATACACCCTACAAGGGCTCTGGTAATTACGGGGTTACACAGGCTCCTTACTAAGGTGATTCTCACCTCTAAGCACAGCAATGGGAAGTGTGTGCATGAATTAACATAGTCCTTTTACAGCTTCTTACCTGGGTAAGTCTCCTCCTCTTCGTGTCTATAGTGAACTGCTCCTATAGTAAGCCTGTGGCCTGTAAAATCCCTTTTGGGGAAAAATAGCATCAAATCCAGAAAAAGTACAACCAATACAGTTGGGGTCCCCGAACTGACACCTGTCCAGAGTGGGCACCTCTCTAATTCACCTGCATTCGGACTCACCCAGGGGAGAGCTGCGTTGTCCCCTCAGAATTTAATCTAAATCGTAGACAGAATCCACCAACAGGAAACGGTATTCTAAGTAACCGACAATTATTATCTTTCTAGAACAGAAATGGAGATTTTTTTTTTTTTACACCAAAACAGCAGACCTCGCTTACTTGTTTATCACACACCCACGGCGTTCACAGCGCACGCTATTCTGCGATACGGATTTACGGCTGCAGATTTCACTACAAATCGCCGGCATGACTAGGGACGGTGAGACAATACAAGGGAGATACGTGGGCTTGAAACACCTGCAGCAAAGCGATATCTGGTGACACGCGCACAGAAGCCGTTCTTTCTCTTATCGCCTGCTTTTCAGTACAGATGCTTGAACACAGACAAATTCCGCACACATATATAAAGGAAGATGACAAAAATCAGAATGCTTTGTGGAGCCCGCATGGAAGAGAATTCAGGAAAGTGAAAAGATAACCCAGAGATGGGGAAAGAAGAGGCGTGAGGGAGGAGGAGGCAGACCTGAACTCGGGCTACTGCACACAGTGCAGGAGACACACCTTTGGTCTGGCCTCGTCAAGGCATTGGGGGTGAGTTAATTCAAATGTTTGACCAAGCCCAACCAGCGAGACTCAGTGGTTGAGTGTTGACCTATGAACCAGGAGGTCACATGCCTGGACTGTGGCTCAATCCCCAGTGTGGGGCATGCAGGAGGCAGCCGATCAGTGATTCTCTCTCATCATTAATGTTTCTATCTCTCTCTCCCTTCCTCTCTGAAATCAATGAAAGTATATTTTTTAAAAAGTAAATAAATGTTTGACCAATTATAGCAGGCTAATTTTTATGTTGGTAACTGTGTGTAGCCTGTGAATGCTGTTATAAACACCCCAATAGCCCTAAGCAGGAAACAGGTTCCCCACCCTCGTGTAGAGGCATCGGCAAGCTGACCGCTTTCCTGACACTTCCTCTGTGTACAAATGAGGTTGGAGATGCCCTCACCTCCTGCTATTACAAAGCACCACGATGCTTCTAGCAAAGTCAACACGTGTCAACTGACAGGAGAGGGGACGGCAAGAGGCACACTTTCATCTCAAGGTAGAAAGTACTGGATGCACACTGGCCCGGCACAAGCAGTCCTGAAGGTCATGCTGGCCTGATGTGGGAGGAGGAGCCCGGGACCACAGCTGAGTGACCTTGGACAGCGACCCGATCTGGGCTATTTCTGCTCTTAAAACTGGCTCTAATTATACCTGCCCTACATTCCACTCGGGGAGACGGTTACGCTCAGATGGAACGATGAGCTGATGTCCTGTCCCAGATATGAGGGAGAGACAGAGTCAAAAGCAGGAGAGAACAGGTGGGAGCGTTAGAATCTTTCCAAATTATACACATGTATTTATATTTCTGAGAGGGAGAGGGAGAAAGAGATAGAAACATCAGTGATGAGAGAGAATCATGGCTCAGTTGTCTCCTGCACAGCCCCCACTGGGGATCAAACCCACAACCTGGTCGTGTGCCCTGACCAGGAATCGAACTGTGACCTCCTGGTTCATAAGTCAATGTTCAACCACTGAGCCACACTTGCCAGGCTTAATTACATGGTATGGGGGCAAGAGGTGACCCCTGGGGAGATGAGGCCAGAAGGTGTCATAGCGGGTCCCCAAGGAAGCGTCACTGCAGATATGTGTTCCCTTAGCAGGCAGGTTCTGCTCCCTGCACCTCCACTCCCTGCTCTGCTGACTGGGGGCAACCTGCTGCCCCCCAAATGCTGTAGCGCTCCAATATGACTCCGCCCACGTTAAGAAGGGCACCTAATTTCACTGCAGGTACGATTAAGGATTTTAGCAGATTGTGTGCAATTGGTGCACATCCTTGTAAATTTCCTCTCTAGCCATTTTGATAATTTTCAAAACTTACATAAGTATCTTCCCCCTAGCTTCCCAAAATCTAAGCCTGGATTTTTAAAAAAAAGGCATCCTTTAAAAAAGAGAGAGAAACTTTAATGAAATAGTAAAGCAAATGATGAAAGACCCAAAGGAAAAGAGAGAAAAAAAATTAAGTTATTGCCAGTGGAAATTTTTCAACTAAGAAGAGAAGGTAATGGCTGGTGTAATACAATAGAAATGACTTTGGGGAAGTTATGATAACAGGCTCCGTTTTCTTAGAGAAGTTATTAACGATCTACCAGAATTAGTCATTAATTATCCACATAGGATTATGTATAAAGCCTTTGTCTGAAGTAGTAAATGCTTAGTTTGGAAATGGAAATAGTCCATCTTCCTCGGGAATGCCTGAGACACGACATATCAGCCCCAGGCTTCTATCATCCAATGTGTTCCACATTATCTCCAACTCTTCCCCTAAATCCTCTATGTCTTTGATTGTTATAAACAAAAGACACATTTGAAAGGGATTAGAAATATGAGTGAATTACCATTTAGGTTGATTCGGCCCAGAGGGGACAATAAGGAGGCTGTCAGCCTCGGCAAATGAAACCATCTTTAGTGTCTCAACAAACGGCCCAAAGGCATCCTCTGTGGTTCTGGCTGTGAAGGTGACCCGCGAGAGACAGGGCTGGGCACACCCTGTGCTGCGCTAGGGCCGGCAAGAGGGCCATCTGGGCGGTGTGCAGGGGGACCCGGCTCCGCCCTTGAATGGGGCTGTTTATTTATTTTTAAATATTATTTTTTTATTTCAGAGAGAAGAAGGGAGAGGGAGAGAAACCATCAATGATGAGAGAGAATCATGGATCGAATGCCTCCTGCACGCCCCCTACTGGGGATCGAGCCCACAATCCCGGGCATGTGCTTTAACACAATCTCTAGAGCTCTGAAAAGAACACACAATTCTTCATGGGAAAAGCCAACGCATGCTCTTCCTGTGTACATGGCAGGAAATCACCCTGATAAGCAGGGTCTGGTGGCAAAGTGGAGTCGAGTTTGCCTGAACTGAGCATCCGTGATAGACGGCTCAGCCTTGAAACAACTCAGAAACCCGGGCCTTGAGACAGGTGCGCCAGCCGCCGCTGTGTGCAGTGCGTGACTGAAGACACGTAGAAAGATCTGCTGCGAACAATAAATCAACCCTTTGGGGAAAACAAAAGTTGTCAGAGACTGCAACTGGGTCAGACGCCGGGGATAAATTCCATCCCTGGTTCAGGTCCGAAACACCCCGCAACACGGCGGCGAACACGGGGTCTCAGGCCTCACTGAGAATAAGGTTAAGCAGCTGAGAAGCAGAGCGACACTGTCCATTCCGACGTATAGTCACGCTGCTCTGAGCGTGGAGAACAAGAGCGGCTGTAGAGCAGGAAGTGCTGACATCACCCAGCCTTTATTCTAAAGTCCCAAGACTTGACGGATAAAAATATCTCAAAGTTCTTAACAAGCAAGGTTATGCAGCAACGAATAACCGCCCATAAGTGCAGCGACCTTGTCAGATTAGAGTCATGTCCCTAGGGGGTACCAAGGGCTAAATGTGCAGGGTTTTCTCCAGTGTCTGAGTGAATTAGCATGAGATCAAACGAAGGAAGAAATATGAGGGAGCCATAGAATCAGCCCCCTTGTCTCTGCCCCTAAAATGTAAACAGCCACCGTAATGGGCAGGACGGGGTCTTCCTTCTATGCCTGCTAATTGCCACCTCTGTGACCTTAATCAACAGCCTTAACCTCATGGAGCCCTCTTGTTCCATCTGTAAGATAAGCTATTCCAAAGAGATTAAAGGTCATCAGCAAATCTGGCGTTCTAAAACTTGCTCTTTAATGCCATATATATATATATATATATATATGTACTAGAGGCCCAGTGCACGAAATTCGTGCATGGATAGGGTCCCTACGCCTGACAGGTGGTCAGGGCCATCTTTCCCAGCTGCCTGTAGCTGGCCCCGCCACCTGCAGCCACCCACCCCAGTTCCCTGTTCGCCACCAGGTGATTGGTGCCTGACGGCTGGGGGAAGGGACCAAGAGGTCGGCTGTTCCTGTCCACTCACCAGCCTTGCCCCCACTGTGGGTCGTTCTGCTGTTAGGGTCAATTTGCAAATTACCCTTTTATTATATAGGATAGACGCCTGGTGCACAGGTGGGGGCGGGCTAGCCTGCACTGAAGGGAGCCCTGGATCAGGGTAGGGGGAACCTGTTGGGGGACAGGGCTGACCTGGGTAAGGGGCTGCTGGTGGTTTGCAGGCCAGCCATATCCCCCATCAGGGTGGGGGTCCCTGCTGGAGGGTGGGGCTGGCCTGGGCGAAGGGCCATGGGCAGTTTGCAGGCCAGCCATGCCCCCAGCTTTGTCAGGAAGGACGTCCGGAATGATGTCCAGATGTCCGGTCTATCTGGTCTAATTAGCATATTACCCTTTTATTAGTATATATGTACTAGAGGCCCAGTGCACGAAATTCGTGCATGGATAGGGTCCCTACGCCTGACAGGTGATCAAGGCCGATCTGTGGGGCCCCCCGCTGGCACCCACATTGGCTAACCTGGCAGTGCCCACTCGCCAGTCCCATCGCTGCTGCCGGTTGCCTCCCTCTGCAGGCGACCAGCAGGGCAATGTGGGGTGGGGGGGTGGGGCGGAGGAAGAGGGGACACTGGCACCCACCTTGGCTGGCCTGGGGCCTGAGGGCTGAGGGCAGCACCTGTGTTGAGCATCTGCCCCCTGGTGGTCAGTGCATGTCATAGCCACCACTCGTTCCATTGGTCATTCTGCTAATTGGTTGATTTGCGTATTAGGCTTTTATTATATATAAATCAATTTTAAAAAGTATATAACAGAGAGGGAGAAAGAGGGAGATAGAGGTAGAAACATCAATGATGAGAGAGAATCACTGATCGGCTGCCTCCTGCACGCCCCCTACTGGGAATCGAGCCCACAACCCGGGGAACTGAACCGTGACCTCTTGGTGCATAGGTTGATGGTCAACCACTGAGCCACACCAGCTAGGCTAAAATCTGCTCTTTAATTATAACTACAGTCTCACCTAAGTGCTGAGAAGGGAAAACATACAGAAGCAATGAGGAACATATTCTGGTCACCAAGGACGTGGACGTGGAATCGGACACGATTCAGCCTCAGTCGACCATCTGTGACCTCCTGACCTTGACCTGGCTCTTGAACAAGCCTTTGTTTGTGAAAACCCGACGTGATGAGAATGAAATGATTGGCGTGTGGAACAGACATGACCTAATGCCCGGCGTCGGTGAGCATTCTCAACCACTGTGACTGTGGCTGTGGCTGCCGTCAGCGTGGAGTTCACAGTCTAGCTGTCCACCATCTCAAACGCCCATCTGTTCCAGAAACACCCCCAGACACCCAGAAGTCCGCTGGCCTCATGCTGACACATGAATGAACCATGGGAGCAGGACCACACTCCGGACCCTCCGGTCGCTGGGCAGGGCCGCTGTGGGAAGGAAGCAGAAGTGAATGGGCTGTTTTTCAGCCTCAGCAGTATCCTCGCCTGCTGCTCAGAAACTCACAGGAAACGAGTTACTTATTCACGCTTTCAGGGCTCACAGTGACCCCCTGCAGAATGACCCTCTGGCCAGCAGGGGACGATGACTGCGGCACAGGGTAACGGCGGTGCCATGAACCGTCCCCTCACGTTAGGGCCGGTGGGATGCTCGGGGCCTTGAACATACCTGTGTTTAACCTCACCACAGCCCTGGGAGGTAGGTAACCCTGTCTTTATTTATGAATCAGGAAACGATGCCAGGCTAGAGGGTGGGGCGACCAGGATCCAAATTCAATTCCACCTGACGTCAGAGCCTCTTTCTAATCACTGCCTTCCCGCCCCGCTGAAAAAGAGAGACAGGCTCCACAGTCAAAGTGTAACGACACCACACAGACCTCCCCTGCTACGTGAGATGTTTTACGTTTTTTGAAATAAGTTTTCCACTTTCCCGTGATGACTCTGTAATGGATGGACTTCAGCCTATCGATGTGTTTTTAAGGTTGATTCCTCCTCCTTCGTATTTCCACGGAGGCCTACGATTGATCTGGAATCAATATGTGAAAACCACATGACTCCGGGGCCTGGAGTCACAGTGAACAGGTTGGGGCTGAATGGGAAATAATGAACCCCTCCGGTCTCCACAGGGAATGCTGTCGTCTATTTAAAGCTCCTCAAAGCCTGTGACATTCAGGTTTCTATCTGCTACCATTTCAGTTGACTTTCAATTGTTAAAAATAAAATTCCAGGGGGAAACGCTGTAGAACCTGACACAGAGGAATATGCCTGAATTTCCTCAGTGCCAGTACATGGTGTCCACTTAGGGCAGCGGTTCTCAACCTGTGGGTCGCGACCCCTTTGGCGGTCGAATGACCCTTTCACAGGTGTCGCCTAAGACCATCCTGCATATCAGATATTTACATTACGATTCATAACAGCAGCAACATTACAGTGATGAAGTAGCAACAAAAATAATTTTATGGTTGGGGGTCACCACAACGTGAGGAACTGTATTTAAAGGGCCAGAAGGTTGAGAACCAGTGACTTAGGGCTTCTGTGCCAGGGTCAGCACAGGGTTGCCTTAACTATCAGGGAAAAACAATTAACTATCTTGCTGAAGACTCACCATAAAAAGTTATCGCTAGGAAAATAATAAATACACAATCAGTTGTAAAGACTACAATGTGAAAACATGATAATATGGAAGAAATTAAATTGCCCATTTCCCAACAGCCAGTCAAACCTTGGGCGATCTTACCAACTGCACAGAACGAGGAAAATTCTATCTGGGAAAGCAAATGTAGACATATTCCTTGAAAGAAAAAGTCCTTACAAGCTGCAGGGAAGTGTAGTGCCATTAATGTTACATGATGTCATTTCCTCAAGATAAATTTAGAATCAATAAGTCTGTTTGGTTTGAAGAAAATTACACTCTTAATGAGTAAATGGAGGAATGAAATTAATATCCATTTTATTCTGATGCCTGTCTGGAGGTAAATATGGAAACGATTAAATTTGAAACTTTTTTTCAGAAAACACTATGAGAATTCAATATTATGAAATTGAAAAATACTGGACAGGACTAGTTTATTTCAGAACCATAAGAGCTGGCCAGGCGGGTGTGGCTTTGTTGGTTGAGCATCACTTGATTGATTCCTAGTCAGGGCACATGCCCTGGTTATGGGCTGGATCCCCAGTAAGGGGTATGCAGGAGGCAGCCCATTGATGCTTCCCTCTCATTTCTCTCTCATCAATGTTTCTATGTCTCTCTTCCTCTCTCTGAAATCAATAAAAACATACTTTAAAAAGTAAAGTAAAACCATAGGAGACATCGTATTACAGTCTTTATGGTTATACTCTCTATCTCAATATCTATGAACATACAATAAGTTCCATATACTTTCATTCTATCAAATTTATTCACTTATTGGAAACGTATATTTACATACAGTTTCCAAAGCTCTTCAATAGTTCTTGCTTTAAGAAAATTCAGCCTAATCGCAAATCCCGATTTTAATCTCTTCCAGGCATCCCATCTCTTATGAGAGCAATGCTGTGATGATGAGGATGGACCCTGAGAGGGAAGGAGAAATCCTTACAGACTAGGAACCTGGTTAAAATAGGTTCCATCTCATGGAGGTAACACCTGGAAAAAATCACCCGGTGGGACCAACCACCATGATATGTCTTCCTACAGAATGTATCATACAAAAGAGGCTTCACTGGGTGAATGTACTCACTTTTTAAAACACACATTCAATGTCTAGTTCAAAAGGACAATGGGGTTTCTGAGGGCACTCCTCTAACCCACCAGGAAAAAGTCATCTGCTCTCTGTCACCCCATTCATTGCGACTAGACTCTCCTGAAACCGCATCCAAATATTCAGAAGGGGACCATCCATAAAGTAATGGGAAAATAACATGAGGATATTTCCAGAAAATAAAGCCCTTCCATCTAGCGTATTGCACCAACAGTTACAATATGTTGTTGGAGAGAGTTTACATTTTTCTTTATGGCCATTCTTTAAATCTTATCCTGAAATATTGCTTCACAGTGAAAGTAAAAAAGATTGCTTCTGTCAAAATCTGCCACATAAAAAGTTTACGGCCATAACAGCGACACATTGGCCCTCACCGTGGAGCCGGCCGTGTGGGGCAGACGCCGGGAAAGGGGCCAAACACACACTTCCCTGACGCTGCGCTGGGGAGCTCCACTACCAATTCCTCTGTTTTGTTTCCTTTTGCTTTTTATCCTCATTGTTTTCAGATAAATTTTTTTTTTATGATTTAAAACGTATTTCTAAAAAAATAAAAAAGCAACAACAGTCTGGGCACAGAGAGTAAAGAAATATTGGCTTTTCTGGAGAATAAGAAATTCATCACCCAAAGCTGTCATTGGTCTTGATTCTCATGTAAAAAAACATTCACTTCTGATGCCTCCACCATAAAAGTGTGTGTGTGTGAACTCAGTGTGTGTGTGAACTCAAGTGTGTGTGTGAACTCACTGTGTCTGTGTAAATTCATTGTGTGTGTAAACTCACTATGTGTGTAAATTCATTGTGTTGTAAACTCACTGTGTGTGACCTCATTGTGTGTGTAAATTCATTGTGTTGTAAATTCACTGTGTGTGACCTCATTGTGTGTGTAAATTCATTGTGTTGTAAATTCACTGTGTGTGACCTCATTGTGTGTGTAAATTCATTGTGTTGTAAATTCACTGTGTGTGAACTCACTGTGTGTGTGTAAATTGCATTGTAAACTCACTGTGTATGTGAACTTACTGTGTGTGAACTCAGTGTGTAAATTCATTGTGTGTGAACTCACTGTGTGAACTCATTGTGTGCGTGTGTAAATTCACTGTTGTCAACTCACTGTATGTGAACTCATTGTGTGTGCAAATTCATTGTGTTGTCAACTCACTGTATGTGAACGCATTGTGTGTGTAAATTCATTGTTGTAAACTCACTGTGTGTGTGAACTCATTGTGCATGTGGTTGAACAACTCAACAAGTAAGTTTTAGATGTTTCAAACTAACAGGTTCAAATTATTTCTCACTTTACCTTTCAGTAATATCCTCTCTTCCTGAAGAGCGGAAGAGCACTCTGAGGAGATGGAACACATGCCCTCCCAGTGCCTTTCCTTATTCTAACAATCTCCTTGGCCGCCACTCTTCCTCCCACCAAAATCAATTTGTCTCCAGACCTCTCCGATTTCCAGATTCATTCTAATGAACTCTTCAATGGGACCTTCAACCAAATGTAATTTTTCTAGTAGATATCTTGCTCCACTATGGGAAGAAGACATATGTCTCAGTCCTTTGGTTTTGTCTCTGCCTCATCCCTCCCTTTGGGGAAACCATGCCTCACTCCCTAAATATAGCACCCTCACGCTCAGTCCTGACCTCAGGACACACCCCGTCCTCTCCCCTCAGCCAAGAGCCTGCGATCCGGATCTGTCAGGCCTTTGCTGTCAGGCAACCCTAGACTTCTGTGTGGAAGCCCTAACCCTGGAAATCAGAATATTGCTCTATATGAAAGTGGGGTCTTTTTAAAATTTTTTAAATATATCTTTGTTGATTTCAGAGAGGAAGGGAGAAGGAGAGAGAGAAACAGAAACATTAATGATAAGAGAGATCATTGATCCGCTGCCTCCTGCACGCCCCCCACTGGGGATTGAGGCTGAAACCTGGCATGTGCTCTGACCAGGAATCGAACTGTGACTTCTTGGTTCACAGGTTGACACTCAACCCCTGAGCCATGCTGGCTGGGCAGAAATGGGGTCTTTTACAGGGAATTAAGTTGAATGAGGTGCTTAGGGCGGCCCTAATGCAGTAACAGTGGAGTAGTTAGAAGAGGAGACGCAGGCACATGGGCACGGTGCCAGCCACACCAGCGCCTGCCCAGAGAGGCCCCTAGAGAAACCAGCCCTGGCCGCTGGAGCTGCCCCTCCTCTCAGCACCCCGAGGAAGGGCCTCTCTGGCTCTGGGGCGGCCTGGGAGGCGGCATTTGTGATGAACGCAGAGCGCCTGCTGCGCGTTAAGAACACTGTCTCTCTGAAGCCTCAGAACAGGGCCACTGAAGTAGCTGCGCGAGTGCGAATCCCACCCATTCACAGAGGCAGAAGCTCAGGTGTGGAGCGAGAGACTCGGTGTCAGGCAGGCTGCCGGACCCTCGCTCCTTCCATACTGTGCCAGGAGGCGGTGTGCGTGCAGCCAGATACCAATGTGGCTTTCTAAGGAAAAGCATGGTAAACACATGACATCATATTCGCCATCTTCATCATTTCTAAGTGGGCAGCTCAGTGGTGTTGAGTGCATGCATGTCGCTGTGCGACCGTCCCCAGGACTCTCTCCTCTTAAAAATCTGACTGGGGTGGCTCGCCAGTTTAGTCCCCAGTCAGAGCACATGCCTGCGCTACAGGCTCGATCCCCAGTAGGGTGGGGGCAGGAGGCAGCCGATCAATGTTTCTCACTTTCCCTTCCTTTCTTGTTAAAATCAATAAAAACATTAAAAAGCTGAAATGCTGAACCCACTAAAGACCACCTCCCTCCCTCCCCAAGTCTCCAGCAATCGGTTCTCCTTCCTGTTGCTTGATAAACAGTGACCACATCATCACAGAACTTCCCCCATCTGTCATGGTCCCCTTTGAAAGATGACACAACCAGGTTTAGGTGATGGCCCAAGGTCACAGATGCAGGACCTGGAGAGCAGGTGCGGGTCAGCAGTGAGGTGACCACCCCAGGTCCCTCACCAAAGGCTCAGAGAGGATGAGGGGAAAGTCATTCAACCCAGCACACGTCCCATCAGCCTCTCCACATCCTTCCTCACATGGACCTGAATCCCAACTGAAATTTAAGTTGCTGCTGTTAAAGCACCCGTCTGCTTGAACAGATGTGGACATTAGGTGATTTGCTAGTGAGTATCAACAAGGTCTAAAGTGGGGAGACAGTAACAACAGCTCCGTCCCCGGAAAATGATACCCAGGTTGTGTGACCATCAGGTGTAGTGATGACAGCGCATCGCCCGGCAGGGTCTGCGTTTTACAGCTTTCGAGTGCAGGTCCTCGATGGGAGAAGCAAAAGAAAAAGGCTGCTGCAGAATAAAAATTGAAATGACAACATCAGCTGACTGTTCAGGAGAGAGAGAGGTTAGATACTCCAGAAAGCAGGACCCCAGAGTGCGAGGTCTCCCTGGGAATCAGCTGCCCGATGGCCAGGGGAGAGCGGATACGGGGTTGGAATGGAGAGGATGACCTCCCATGGAAAGAGCAGGAGGAAGGCTCAAGAGCGAGGGAACAGAAGCGCAGGCGAGGGGAAGCGCCTGTCCCTGGGGTTCCTTGCAGAACGAAAGAGGGAGGCAGATGAAAGCTGGGCCCCACATTTTATCCGGACTGAGCACTGAGCCAGCTGCACCTGCTCCTCAGGTGAGGTGTAACCAGGAACGGAGAGATGGCGTTTAGACATCGGTCCCAGGGGAATGTTACTGCTCCACCATCATCAGTGAGACCTTCATCCCTGCAGAATGTCACAGGGAGGCTCCAAACATATCTTGTAGAACATTAAAAAACTACATTTATCTACACATTTTTATAAAAATTTTAAATTAATTTTTAGAGAGAGAGGAAGGGACAGGGACAGAGGGAGAGGAAGAGGAAGGGGAAGGGGGAGGGGGAGGGAGAGGGAGAGGAAGAGAAACATTGATGTGAGAAAGGAACATTGATCAGCTGCCTCCTGTAAGCCCCCTACTGGGGATCAAGCTTGCAATCCAGGCATGCGCCCTGACCGGGAACGACACCCAATCAACTGAGCCACACTGGCCAGGGTTTGTTTGTTTTTAAAATAAGTTTATTGACAATCAGGTCACAACACCTGTAATATTAAAGAATATACTTATGGAAAATGATATTGGTCCTTTAATCAACCTTCAAAAAAAATCTGAAACCAAAACAAATGTTCTGGGGGGAAATTAGCTCAGTTACCAGGATTTTATGTTGACGGACAGATAGCCTCTATTTTAACTCCTTCTTTCCTCCCAAATTTCAAGAGCAGGATGAGAAGAGCGGATATGGGTCAGGTGGCCCGGAGTGGCTGCTCTGTCTGTGGTGAAGCCCGTGCCCCTGAGCCCGCCAGGTGAGCAGACACTGGAGCCCCCCACGTGCAAGAAAGGGGGCTACAGCTTTGGCTCCTGCCCTGGAAAGGCCTCCGAACGCTAGGTTCCCAGAGTCAGTCCCTCGGGGAGTTTTTCCTGTGACCTGAATAAAATCATCCCTTGCAGTTTGAGTTAGAAAATTCCCGAGAGTACAAGTTATTGAAAATGACAACGTTTAAAAGAAAGGAAATATCATAATATCCAATCTTTCCCATGAATGAACTTGAGTTCTTAGAGATCTATGGATTTTAATGTATTATTATTATGAAAAGTAAATAAAAACTATAGAAATTATAATATCTCAGAAAAAATCTATTTATGGTACAGCTCCTTAGGCAAAGCAGAGCTTCCCAGTAGAATACAGCAAAACTAAAGTGCTTATTTTTACTTCCACATTATAAATTCAAGATCAAAGTCCCCTCACATAGAACAGAAATCCTTTCCCCCCCAAAAAAATGATGTATTATTATCGCTCTGAAAGTAATCCAATGATATTTTTGCACCTCCTCACAGATGGGAACCAAATATTAATAATATTCTCGTATGTTCTTCCTCATTAGAAATCACACTGACAGTTAATTGTCTGTACTCAGGCAAATCTCTAGCTTAAATTCTTTCAAAGGCAACGTCCTATCTTTCTGCTCCTTCCCCCAAATTGTGGCAGAGCTAACACACGTCTTGTCGGTTGGGATTTGATTTCTACACTACTTATCCTCCCATGTGGCCCTGTCACGACGCCTGGTGCTGACGAAGACACGAGTCTCCCGGGTCACAGACAAATGACCTGTGAATATTACTCACAGCCCAGCCAACAGCACGAATGTGTCTGCATCAGTTCCCCTTGTTTCCAGTCCTCAACATGTTGGGCTGCACACACAGCGGGTTTGTGTCACAGCCCAGAACACTGAGCTTGGGGAAATCCACCATTATTTTGTAAATCCTCACCTGAGGACATACTTGAGGGAGGGGGAGGGAGAGGAAGAGAGAGAGACAGAGAGAGAGAGAGAGAGAGAGAGAGAGAGAGAGAGAGAGAGAGAGATCTGTGTGAGAGAGAATTTCCTTAGTGGAAAGCAAGAGGGCATGATACCAAAGGTATTATATATCTGGGTCTTTCATGACAGTTTTATGGTGCCATTGGCAGTGATCAGAGCTAAAAATACAGCAAAAGTGAAAATCCTTCCTTGTAGTAATAAACATTTATCCTTCCCAGTGGAGACAGAAATAAAATGCCTCTGCTGGTTAAAATGATGAGATAGAGAGGGTGAAAAACAGTCATTGTTGAATAGTTAATAATAACATACATATAATTTTCTCACAGC